>NW_024962262.1:56448240-56576778 GCF_019238085.1 Lagopus leucura
TGGGAGGGAGAGAAGATAGAGGCAACAAACACAAACTGAAATATAGGGAGTATACTAGGAACACAAGAAAACACTGTGAGGATGATCAAATACTGGAACAGATTTAATAGAGAGGTTTTGAAGTCTTCATCCTTGGAGGTACTCAGGTGGACACAATCCTGGACAGCATGCTGTAGGTAACCCTGTTTGAGAAGGTGGTTGAACTAGATAATCTCAAGAGACTCCCATCAGCCTCAAACTCTTTGTGATCCTGTAAATTTCCTGAAGGACCTTTTCATCCTCCAACAGTCTGTGAGAATTCCCGTGCAGAAGTTGTGTTTAAAGAAATTGACTGCATTTTGACCAGAAATTAGTTTGCTGTTGTTAGATGTATTTAATGGACCATGTTATAGATCTTTCTACACATGATAGTTCTACTAGTGTTCTGTGCAGAATGAGACTTAGGATGATGATAGACTTAAAACTCAAAAGCTTTTACTTCTATTATTAAAGCTTTTACTGCTATTATCAGTTAATTTGCACTAAAAATGCTACAGTCTCTCTCAACAATGTCCTATTGTTTTAGACACCACTGAATTAACACCCTATGTAAATTAAGTAGTACCACATGACGATTTCAGAGACTAGAATTTAATGGGGCCATAAAAAGCTGAATTGTTACAATCTTCATACTTTTACGCGTGCCATTTAATTGTTTCCCAAATAACAGCTGGCTATGGGTTGAGATTTGTATGAGCTGTGGTCTGTCCCCACAAGGCTTTTTGGATATGACACCTTCTGCTGTAGAGGCTAAGAGAGTAACTACTGTGAGAACTACAGAGCAGTAATAATGTTCGCATGGGCTGTTCTGTGCTGCTTGCTCTCAGTGCCAGAGAACAGCCTCTGGCACAGTTCATTTATTACCATTGCCATAGTGACAAAAATGTTCTCAGGCTAATACTGCTTGCATATTATCTGGAAATTTATAGCAGGGAGCTGGTGAGTATTGGGAGGCTTTTAGTCCCATTTCCAAAGCAAGACTGGTTATCAGTTGACAAATACCTGGGGAATGAAAAATGAGTAAGTATTTGGAGAAAGTGTCTATCTTAGTATAACTCTGTCTTCAATTTTCACTCTGTATGAATAACCATTTTTGTTGGTTATCCAGCTGGCTGAAGATATTTTTTGCCAAAGGAGAGTTTCTGTTTCTTACAGAACACATGTAATGATCATTTCCCTGCAAAGCGTGATAAAGGATTCTTTAAACACATGCTGTGTGGACTTGAAAAGGTACACTATTGTGTCGTTGAAGATTACAAAATGTATGATGTGTAACACTGCTGTCAAGCTGGTTGAGTCTTTGTACTGGTTAAAAATTGCATGGTAACCCACAGCCACTGTGGGCATCTACAGACACGTCTGTCAGTGGCAGGCTTATTCAGGAAAGAACAATAGTGCTGACAGGGACAGGTACAATTAAATGAGAGATTTGTCATTTGAACGGCAGAGAGAGAATGAATGGGTTTGTTCTGAAGTTTGATTTATGTTCCATTGTGTCTTTTTAGGCACCTTATTGTCGTAATGAATTATTCCATAAAAGTTATTTGAAAGACTTTAGACTCTAAGGTACACAGGCATTTGTTGATTCCTTATTTAGTCTCATAATTAGTCATTCCATAATTTTGATAAACATGGGCAAATTAGCAGGACTTTTCCAGTGATTAACCCTTGTCATTAAAGGAAAAAATGCTTTCTGGTTACTTGTTGATTAAATTAAAGAGGAAATCCAAAATATGAGTGCCTTCCCTCCACTGTTCTATTGTGGCGAGCAAGGATGGGGCATTTTACACATTTTGTTTGTGAAAGTAACCAAATCATTTGTAGCATCATGAGTTACGAAGCAAAGGGCTGTAGAAGCTTCATCCATCCAAAAGCTAAAAAGGAGGATGTATGGAAAGGTTCATTCACTTTCCATATATGATTTATCATGAGCTGTAGCTGATTTATTGAACAGAGCTGCCAAGCAATAGTTTCAGATGATCTGTTCTGATATTTATGGTTGAATTTAATCTGATCTAAGATAAGGCAGGATAAGCCTATACAGAATCCAGTATATTAAAAACAATGACTCAGAAAAGCCCCTCCTGAGATATAATGAATAAATTTGTAAGAGCAGTGTTTTTGTAACTGTGACGAGTCTAGAAATAGAAATGAGGCAGTGCCTTAGCGGAAGTAGTATCTGTTTTTGGGATGATGGGATGGTTTGGAAAATATAAAAGCAAACAACAACAACAAAAACTTATGGGCAACAAATTTTTCTGGTTAAAAGCTTCCCTGTTTTTCCAGCTATGTAAACTTATCTTATAACTTGTTAGACAAACCAGTACTCAAAATATTTTTTTTTTGGCCAGAAGCTTCTTAATATTTTTTGGTTACTGCTGTTCTTCATCAAAAGATATCATTTCTACCTAAATAAATAGGTACAGTAGTGCCTTGATGCAAAGAAGCATGCCTTCCAGCTTGGTTAGAGGATGATGAAGTTACTGACAACATCATTCTTTTCAGAGCTTGTATAAAGAGGTTTTCATGAGGATGTGAGCACACTCCAAAAATGCATTAAGCAGTGAGGCACCTGTTCTAGGGGCAGGCGCAGTAGTGAAGCACACTCCTGTGATTGCCACTGGCTTCTTCAGTAGAAGAAACAGATGAACTAGAAGCTCTCTTATTGCTTCTTCTCAGTGGATGTGTGTTCCCACAACATGAGGCCCTTATTTCCCAGCATGCAGGATCTCAGTCTGTGCTGAAAGGATTCAAAGAGTGTGCTGCTAAAACTACTAAAACCAAAGGCATCAAGTATATGCTGTGTCAGGTTCACTGCTCAGGCTCAAAGGATACTGAGTTTTGTGCGCTGCAGGTACAAACTGACTCTACGTGCAGTGTGTGATGTACCTATGCCTTAAAACTGATTAAGACTGCCCTCACACTGCCCACTTATTTGTACTAAAACTTAGCTTTCATTGTCTTGCTGAAAATAAGGAAGAATGATGTACTACATCAAACCTTCTCACTTTCTGATCCAAGCATGAGATGTACTTAAACAACACTGATCTTATGCAAGAAAGCCAAGTATGACACTTCCAGCATATAGACATATATTGGAAGAAGAATAGACATTTACCACATTTAGTAAGTACTACCCTTATTACTTTATAGTAAACCCACAAGGTGTCATCAATATGATACAATAACTGTATAATATAGTCTTTGTTAATAAATCCTGATTTATGCAATATATCCCTTTGATTTGTAGGCTCACATGCTTTGAAGTTTTTTCTGATCAATCATTAGCCATTTCTACATCTGTACCTACTGAAATATTCTATCTTTTAAAAGAATGAGCATTTCTGTCTCAAAACCCTGCCATTTTATTTATTTTGTTTCACAGTTTTTATAGTACATTCTGTCTTCCAGTTTAATATGTATCAGTAGTAATAACTGACTGCCAGGGTATTTTCAACATTAATTCCGGGTGTCTGTGCACTGGATAGTCCTGCATTTAGAATTACTAAGTAGACCATGCAGGCAGACACTTTGGCTGTAACTTGTTTGCTCATTTATATACAGAAGAATGGAGATGAATAGCTAATTTTACTGCAGAGAGCTGTCTGCTCTGAATCCTAAACACTCCATATTTTGTAACTCCAAGGGTCTCACCAAGCTATTACAGCAGTCTTCTACTGGTAGGATGGGTTAATTGTTCCAAACCTCCTTTTCCTTCTTCCCCTCAACTTTCAGTAAAAGAGAACGAATCATGATTGAGAAAGCAAATTAAATACTTCTAGAATGTCTAATTTTAATTGTAATTTCTCCTAAGGTTTACATGGAAAGGGTAGTCTTGAATAAGGGCTGAGAAAGAAAAACACATACAAAGGCAAAGGAAGGCCAGACAGGAAAGAACAAGCTGAGAATCTGGAGGATTTTTTGAAATAAATTTTGCCACATTGTTTCGGTCCAAGAGTTTTATTTTACCCTAACATCACATAACGTGCATGATTATGGCCAGCTGTCAAATACAGAAGCTACACTGCAGAATCAGTATTACAAAAGTTGTGCAAAATGGGAACAAAAGTCTGGTCTTCTCATTGCCTTTAGTTTCAACCAGGAAGAAATCTGAGAGAAGGAAACAGGTTTTGTTTTTCCAGGAAGCATTTAACTAGTATTCATTTTTAGTTTCGTCTGGCATCTCATACTCAGGAGTGGGGATGTAGTAGTGCTGGCTCCTCCTCTGAGGATCTGAGTGCTACTCAATGATCTGCCCTGACACGTAGTCAGTAGAATGGATGATGCCAGTGGCTTTAGCTGTACTTATGTGGGCTGGACTATTTAGAATCCCTAATTTATAATTTTTTCAGTCTGGATACAGTGTCTTACCCATGTTTTAGTTAAACAGAAGTATCTCTTCAGTTTATCCAGAACACAGGAAATGCAGATTGATTAAACATGCTGATGACAGCAGTATTTGATGGATGGTGAGATAATAGTTGCCAAGACCTCCAAATGTTTTCCCGTTTCTTACAAACACCACCTCTGTCTCACCTGAATTGAGTTTCACTAAGGTATTGCTATAAGTCAGGCTTCGAGTGGTCTCAGAAAGGAGTTAAATGTTGAATGATATTCACACTGAGCTGTAAGAAAACACTCTTATATTCACTCAAAGTTCCGGGTCCTGCACTTTGGCCTCAACAACTCCAGGCAACGTTACAGACTTGAGACAGAGTGGCTGGAAGACTGTGTGGAAGAAATGGACCTGGGGGTGTTGGTAAATGCTTGGCTAAACTGAAGCTAGCCAAGAAGGCCAGTGGCATCCTGGCTTGCACCAGAAATAGTGTGGCCAGCAGGAGCAAGGAAGTGATCGTCCCTCTATACTCAGCTCTGATGAGGCAGCACCTCAAGTACTTTATTCAGGTTTGAGCCTCTCACTACAAGGAAGACGCTGAGGCCATGGTGTGTGTGTCCAGAGAAGAACAATGAAACTGGTGAGAGTTCAGTCAAGTCTTATGGGGAGCAGCTGAAAGAACTTCAATTGTTCAGTCTGGAGAAGAGGAGGCTCAGGGGAGACCTTATTGCTCTCTACAGCTGCCTGAAAGGAGGGTATGGTGAAGTGGGAGTCCGCCTTTTCTCCTGCATGACTAGTGATAGGGTGAAAGGGAATGGCCTCAAGTTGCACCAGGAGATGCTCAGGTTGGATATTAGGAAAAATTTCTTCTCCAAAAGAGTGATCAAGTGCTGGAATGGGCCGCCCAAGGAAGTGGTTGAATTGCTGTCCCTGGCAATGTTCAAGAAATGTTTAGATGTTGCAGTGAGGGATGTGGTTTAGTAAGAAAATACTGGTGGTAGGTGGATGGTTAGACTGTATGATCTTGGAGGTCTTTTCCAATCTTGGTGATTCTATGATTCAAGTAGGAGAAGAATAAGGCATTTGTTTTCAGTCTCTGAGAAGAGACTGAAAGGAGGTTGTGGAAATGATGGAGTTTACTAAAAAGTTTTCCTTGTAATCTTCCTCAGCGCTGAGACTCTGCAATGTCATGGGAGTAACACAGTGTTCCCAGGAATCCAGAAGTTTGAATATGAATTTTGTCTTGGCACTCTTTTCCACTCTAAGTACAATCAAAAGGAATTGGGGGGTTTGCTGATAAGTGGCTAATCCTGTTATTTCATCTCTACCAACTCTCCTTCTTTCCTATTCCTCTTTCTGTTGCATGGTTTGACTGTGACAAGTTGCCCCAAACTTGTTTGCTTAAACTCCTTGTTATTTTCTTCTCTCCCATCACTCCTCAAATATATATATGGCCTATGGTTTGGTTCTTAGGAGGTTTAGTTTTCTTTGTGTTCTTTTGTGTGTGTGTGTGATTGTTTTTATTCCAGATTATGCATCACATTGTGATGAAGATGGGATTCTTCTTCTCACTGGGGTACTCTGAATTGTTGCCAGGTGCCTGCCTGTATTTTAAAGAGGAATGTGTATGGTATTTTTTTTTTAAAAGTGGTTATTTTTTCCTTTTAGGAGAACAGAAGAGAAGAAACTTCATTGAAGAAGTGTAGAAAGACTTATTGCAGGATACTTTCTATTTGTTCTGCAGTGGGAATTTTTTCACTGTTGTTTCTTTTCATTTGTGGGGTTGTTTTTTTTTAAATGCTTTCTGTATTTGAATCTGAATAAAATCAGGAGGTAGAAATACACTTCCCACAACAGACACTGTAGTAACCTACATAATTCTGCAGAATATGAATATAGAAGCTTGAATGGGACTTCTTCTAAAATGCAGATTTTGATTTTTGTTCTGCTATTTCCCTATAGAAAATTGTATTGGCATGGCATAGTGATCCTGATTCACTGATACTTCAGCGAATCTTAATTTTTCCACACCAGAGAATACGTTGTCACTTTCTACATGGATATTAATCTGATTGAAATTGTAAAACATCTGCAAAATCTGTTGCTGATATTTAAATAAATTTTGGTAGACTAGTGAGTATGCTGCTTATCTGTCGGCAGAGACCCCTTCTTAATTTATCTTGGCAGATGCTTAAATTAAGTTTAGAAAGTAGTAAAGTGAGCTTTGCCTTTTTTTCAGTTCCAGTTGCTTTAAACCAATTATGAGAATGCATAACTCCAATGAAGTTTTGCAAAATGTTTCAAAACAGAACTTGGAGAATGATTTGTCTTCCACGGGTGAAAAGTGCTATTTTCTACCCTGGCCCCTAAATGAGAAGTATGTAGTTTTTGAAGGTAAAACACTTGTCAGAACTGAGTAAAACTTATCTAAGCAATCTGAGTTCTTCATTTCTGGAATAATAACAATTTCATTTGCATATTATGCTAACTAAGAATAGTATATGATTAAATGATTAGAATTGGTTTCATTTATAGACTAGACTTCATGTGATCTGAAAATGTAGAAGTTAGTTGTCTGAACAGCTAAAGATGCGAAGAGGTGTTTTTCTTTTGAGGAATATCTGCTTCCCACAAAGGCTGATGACTTCTATTAAAAATGGATCTACTGGGTGTCCAGAAAGTGATTCCTGCTTTCACTCGGAAGGCCTTGTCATAACAAGAACTACATAATTTCTGGAAATGATAGTAAAGATATTATTACCATACATATGAGGATACATATATATACATATTTTGATGGAATGTGTATGTTTGTGTCTGTGTCTGTGTAAAATGTGCTTTGCTCAGCACAGACCTGATGGTCTATATTGCAATTTGACTTACTTGAACAGATGGTTGTTAATTATTACTGCGTACCCTCATCCTTATTCAGCACGTTCCTTTTTCAGTAATGATCATTCCTTGAGTCCCTAAGCGGTTCTTCCTCTTCTAGTTGCTGAGTTCATGGTTCTTAACTATGAAAGCTGAAGGCAGAGGTGAGCACCATGAAGTCAGTCTTGTATGAGAAGGTGTGGGCCAATGGGTGCTACTTAGAAAAATGAGTCATGGCAATGGTGCAGTGTGTTGATGTGAAAGTGTTAGGACTTCAGACTGGTGGCCAAGTTATGGAAATAAGGGATAACCATCCTCACCAGGGCAGTTCTGCTTGACACTGGTGAGGCATTCATGTATGCCTCCACCAGATCCTGCAGGCCTAGAGCAGTTCTTCTGGCAATGTGATTTAAACAGCTGCTTGGAAATAAATACCAAGAGCCTTACTCATTTCAACTAAAGTGTGTTAGTGTGCTCTGACACCAGTTGATATGCCATGTAAAAGGAAAATGCAGGCTTCTGCCTGCAGGAGCAGGCAGGTTTGCTCAGCTTTTCGTTCCTTGATGAAGCTGCTTCTTGCATTGAACCAAATTCAGCACACTTCACATGGATATTAAAATAAGACAGTATATTTCATGAAAAGTTGAAGGTTTAACTGATTTAATTGTGCAAAGGATCTCCTCCCCCTTTTTTTTTTCATGATATGCCATGCAACTAACTTCTGATCCATGTTTTAAAGCATGATAGTTTCAGTGATGCTATGGGAATATTAAAGTGCTTTGGGCCAAGAGGTGCAATATAACTATAGAACATTACTATAGAATACCCTTTTTAATTGAGGCATAGTGTACTGAGGACTTTTCACAGGAATGCTTCTTACGATAGTGATGTATCTTGACAATAATGACTGAAGCTTAAAGGGAGGTGGCCACTGCTGACCTAAATTTAGCTCATGGTGCAGTCAGATCACGTCACCAATGGTGTTTACACAAGTGTGAATTTAAACACTGTTATTTTCTGTTCTGTTTTGCTTTTATAACACACACACACACACCCAAAAAAAAAAAAAAATCCACAAAACACAGCACTTTCTGAGTGTGGTGTGGGTACAGAACATCTTTCTTTCTCTTTAACCCTGAGTGCAGAACAGCTTGAGCCTCAAGGTGACCAACACCTACAAGCTCATCTTGTTCGTATTCACTGCAGATGGCTTGAATATCTCCTTGTTGTTAAATTTGAGAAGATAAATAAGAAATGAACATAGTTCAGAATGTAAAGGCGTGTTTTCTTAAAGTTTGGCCTATTTTATCCAAACTTGAAGTTCCTCTAAGTTCTGCCTAATCTGACTAGTTTATGTTCAGTGAGAGATTCCAAGTTTCATCTTGTATTACAGTAAATTGAAAATACGCGAAGTACCAGTGACCAATGTTTTAATCCTGCTTGTTTATCCTGAAGTCTGAGTCTCTAAACTCTTGGTTTCAGTACAGCATTTTGCATTATAAATGCTGTTAGTCTTTGAAAAATAAATATTCTGAAACACTTTTCATACACTGTCAGTTGTTACTTTAAAGGCCTTCAATCAAATTTTTCATGGGATTGGGCTTTGCACAGGCTTTTAGATTCCAATGCAGAGCAACACGTTTGTTGTTTCATTAAAAAGCAAATCATCTGTAGAATGGTTCAGAACTGCAAAGCAAAGATTGTCAGAGTTCATAATTAACTAAAAAATATGAAGTTGATGGGTGTTTTTGGTACATTCTCACCGATGTACAGGAGGGGTTGGTCACTGGGTCTGCTGCAGGTGTCAGTTGTAGCAATGGTGGCTGCGCTCTATATTTATGCTCCTGTCAGACCTTGATGGGGCTGGATATGACCATAACTCTTTTTAGTGCTCTCAGCTGAGATGAAAGGGACAAGCGCATTTTCAAGACGGTGTGGAATGACATGTTATTTTTATGAATTACTTAAAGATGTTGATCAGAGTTTAAAGGTGAAGCTTGCAGGAGTTAATCGTCTAACAGTAGAATTAATTGTGGAAAGTCCTAACATTAAACGTATTTATACCATTATAGTTTTTTTTTTAAGAGTTTATTACATGTACTAAGGCTGCATTTTTCATAAGATTGTGCCAATTGTAATGTGATGATAATTAAACTTGAGTCTTATGTTCTCTTTTTAAAAGGTAAACATGCTGTATTCAAATCTTCCTATTTCCACATCATCAAAATTAAATGTCTATTTAGAAATCTTGTAAAACTTTCTCTTCATGAATTACAATAGGAAAAAAGGAGATCATGAAGCAGTATTTGCTGCACGTATTGCAGGACAATTTTTTCTCAAATTTGTAATATTTTTTTAAACATTTAAAAAATACCTGTTTATGATAATTGAAGAGTAGTCATTGAGTAACATGCAGTAGTAAATGAGAATGTCTCAAAATACCTCTCTAGTTTGGATTTACCATTTTTCTCTACTGATGCCACTGCTCTGTGAGCATTGCTGTGTAGACAAGAGTTATACAACTCATAGTGCCTGTTCATTTATAGTTTTCTTTTAGAAGCAGAAAAGATTTGTTTTTCTCTGTGGGAAGAGAGCATCATCCTGGGTTATTAAATTTCTCAGGCACTTCACCTGAAATTGTAGTTTTTGTTAGGAACTGATAAAGTGAACTTAAAGTTTGCCTGTATGACAGATGACATAGTAAATATTTATATTAAATGCATCAATTTTCTTCCATATATTAGGTATAATCGTAACATTATTATAGTTGGATTAGATGTTGGCTAGCTTAATAACTACCTTAATAATTTATTTAGCAGTGAGATTTTTGATCAGCATTCATTACTCTGTTGTACTAATTCAGCCACCACTTTATGAGACTGGTAAGAAGGCATCCCAGCCTTTATCCCAGCATGGATGCCTGGATATACATTCTTCTTTTACAGTCCTTAATGCATCTTTTTATTTCACTTTTTTACGCTTTCAAATCAGAATGTTTCACCTGAAGTACCATTCTGGCACTTTTCATTTACTTATTTAGAGTTTCCAATATCGAGTGACTGAGATCTTTCTGTTTACAATGAATTGGGACTTCTTGAGGTAAACAGGAAGATTTGATGTGCTGACCAGCATAACTGCAACTTCTATCATAATTTCCTTTTAATTTGTTTTTCAGCCTTACTGTAAATAACAATTCTGTTTGACTTTTTTCTTAGCCGTAAAAAGAGAGTTTCAGTCTGAACAAACTTCTTCTCAATAGGAAGTTGTCAGCCCATTTCAATCCATCTGTTCCAAGGAGTCTGTTCTGAAATACCTAATTTTGCTTTTTAGCTCCTTTCCTTTCTAAAAAGCTTGAATCATGGGATCCTCAAGGGTCATCGAGTTCCAACCCCCTGCCACAGGCAGGGTTTCCCACTGCTAGACCAAGTACTAGATAAGATTGGCCAGAGGCCCATCCAACTTGGCCTTAAACACTCCCAAAGATGGGGCATCCGCAACCTCTCTGGACTTCCTGGTCCAGCACCTCACCACTCTCTCAGTGAAAGACTTCCCCTGACATCTGATCTAAGTCTTCCGTCCTTTAGTTTTAAACCATTCTCACTTATCCTATCACTGTCTACTCATGTAAAAAGTTGGTTTCCCTCCTGTTCGTAATCTTCCTTTAAATATTTGAAGACCATAATGACCTTGCTCATGTATTTATGAATGCAAGGAAGCAATATTTCTTGTACGTTAAGTGCATCGTGATGCTGATCTTAAGTGTGCATACTATCTTCAATATTGTTTATATACACACTGTCAAATTTAATGGATTAGTAGTTGTGACTTGTTTTTATACATGGATAAACAGAAATTACACGCAGGCATTAGCAAAAGCTCCTTGAATGTAATTAAATTGGTAAATGATCATCAGCACCCCTAATTTTAAGGTATATTGAATATCCTGTGGCTACTGGGAGCTATTTCATTTAGACAGATTAGCAACTTACTTTGAAATGAAAAAGAAGGCCAAGGAAAATTGTTCATCCACATTGTGTTCAGGTGTATGAAGCTGTGTTCAGCTTATCAGAAAAAGAAAGATCAAAGGCACCTGTCTTCTTATTATATTCCAAGTTTAATTTTCACACGACAGCTCTATCTGGCAGCCTCACCTCCCATCACTGCCTTCTGTCATTCTGGATTATTTCAGTTAAGTTCTCTTTCTCATTTGGTTTTACCGAGGAGTTGCAATGGAATACTACCAAATTAGCAGTAAAGAACAGTAATCCTCTCTATTTGTATACTGTTAAAAGAAAGAGAGATGGAAGAGATAATTTCTCTTCCACCTCTGTCCTGGAGGACTTCTCTAGAGTTGTTACAGAATTAGATTTGTTTTGAAGATCAGTTATGAAGACTTAGTTATTGAATATGAAGATTTCGTTCTGGGGTTTCAGCATTTATTATGAAATTCTTCTGAAGTAATTTTGCACACCTTGGTTGCTAGTAGAATCTTTTCACTTCTTTTCGATAGGCAAAGAATAAAAAACTTTCTTGCGCTCTTTGCTTCAGTGCAGTAGTCAGACTTCTTCACAAAAGCACAGTAACTCTCTTAGATACTCTGCGCTTGGCTCACCTGGGAAGTGGTTTCATATCCTGCATGTGAAGCTGGATGCTTTTTTGTGTTGATCTTACTGCTTCTCTGTGTGCGCCTCGCTGATGCTCACTATTCTAACTGGGCTGTTCTGCTGCTCTTTGCTGAAGCCAGGCCTTCCGCTTGTTTGTGAGTGTGCATTATGGTATCTTATCCTGATATCATACATCCCTGAATCTTTAAATATAGAGTTGTGGATAAACTAAGCAGCTGTTGTACTATGTAACCACCTGCAATCTACAGATACTACTAGCTTAAATTTTGTGTTGCTACTTTCATCTAACAGGTGCTTGCACTTGATGTTTAGTGCTCACCTGAGAAAAGTTATGTTTTGCTGGAGATGCAGTAGATTAAATGATCAGTTTGTGATACCATCAGAAGGGTTGGCTTTGGCTCAGGATCCTTACCAGTTATATTGTAAGAGAAAGAAAATTAGTAAAAACTCTGGACCTCTTTCTGTGACCTGTTCATCTGTTCAGTTGCTGAAGGAGTTTTGGTTTTGTTTGTATTTATTATTGCATCTGCTTATCTGAATATCCTCGTACTGTACTGAGTTGATGTTCACTTCGCTCCTTGTGATACTGCCATAGCTGCAAACAATGACAAAAATTTGTCTGCTGACTCTCTTGGCTCATGACTTCTCTGCTTCTTTTTGTCAGAAGGACTTGAAGCTTTCTATGTCATAAAACGTAGTCTTTCAAGGTTTTCTGATGGATGGAGTAGGGTTAGAGCAGCATTGCATACTTTCTCCTTTTTTTTTTTCATATGTAAATAACTGACTAGTAAATTAATGAGTATTTGTCCTCTTTTTAATTTGCTTCTAGGCGTTCCGTGGTTTGGATTGTTAATTATTCCCATCCTGCTGTCCTTTTACATTGTTTTCCCTCCCTGTGTTAGAGTGTAGGCCAAGAGGAATTATGTGGATATAAGGGTGTTGAAGCAGTCTTTGGTATTACAGGTGTTTGTTCCTGCTAAGCCCAGCTGGACTGGGAATTACTACAAACCCATCAAAATTCTGTCATCTGAGGGATGGCCAGCAGGTACAGGGATGTGATCGTCCCTCTCTACTCTGCTCCTGTGAGGCCCCATCTGGAGTACTGTGTCCAGGTCTGGAGCCCCCAGTGCAGGAAGGACAGGGAGCTGTTAGGGAGGGTCCAGAGGAGAGCCACCAAGATGATCAGGGGACTGGAGCACCTCCCCTGCGAAGACAGGCTGAGGGAGCTGGGCTTGTTCAGCCTGGAGAAAAGAAGGCTGTAGTGTGACCTCATTGCAGCCTTTCAGTACCTAAAGGGAGCCTACAAACAGGAGAGGAATCAACTCTTTGAAAGTGTTGATAACTGCAAGATAAGGGGAAATGGTTTTAAGTTGAGGGAGGGAAGGTTTAGGTTGGATGTGAGAGGGAAGTTCTTTACAGAGAGAGCGGTGAGATACTGGAACAGGCTGCCCAGAGAGGTTGTGGATGCCCTGTCCATCCCTGGAGGTGTTCAAGGCCAGATTGGATGGGGTCCTAGGCAGCCTGGTCTAGCATTAAATGGGGAGGTTGGTGGCCGTGCATGTGGCAGGGGGCTTGGAGATTCGTGGTCCTTAAGCTCCCTTCCAACCCTGGCCATTCTTTGATTCTGTGATCTTACCATGTTACCTGTCTACTGTCAGTGTTTATAGACTGATGTGCACATCAGAGCAAGTCAGATTTCCTCAGCAGTTCACAAGACCAGTTTTCTTTTAGTCAGGAGCCTTCCTAATTTAATAAACACATGAAAATCTATCTTCAAGGTGTTTCTCCTTCCTCTTTCTTATTTTAATGTTTCAGTTAGACCAATTGTTCATGTTGAGTTAGAGATCATAGCTCCTTTCCTTGCAGCATTTCACATAGGTCTGTGCTTCTTTGTGGCTTTCTGCAGAGCTCAACAGGGCCAGAGCCCACAGATTACTTCTGATCTACTTGGAATGAAACCTGCCAAAGCAGAACAAATAGGAATTGTTCACTCTATTTTCCAGGGGACACTTTCAGTCCAAATTAATTTATTGTGTATTTGCAGTTCAGTAAATCTTCTTTTCCCTTTGCTATGTCTTCAGTTGTAGCAGGGTTTATTGATGCGTGTGTAGAAGATAATGAAAAGCTATGTTTCAGTTTATCTTTTAAGGTCTCAATATAGTTTATGATTCTAAATGTGGTTGTTCCACTCACATAAGAAAAAAAAGATGCTTTTTGAGGAAAAAATAGGGTGTATTTCTGGTCCTACCTCTGTGATGTGAGAAGTTGATTCTTTGGAGGGGTGCCAGCAGTTCTAATTCCTAAAGAAATATGGTTTCCTTCTTGAGAAGCCACGCTGCCAAAAGGCTTCTTCCGTGAGGGCACTGTCAGTGACATCTTGTTGCCCTGAACTTCTGTTCTGGGAAAAGATGAGGCTGATTTGGTAGTGCATTTGAGGCTTATTCAGCTGATGTTCACTCTGGCCATTTGGGTGGCCTCATTCACTCCCACACTGGGATTCCCCTGTGCCCACATAGCCCCACTAAGGGACTTGCTCTGGAGTTGCTTGTGCAACTCATTGGGCTCCTCGGCCATAGTTTTGACCTCTCAGTCTAGTACGTATGATTAATTGGTGAGCTTTTGTTGGCTGTGAAAGAAAGCAGTAAGGAAAGCAGAGGCTGGCATCATGCTTTGCCTACAGAGAAAGCAATTCCAGCATTCACATGGCTGGTGTTACTTGTATTTTCTTCTTTTGTGAAAGATGATTATTTGAGAGATTTTTCTAATGTAATCAAATGCCATTAACCTTATTTTATTTTTTTTCTTCCATACCTCATCTTGTGATATTCCTAAATCCTCTCTGCACAGTCTCTGCTTATCTTTCCTACCATCCTTTGTGGCCTTTCCTTAGCTGCAGCCAATTTGCACTGAGATATTTCTGTGTGATTTCCTCTATTTGACTGGTGCCTTAAAAGCTCCGTCCCACTTTAGCTGGCAGAAAACTCAGAACTCACATCGAACAGAGCTCTACAAATGCTTTTGGCCATCTTGAGAGAAAAACGTCAGACTGAACCTCTTGATGGTAGATACAAAACTGAAAATAAGCAGCTGCTAGGCTGCAGTGGGCTTTATGGCTTGTTTCCATGCTTTTGTGGGATTCAAGTACAGAATTCTGTTTCCTTCCTAATATATATCATTCATATGTGCAACAGAAGAATTCATGTTTTACATGTAATATCCTCTAATACGAAGTGCTGATTGTTGCTGTAAAATACGCTTTCTGTATTTCTGACTTGCCTGAATCTGAGCATAAATCTTTTTACCCCCCCCTACATTTGCATTCATGTCACTTTTATTCACTGTGATCTTGTTTCACGTTGTCTTGCTTTAGATTGCACATCATGCCCAGCAGTAGAGGAAAAAGTAGATTTTGAATTTTTTTGTGTGTCAGATTTCCCTGTATCCAGTTTTATCAAAAAGCTGTCACCAACTTCTGAAACCAGCAAACCTTTTTCTTTCTAATTACATTTTTACCATATGTTCAACCAGATGGCATATGCCAACATTTTCTAGGGTGCTATAAAATGACCTGACTTTAGAGGATTTAACTGCTGAAGAACTTTATGAAAAAATATAATTGACACCAGGGCAGAAAAATGGTCCTAGGAAGAAAAAACAAATTTGATAAATCTTGCCAGTTTTATTGTACACCTTTGATATTGAATTCTCAACATACACATCTGCAGAAAACTGGTGAAAAAGTAGGGAATGTAGAGTTGTTTCACTGGTGTGTCAAAAATTAACTCCTTTCTAAGCACCTGAAAATGCAACTTTTGTCCATTGAATATGACTAAAATGAATATTTGAGCAACTATTTTGTTTGCTGCAAAATGGAGTTAAAGAAGAGTTTCTCAAGGCATCAGATTCTCTGCAGGAGCAGCAATTTTACTTAACAATACAATAACTATTTCAGCACTTCTTTTCTAAAATGTCACTTTCAAGTAGAAGACAGGTAAAGTTGATACATCATTTTGACACATCCTCGCTCTTAATAATTTTGTGGGATTTTTTCCTGGAGAAAATAATAGAATAGAATCATAGAATCATAGAATAGAATCATAGAATCACTAAGGTTGGAAAAGACCTAAAAGATCACCCAGTCCAACCGTTCACCTATTCCCAATAGCTCCTACTAAACCATGTCCCTCAACACAACATCCAGTCTTTCCTTGAACACCCCCAGGGTCGGTGATTCCACCACCTCCCTGGGCAGTCCATTCCAGTGCCTGACCACCCTTTCTGAAAAGTAATACCTCCTCATGTCCAGCCTGAATCTCCCCTGCCGTAGCTTGAAACCATTCCCCCTGGTCCTATCACTAATGACACGAGAGAAGAGGCCGACCCCCAGCTCACTACAACCTCCCTTCAGGAAGTTATAGAGAGCAATAAGGTCTCCCCTGAGCCTCCTCTTCTCCAGGCTGAACATTCCCAGCTCCTTCAGCCTCTCCTCATATGGCCTGTGTTCCAGACCCCTCACCAGCTTTGTTGCCCTTCTTTGAACACGTTCCAGGGCCTCAATATCTTTCTTGCAGTGAGGGGCCCAAAACTGAACACAGTACTCGAGGTGTGGCCTCACGAGTGCTGAATATAGGGGAACAATCACCTCTCTGCTCCTGCTTGCAACACTGTTTCTGATGCAAGCCAGGATGCCATTGGCCTTCTTGGCCACCTGGGCACACTGTCGGCTCATGTTCAGCCGAGCATCAATCAATACCCCCAGGTCCATTTCCTCTACGCAGTCCTCCAGCCACACCGCCCCAAGCCTGTAGCGTCGCCTGGGGTTGTTGTGGCCGAAGTGCAGGACCCGGCATTTGGCCTTGTTGAAACTCATCCCATTGGCTCCAGCCCAGCTCTCCAGCCTGTCCAGATCCCTCTGTAGGGCCTCGCTACCCCCAGGCAGATCCACACTTCCAGCCAATTTGGTGTCATCTGCAAATTTACTGAGGGTGCACTCGATGCCCTCATCGAGGTCATCAATAAAGATATTGAAGAGGACAGGCCCCAGCACCGACCCCTGGGGAGATATAAAATAAATAAATAAATAAATAATAAATAAATAAATAAATAAAAATAATAAATAATAATAAAATAAATAATAAATAAATAAATATGATAAAATAAATTAGCTTGAGGTATAGTGAGAGTTGTCAGGAACTTGAGGAAACAGGAAAGAAAAGATTTCTTTCATATTTAGCTACTAGTTAAGATAAAACTAGTTAAGATGAAACATTCTTTGCAGAGTTTGTGCATTTGATAAGTCCTCCCTCACCTGTAACAGTTTGTTTTGATAGTCTTTCCAGATTCAAGGGAAAAATGATTAAATAGTCTTCTACTATTATTAATTTCCATAATATTGTCTCAAGACTTAAGCCATTTTACCTGCTGCTGATTCCTGAAGACAGATGCCAGACTGCAAGTCAAACCTCCTTAATTTTCTTGCTGAAATAACTTCTATCATTCCCAGTTACAAAGGAATTTCAAGCGTACAACCCAGGACTCTGAATAGGGTAAGAACCAAGATATAGTTTCAGGGCGGGATGGGCAATCTGGTGAGCTGAGTGGTTCAGGTGGACAGATGCACCTGAATGTTTGCTTTGTGTCTAATATTATCAGTCTGAAAATCATAACTGCAGTCAGCAAAACAGGTTTTCCACATCCTTCAAGTTAATGAGACAGACCTTTAACAGTACTCAACAATTTGAAGCATTTTTGCTATTTCTGAATTGAACCTATGTTAAGAATTTCTTATCTCTGTCCTCCAAGCCAACTTCCACTCATCAGTCCATGAGTGGTTTGACATTTCTGCAGATTTTTCTCAATCATTGCCCAGGATTAAAGCTGCCCTGCATCAAAGTCAAATGAGAGTCTATTTTGTAGTTAGATCAACTGGTATAGCAGAGAAATTTTACAGCTAAGGATTAAAACCATCAAACAGAGAGTTGGTGTTAGCCTCTGAAGTTTTCAGTGCTAACTGTAATATCAAAATACAAAGTGAAACACCAAAATGCAGCTTGTCTCCAAGGTGTAGTGATAAAATGGAAGTATCTGATTATAGTTAAGATAGTGTTTGCGCAGCTATATTTAACTCGCCTTGAGGTAACACCTTCTATGCTCTTTCTTGAATGTCACTGCAGAATGGAACTAAAGTAGTTCAGGTATCTTTTTTTTGCATATTTCCAAAGTAATCTCATAATCAGAGTCACTGGCTTCTTGCTGTAGTTTTAAGATTCATAGCATAATTAGATCCTGAAGCAAACTCATGCATAACAAATGTCAGCTGACTGAGAACAGTCCTTTTCTAGCTGCCATGTACAAACCTCTCGGAATTAGCCTACTTAGTATCCCAAATATCAGCGACTGACACAAGAAAATTGAAAGGTGGAAAAACATTTTACTAGGATACTTAGATTTTGATTACTAATATGCATTATTAAAATCAAGCTCTCATTTTAACTGAAGTCTTTGTTTAGATGTTGTTTGGGTTACTCATCATGTCTAATTTGAGTGAGGAAAATACTGACAAAATTTCCAAAGAAAACATTAGCAAGTTAGCCATTCTGAAGCTAATGATCCAAAGATGCAAAGTGCCAGCCTTAAATCATATCTCTAATTTCGCTAGCGTGAATTCAGATATGCACTTATTACACTGGGCAGCTGATTTATGCTTGTAGTTGCTGGCTGCTTTGTTCCAGCTGATCAGTATTCCCCAGGATATTTTTCTTTGCTGTTTTTCTCCCTCTTTCACTCAATGCACATCCATTAGGACTGAGTGTGCACACCAATTTTATTCAACACTGTAATGCCTCCAATCTGTTCTGTGTCTAGGTACATGCACACACAGGAACCTTCTCTTTCATTTTCCACTGTAGTTTTTTTTTGAGTGGAATAATTGGTGCAGAGAGGTTTTAAGCACAAGTACTTGGAATTAAATTTTTGCTATGATTTTCCATAATGGATAGTTTATCTTGGAAGATATAAAATTTCTGTTCAAGAAGTTGTCTAAGAATTACTCTTTTTAATGCTGGCAGCTGTCTCTTATTATTCACAAAAAGAATATGTCAGAGAAGAGAGCTTTTTTGTAAAGTTATTGAGAATGGTGGGAAATAAATATTTCTTCTGAGAAGGTGATGTAAGGGCAGCTTGTGTTCATGTATGTAAAAAGAAAAGTTCATACTTAAAATCTGAGTCTTCTTCCTTTTCTTCCATTTCTCCTTAAAAAAAAATTAGAGAGAGAGAGAGAGAAAGAGGTATAATCCAGGCACAGTACCATTTAAATGTGTTCCTACTATGCTTGAAACAAAAGGGAACCTTGCATTGTTGGAGTTATTGTAAGATCTTTCACTGTTTAAATGATGCTCAGTCTAAGGTTCCCCAAGGTGCTGGTTTTGAGTTCACAGGAACTCTTTGGAACTCTTAGCATATTAATTGCTTACGTCAGGAGTCATTTTTTTCCATAACTGAGGTGGAGATCAAATACCTCAAATTAATGCAACATTTAAATAAATCTTTACCTTGGCACTACAACTGGCATCTAAATAATGAGCTATCCGCAGGAAGAGATGGGTTTGTCAGCCTATTATCACACAGAGCTTTGAGCACTCATCTCCTCTGGGTCGTATGCACATATCGTACTGCTCTCTCAGAATACACTTCCAAAGCACTGAGTGATACAAGAATACCTGATGCAGCGAGCTGTGGAAGTACGAGATGCAGAGCCTTTTTCGTTGATGTGTTTGAAGGTGGATAACCTTAAAATCAATAAAGCCTGCTGCGGCACTCAGCATCTTGATGAACTGCTCTTTGTTGATCCTTTTGCTTAGGCTTTGAATAAGTGATACTGTGCTGCTACGGTGCTGCAGAATCGCAGTATGAGATGATGCGGTGGCTGGAGCAAGGCATCCACTAGCAGAGCTCTCTTCGAGCAAACCTTAGGTCTGATCCTGGAATTTATTATCTGAAATGTAGCTCTTGAGCTTTTCTTCCTACCGATTCAGTTTTCAAATCAAAGTGCTTGAAGAGAGAGGATGTAAAATGGCAGAAAAGTAGTTCTCAAAGGCTTAAGCAGTATGTTCATGTTGCTTGTAAATACTGCATCTCTTCTTTGGAAACAGTGGCAGATCATAGTGCCCCAATTACAAAAATGGAAACAGCTATTAGAAAGAAGTGATAAAATAGTGTTTTAACTTTGAGGAAGTTTGGTAAGGCTGTCACCTAGAGGAGGTGACAAATGCAGAACCTTGTGTTCCCTACCAAAGCAAAATTCACAACTTTAAATAGATAGTTTTTGAAATACCAGTGACAGCTCAGAAAATGTCCCATTCAGAGACAAAATGTTTGGGTATCTGGGAGCCCTAATTATGATAGGAATTGATGGGGAGGAGTGTGGCTGATGGATCTGGAGATAATTTCATAGAGGGTCTGCATAAAACACTCTAGACTTTCTAACTTCTTTTGAATGAAAGTAATGGAAATAGACCTAGAATTTACTGATGAAAAATGGAAGAGCAGAAGGCAGAGGAGAATGAAGTCTGAGATATGATTTTATACATAGCAAAAATACATATTCTTTTCTGACTTCACCTAGCAGATGCTAGGACAGCACAGAGATATTCTCTCTCTGCTTTTGTAAGGACATAGCCTTCTGCTACCTCTGATCATATGCATAAAAAAGCAGCATTTTGCTCTTAGGCAGTCTGAATCTAGTGATAGGGATAGAGAGTTTCTTTGAAGAAAAGCCCTAGAAAAATCCAGTAATGGGAAAAAAAACTCCTGCTGAGAGTTTACAGGGATTTTTCTGCTGTTTTGTGTGTCAGTAATAAAAGAGCACAGAAGGAATGGAGATCGGTGTCATGCACAATGTGTGTTAGGAAAAAGATCAGAAGAACTTTTTGCATGCCACTAGTGCTGAAAACAAATCTATGACATTTTTCTCCTTATGAATCACATATGTCTGGAGTGCTTTGGGGATGGTAAAGAGAAAGGAGATGAGAGCAGTGATTATGGTTGTGTGGAACATTTCCTAATTTTCATTTTTTAATATTTTATGTGTAAGACTGTCAGATATGGAAATCTACTTGATTTTCGTATTTTTATTTATTTATTTGTCCAGCTTTCAAAATGATGAAGAGATATCTGCCTCTCTGATGTCCTGCAGAACTTACTTAGGTTGGGCACCTGGCTGTGACCTTTCTCAGAGCAGGACTTTGTGCTTTCCTTGCAGATGGGGTCAGCATTTTCCTTCCTTTGTCTATTGTGTTAACTCTCCAAGAACTGGAGTTAGTCCTGCACCTGCAGACTTACAGTCTCTTGAAGATAAAGAAGAGTTACCTCCTGGCCATGCAGCTTTAAACAAATATTTTAGCACTATCAAAACCAGTGAGGACCTGATGACATAGGACGTAATCTGTCTTCATGATAAATGAATCAAGTGTTGCCTTGTCTTCAGTGCTGCCAGTTTGTCAGTTCTCTTGAGTCAAGACTCCAGTGGTGGTTTATAAAGAAGCATGAGTGTCTTCCTAGGTTACCTGAAGCATAAGCTTAATTAATGGCATTTTGAAGGAGATGAGTGGTTTGGTTGTCAATGGAATCAGTGCTGGGAGTTGGTAGCCATGATTAAAGAGGGAGCTCCAGTCATTGGGCGGGAAACATGAAGTATAGTCCTGTGCAAAGCAACAAAGTTCAGTCTGCATGCAGTGGCCACACTTCAGTGTTCATTAATGTTAGCTTATCAGTCTCTGTGCTTTTAATCCATTACATCTTTCATCGGTATGTCTTACTGGATAGCTTTTTTTCTTTTTTTTTCTTCTAGAAAAATCAAAATCTTTCCCTCCAGCCATGACAATTTTTTTCTTCTATGTACAACAAGTAAATTTTGTTGTAACACTTAAGCTGAAATTAAGGTATTTTAGTAATTGCTGCTAAAGAGATTTTCTCAATGTGTTCTCCCTCCCTCCCCCTCCATACCTGCTGGAACAGTCTGGTGTGACATTGGAGAGTCTTCTCAAGAAGGAAATAAAGAGCGGTTACCTGTGCTTCAAGAAGTCTGAAAGAGCTCCACTCTGAATATTTCTCAATGTCTTAGAAAACCAAATATTAATGCCTGTCGTCTCCTCTTGCAAAAGACTGTCGGAGTCTAATTGGTGTGTTTTATATTATAAGGAGGTCAGTCTATTATTTTTCCCTTCCAACAAATGAAGGATGGAAAATTCAAACACAGACGACAAGGATTTTATTGTTGGGTTATTTTTCTTTCTTATATGGGATATGATTAAATGTATACTGTTGAAGAGGGATGTTTTTGCAGGTTGATACTATTGATTAGTATTTGAGACCTGTAAACAACAGTATTATTTTATGTATAAGAAAATATAATTAAAAAATATTACATTGATATTTTATTTCTCACAGTGAAAACATTTCAAATATTCATCTCATGTTGTAGCAGAAAGTACTTGGTTCAAGTAGATATCCCAAAGTCATGTTTTAATAATTTCTTCCTTTTTTCATCTTTTTTTTTTTTTCCCACAGTCACATGACACAATCAGCCACATTTGAAGACCCTCGAATAGAGAGCTGCCAAATAACCCCTCCAGCCCCTCGGAAAGTGGAAATGAGGAGGGATCCTGTGCTAGGATTTGGTTTTGTGGCTGGTAGTGAAAAGCCAGTTGTTGTACGCTCAGTAACACCAGGTATGTTTTCCTCACGTGACCCCAAAAGCAAACTTGGCACTTCTTAGTATCACTAACTGGCTGGATTGCTAAATGAGAAAATAGCTGTAGTGATATTCCTAAAAAATTGTATTGTCTACTATTGTTTCCTTCAAAAGAAGTGCAATTATTTGAGAGTGTCAACGATAATTCTGTGAATGTATTTATACTGATTGGGAACTTAATTACTGAGATGAAATATAGTTACAAATGTAAGTAGTGTTGAAGTCTTCAAGCTACAAGAAAAAGTAAACAGAATTGCTTGGTGGGTAGTACTAGGAAGTAGTTTCCTCCTTTTTGAACCCTATGTGAATACATTAAATACAAACGATACATACGGAAAGTCAGTTTTAGATTATTGCTCTGAGCTGTTACTGTTGTTTGCCTGAAACAAAATTATCTACTTCATTCGGAAAATAATGTCTTCTCCCACTTACGTTCATATTGATTTGATGTCACCCTCATTGCCATCTAATCAGCATCTCAGGAGGTATACTGAGTTTCATGATTATAACTTACATGTTTTTCATGCTGTCATCGGCTTTAAAGAATATTATTGCTGACATTTTTTCTTTCCTTTTCCTTTTTTTTTTTTTAATCAAGTGGCAAAAAAAGCAAGATCGAAACGTACCTACAAAACTTCTAACTGCAGTGAAAATTATTGAGGTTTTTGGTATTTTTGAATTTGTGGGACTGCTTAGTCTCCTGAACCAGCAGGCTTTATGCTTAAAAGTTCAGCTGTTACATAAATTGCCTTGGAGCTAAGGACAGGGATTTGACTTTGCTCCTGTTCAATATGTTCTGCAGAATCCCCATAGAGAGCAGAGGAGAGGCAAAATTGACTGCATGGAGTTCTGATGTCATTTACCCGCGTGTGTGCATTGATTTTATTTGTATTGCTTTCAGATGGAGTAACTAATATTTGAACTGAAGCAGACAGATCTTTTCTCCCAAGTTAGCGTTATTTATGTAATTTTTTTTGTTGTTGTTTGATTTGGGAAAAGTATTACCTTGCATTCCAAGTGAATAGAAGGAAAGATGAGTTCAAAGCAACATTCTTGTATATGGATTTTGCATCCATGAATACTGGATGTATAAACAAAGTAAAATCTTCAAGTCAAAGAGAGGAGAGGAGCAGCACTAGCACAATTACTAATTGAATTGTTTCTGATACTGAAACATTTTCTTTTAAGACTTTATCTTCATACTGGTGATTTTTTGGATAGTTTTCTATGTATCTTGAATGCAGAGCTTAAAGGCAAGAGACTGCAGGATATAACTTTTGATTTGGAATTGTGATATTATTCTCTCCTTTGGGCATGTAATCATGCTGGAAGCAAAATATTATGTGCATTTTATAAAACATAGCATGAATTTAAATAGTATCGAAATTCAAAAGCACATAGTCTGATTGCCTAGTTACACTAATCTTTAATGTCTGCATCTAACTGGAAGTGCCAGTGCTTTTGAACACATTATGTAAAATTCTGTTCACCAAGTAGTAGGAATGCAAAGGAAAAGAGACTCCCAGACTGGAGGCATAGAAACTTACTATTTTAGGACTGAAGGAAGCAGGTTTGTCTTGCCCAGAACAGGAAAGTTCAGAGGAAAGATGTGCAAATGACTTTCAAACATGGTGAGTGACGTGTCATAGAAAAGAGGAATATGGTGTTCTCCAGTGCTACTTTGGCTGGGACAAGAAGCAATGCGTAGACACCAGAGAAAATGATTTCCTGATTTTAACAGTAGTTAAAGGAGATTACATAATTATAGGAAAAGGAGCCTTTAGCAGGGGTGGTCTTATATGAATGTCAAACAAACATTGATAAGCAAGCTGTGAATTGTGGCTGATCACAACTTGAAGAATGAATTAGGTCACTCTAATGGAGCCTATTTCTCCTCCAGAAAATCTAGCCCCTATTTTCAGGTGCCCAAATATTGTTTTGGAATTTAACTTGAGTAACTTCAGTAGAAATTGTTCAGTCAGTGGCTTTCGAGATATTCTTGGTGAGGAAGTAAAGTTAGAAAAAGTGTTAAACATGCCATTAGTTGAAGAGAAAGGACTCATAGCATATGAACTGCAGAGTGTACATGTGCATTCTGAATAGTCTACTAACCTTGCTTTTTTTCATTTATCTGCAGGCGGCCCCTCTGAAGGAAAGCTTATACCGGGGGATCAGATCATAATGATTAATGATGAGCCCGTCAGCACTGCTCCGAGGGAGAGAGTCATCGACCTTGTCAGGTAGTTGATGTCCTGTCATTTAAACTATGAACCCACTGGCTTACTTCCTGTACACTTATTTGATTATACTGCAGTCTTGCCTTCTCATGGTGGAAAAAAGAGAAAATAATGTTATTTCAGTCATAATGAATAAGTGTGAGATACTCCAGTACAGAAATGAAGTATCCTTTTAAATGTCCTTTGGGAAACTGTAAAAATATAACAGGGTATTGGTACAGTTCCAAAATGCTTGAGTATCAAAAGAGGAATAGTATTCTCTGGACATTTTGTTTTGGTATGAGTTATTGAAAAGATAAATCCTGGAGCTAAGCAGCTTCAGTCATTGTTTTTCTATTGCATTTTTTACGAGAAGAAAGTTGAGACAGTCTGTTGTATGTGAAAAGAAAGGAAAATATACTGGGGGAATTTTGAGAGTGGAGATAGGAGTATGTAGAGAAGCTCAAAGAGTGGTACATGTTTGGGTGGGTTGCTGGTGAAGAGTTTGTTTGAGGAGAGCAGGCAGGGCTGTGTAAATATGAGACAGAAAACAAGAGAAATGTGTGACTGGATACTTCAGGAAAGGAAAAATGTTGATATTTGTAATGGTCCATAGAAAGAAAGGAAAGAGAAACTGAAAAATGCTCAGGGTGAAGAAACCAATGTGATGTGGCCAACAAACTGTATTTTGAGTAACAAGAAATGTTAGTATATTGCATTAAAAAGAAAAAAACTGTTAATTCAAAAACTAAAAATTAAATACAAAACTGCTTAATTCAATGTTCAGGTCCTGGGTCACTGGAGACGTGTTTGGTTTCTATGTCTTTTTTCTCATTGGTACAAACGCTGAATTGGTCCAGTTAATTTCTGAAACATATGCAAGTTTTAATTGTGCAGGTGCCTCTCCTCAGGACTGGTAGCTGTCAGTGTTATCACTGTCACCTGAGAGAATGCCCTTACATTTGTATTCCCCATACATATCACATTTTGCGCAGACGGGTGCTCAATTCCTGGGGAAAGAAGCTACAGAAATATTATGAAAGCCTCTTTACTACAGCAATAGAGGTGCAAGCCACACGTGCTTATCTCTATTAGATGAGTGTGGTCAAAACATCATGCATTTCCAGATTTTAAAAAAAGTATTAACCTGAAACTCACGTAACAGTCAGGAGGGAACTTTGACACTTGCTTTTTGCTGAAAAAGAGACCCCATAAACTGCAGAAACAATCTTACTCCTATTAAATTCGTGACTTATGGTCTCTTGACCACCGGCATAAGCTTCACAAATGGATCTTAGGTTCATTTTTTATAGCACAGTGTCTTCGTAAAGGGTTCGTATTGAAGTCTTCATTCTTTTCTTGATTCTTTGATATCCTAGTAATCAGAATTAGGATTTCCATCTCATTTACATGCTTCCAGCAAGATATATAGTAATAATGGAAAACTATACTGATTACAGCTGAAACAAACAGGGCTTACTATGTGGCTGATTGCTCTGTCTGCTCTCAGATGAGAATAAGAATGTAGCCTTTCCTAATTACCTTGACTCTATAGGTAACAAATTAGGTGCTGTTGTATTCCAGTGGAATCTTTTGGTAACACTTTTTTAAAACTATAAGCCTGTCTCAGCTCTCAAAATCTGTCTGCCATTGGAATTTTGTCAGAGACTCATTCTTTGATTAGACTCAAAATGAAATGTACTGGAGTTGTATATTACAGCACTTGAAATGAAGAGCTTTCTTTTCATGCCAGTGGGACACTTGGAATGATTAGAAACTGTTGCTGTATGTACTGATATCATAGCAGAAGCTTTTCTTTACGCCAGTGAAGTAATGAATCCGTTCTACTATAACAAAATATTTTCATAAGGATAGGATATGTCTGCAACTCTGAAAACAATACTTGCTTTCAGCTTTCAATGTGGATGGAAGCAATTTTGAAATCTTGTTTTCCAGCTGATAGCAATGAGTATTATTATATATAATATAATATATATATATTATATATATATAAAAATATTATTTTAGATGCATAGAGGAGGCAGTGAGTATAATCACAAAATCATTCAAAAATTGAGGTGGAAGGGATTTCTGAAGGTCAGTTCAGAATCTCTTGCTCAAAGCAGAGTTAGTGTCAAAGTTGGACATGTTTTCTCAGCACATGTCCAGTCAAGTTTATCTTCAAAGAGAGCCATACTGAGCAGATGTTTCAATGCTTAGCCAGTGGCATCATGAACAATTTCCTTCCTTATATTCAACTGGAATTTCTCTTGGTGCAAATTGTGGCCTTTACTTCTTGTTCCATGTCTTCCTGTCTCTGTGGAGGCTCTGCACTCTCTGTAGCAACCTATTAGATATTGGAAGACTCGGCTTTCTCCCTAAGTTTTCTCAGGCTAAACCCTCTTTCCTTAGTCAGTTCCAAGTCTTGTGCTTAAGCTTTATAGCTATTTTAGAGGCCCTCCACTAGAGTCTCTAGTTGTCATTAACTGTTAGCAGCTTTTTGTCAGTGAACATCTGAGATCCAAAACTGGAAAGAATGATAAATGTACAGCTTTGCAAGGTAAAGAAATAATTAGTTCCCTCAGCTTGCTGGCTGTGCTTTTGCTTGTGCAGTGCACTATGCACTTCACTGGCAGAGGACACTGTAGACTGATGTTTTAATCGTTGTCCAACAAGACCCCACATCATTTTCTGTGGAAATTTTTCCTGAGACTGAAGTGAACTTTACTGACACAGAGTTTCCTAGCCCCCTTTCTCTTTTTTTTTTCTTTTGTTTTGTTTTGTTTAAGATAAGCAAGATATTCCTCTTTGATCAATATGACTTGCGAAGATGTTATACAGCAACTTTTCCAAGGCATAAACCAGCTCCCTCAGCAGCCCTAGATTTACCCCACCCAGGTCCATGGACCTGTGAGTGCTCCTCTTCCCCAGCCAATCCCTGATTCAATCTTTGTCCAGTAATCACAGGGATAAGGGTGTCTTGAAAGCATAGCTCGCTACTGAAGTCTGAAACAAAGAAAGAATCAAGTACCTCAGCCTTTTTATTGTCTTCATTTAGGTTTCCCATCCCATTCAGCAGCTTTCCCTTGGCTTTTCTTTCATTGCTGATGTATCAGAATAGGCACATCTTAATCTTCACATCTTAACTGGTTTCAGTGATAGTTGAGCTTAGGCTAAGCCTGACTGGAAATTCCATTCCTACCTGGCCAAGTAGTACTTTTCTGTTTCTCTTAGGTAGCCTGTCTCCATTTCCATCTCTTGCACACTTCTGTTTTGTGCTGGACCTTAGCCTGGAATCCTCTATGAGGTGAAGCTGATGTTTTACCTTTACTACCCACTTCCCTGCAGATCAGACTGCACCATTCTGGCACTTGAGGGAGGCTCTTCATAAAGATCAACCAGTCTCACTAGGCTTCTGCTTTTCAGAGCTGCATCAAATTGAAGTCTTTTCTTTAGCTTTGTGTTGTGCCACATCTTTCACGGTACTGTAACTAGTCAGTGAAAAATTGATATTCCAACACAGTATTTTTCTGTGATTATATGGTCTGTTGCTGATTAGGTATAGTAAGGTGTGTATTATATTTGTGATGTGAAATTCTATGACTGTTTTCATGCAGCTTTCCCTCACAGCTTTTTGTAAAGACAAGAAATGGTTTGACTTTATGATTGCAGAGAGTAAGAGAAAAAATAATCTACTTTCAATTTACAGGCATAAGAATCACAGTGTACCAAACAAAGAAAACAAACAAACTGCATGTGAAATAAGACAGATTTCATAACTAGATAATCACAGAGCTTTATCAAGCTTAATTGGACTCAAAACTTTTAAATAAAAGTCTGTACAAATGTTAGCTGTTAGGTGAACCTTGGAAAATGAACAGAGTTTTTAGTCTTATGTAATATGTAATTGTTTTCCAAAAAAACATTGCTCGGAAATTTACTTTTAAAAAGTTGTGTAATGAGGGAAAAGGAAATGGAAAATGAAATTTTTGCTCCACTCTATCTTCAATCAAAAAATTACACAGGATTCTGAATTTCCACCAAGGAGAATGTTGTGGTTTAACCCAGCACCACGGTCATTTGCTCACCCCCACCTCCCCAAACTCCAACTCTCAGTGGGACGGGGGAGAGAATCAGAAGAGAAAACAAAGTAGAAAAGGAAGGAGAAAAAGAGAACAGTAATGATAATTGTATATATACCAAACAAGTGAAGCAAACAATTGCTCACCACCCACTGACCAGTGCAGAGTCAGGCCCCAAGCAGCAGCAGCAGCCTCCCTGGCCAACTCCCCACCATTTTTCAAGTTTTTTTTCTGCATTTTTTTTCTCAGCCTCCCAGTGCCCTCCCAGTGCCTCCTCACTTCACTCACAGGACAGTACCAGAAGCTGAAACAGCCTTGGCTCTGTACAGCACTGCTCAGCAGTAACTAAAGCATCAGTGTGTTATCAGTATCATTTTTCTCCTAAAGCCAAAACACAGCATCATACCAGACACTATGAAAGAAAGATCAATTCTGTCCCAGCTGAAACCAGGACAAAGAACATCTGAAAAATGTCAGTTAAATCTTTTTTTCATTAGCAAAGAGCATGTCCCTAAGCAGTACTTCTGCTGTATTTCTAAATTATCCACAAAATTCATAGCATCCATGTTTTCAGATTATTTTGTTCATCTTCAGCAAAACAGCTGCAATTTGAGCTATCTTATCAGGTGCAAATTCATTATGTACATTTAACTCCTAAAAAATTGTTAAAAGTGGTTACACCAGTCTTTTAAGGAAGTCAGTTTTGTGTAGCAGTTTTACTACATGAAAATGCAAGAAAATAAGGGGGACACACAGTACACAGATTTTCACAATGTCTCTATTGCATGTTAATATTTTAATTATGTTTAATTATTTCTAAGTATTTCTTACTGAAATGAGCTTTCTTAACTCTAAAACTGTATTTAAAACCTCCTCTGCAGGTGGTCTATGGTGCAAGATTTTGTTGGTGGTTTGGTTTTTTGTGTATGTACTTGTTTTTTTAAATGAATTAAGGGATATTATTGTTATCCTAGGAGGTCTCAGGACTGAGGATTATCAGAGTTATTCATTATAAATATCCCCTGTAGATCATTTTCATCCATCTAATTCCTTTAGTCCTGTTTTACTGGCAACGTTTAATTAGTGTTCAAGTCATCCTTTGAAAGCTAAGGTTGCAGAGAGATGAATTCTGTGTGGTTTGCAGAACAAATACATAAGCACTCTTTATTTCTGGGTAATGCTCAATGGCTTTTGTACCATATTGAGCTCTCCTGAGCTATTTTCAAGCAGAAATCTAGACGTCGTGTTTATGGTTTCCCATACAAAAAGAGGTCACCTTTATGAGAGTCACTTGTGGTTGCATTCTAGAAGAGTTCCATTTAAGACAGAAAGTTATTGAAGTTTTCTAAACGTGTTGTTAAAATCAAAGCAAGAAGCAAGTGAACACAATACTAAAGAAAGAAGGTGCATTTGAAGTACAGACTGTTCAAAACTGTAGCCCAAGCTACTCATCCTGTTTTTATTTTACTGCCAGTACAGATTCTGTGATGTACAGCTTTTTATTCATCCTTAACAATTAGTACTTTGAGATGCCATTAAAGTCATTGCAGAATATAGGATTTTTTGAAGTATTTGAAAGTAACCAACAATGTAAATCTGACACACTATACAGTGTATTAATGTATTGTGTCAGTTGATTACAGAATCACAGAATTGTAGGGGTTGGAAGGGACCTCCAGAGATCATCGAGTCCAACCCCCCTGCCAAAGCAGGTTCCCTACAGCAGGTCGCACAGGTAGGCATCCAGGCAGGTCTTGAACATCTCCAGAGAAGCAGACTCCACCACCTCCCTGGGCAGCCTGTTCCAGTGCTCCGTCACCTCACTGTAAAGAAGTTCTTGCACACATTTGTGCGGAACTTCCTACGTTGATTTGCTTAGTGTTACATTTATTTCATTTTTCTTGGTTAATTTTAAATGTGCATCTTTGTAGTTAAGAATCAGTATAGCCTCCCAAAGCTTTTTTTAAAACACATAAAGAAATATATCCAACTAGTAATTTACCTTATAATAGATAATTTCTATAATGTCTTATTCAATAGCCCTGGATTGTACTAAGTATGCATTAGTCTACGAAGTCCACTACGTGAGTAAAGGGTCTTTTTATTTAGCAAGATGTTTTACTGACAGTTTGAGTGGCACACAGACACAGTGCTTACCTCGTAAAACAAACTCCAAATAGGGCACAGTAATGGTACTTTGTTCATACTTTGATTAAAATAATGATCTAGGTTCCCTGTATATCCCAAGTGCAAAGACATTGGAAGAGCGTGATCTGTATGAAATACTTGCCTCATTTTAAGCCAACTGTCCTGTTGCAGTAAGCTTTATTTACTCATTGATTACAGAAGGAGGACAGAAAACCATCTTTGAATAGAAACCTGACTTAATTGCTAAATTACAGAAGACTAGTCTCATTTCTTGAAACTGTAGAAGCAATAGATCAGTATTTGGCTTCCTGTGGAATTCCACCAAAAGACTTTAATTGCAGACCTGTAACAACAAAAAAGGTGAAATTCATTAAGGGCTATTCTTTCCTATTGTCTCTATTTTCTATGTAAGAGACATGAGATAACATCAAATAATATGATGGCAAGTTTTTTGTCATGGGGATCTGGAGGATTCTTTCAATTCTGCAGTGGCATTTCTGTTTAAATTTGTATTACAATATGACTGGAGAGAAACAACCCTCCAGGGTTTTAGGCTGTGTTGCATTTTAAGTACCAAAGTAAATCTAATCAATACTGACCTTCCTCACCATCATCTGGCAGTGGATAAGGATTCTATTGCTGCCATTTGACTGTGAGTGTAGCAGGGGACCAGTCTGCCTTCTCTGTACCATCACAGTTAAATGTGAGCGCAAAAATGAGCTCAGCAGCAGTGCCTGTCATCATCATCTTTTCACAGCAACTGTAAAGATCAGTTCTCAAATGCAGTTTCTGTCTCCAGGCTTAGACTACCTCATATATTGTATCAAACAATTTTGGTGAACTTAATGTTAAAGACATTCTTTCTTCATCGATATCAAATAGCAAAAATCAAGCATATTAAGTTATTAACTATGATATTGCTTAGCAGTCAAGAATCTTGGAGCCTACTTTTCCTGAAAAACCAATCATGCAGAGATTTCATTTGAAGGTACTCCATTATACTCCCAGTTCAGTACATAAATTCAGAGGCTGTACACATTTTTGCTTCAAGCCTTGACACTGTGAATGACTAATGTTTTGGTTTTTTGATGCATAATGCTGAACTGAGGGACAAAGTATTGGATCAAATTCTCTGTAGTTGGTAGGAGTTTTGCAAGTGAGATCAATGGACATTTTTTCTGACGAGACATTTAATTAAGTACTTCTAACAGCTGGCCCAAGCGTAGAGCTGAGCTGCAGGATAGGAGAACTCAGTTCCTGTCAGACTCAAGGCATGCTGTTGGATATAGATCTTTTACATTTTGAGGTATCTGCAACATAACAGAGATAAAAAATACCTTAAATTAGCTGCTGCAGTCTAATTGTGATAGCACAGATTTAGCATCATCTGCTTTGCCTCTTTTCTTGGCTGCCACGGTGAGGTGCTTGAGGTACTTGAGCTAATGTATTAGAGAATTTAATCTGCTCTCTGTAGATTTTTATCCTATAATATGGTTTCAAATAGCTTTTCCACCTCGTTGGAGGCCTGTAAGAGTTAAGCTGGGTTAGAAGCTGTAGAGAGATATGACTTGTTACTGTTAAAATCGATACAAACTATGGATATTTTCTTTTAAATGGTTTGTATCAGTGTAAGCATGCAGTATCATATCGTTCCTGTGTTCTTAGCAGCAAGTTAGCTGGTATGATTTAGACAAGCTTGGGCTCAATAGTTCAAAGGTTTGGAACACTCAGAACTTAATTTATAAGATTCTTTTTATGTTCACCAAGCTGGATACCCTCTACAGTTACCGAGTTTATTGTCGTTTTGAAATTCCAAGGCTTGATGTGTCACCTACTTGAAGTGTTACGTCATCATCAAACTTTGTTATGTTTTGGAGTGATGATGAATTTCAGGTCAGCTGTTCCATAACAAGTTATTTTATGGGAACAGAACACAGAGGTACAGAAGAGATATGGAACAGCTGTGCCCTATGCGAAAGTAGCTGTAAATGAGTCCTTTTTCAGATGTGAACCAGCAAATGTTGCCATCACTACCATGCCCTGACAAGCAGGCTTTACTGCTGACATAGGGCATGGGGCATTTACTCTGAAGCTATGATTTGCTTTAAAACAATGCTGCAAAAGTTTCAAAGTAATTGCTTACGTGTAAAAATATATAGATGAGTAGCCAGCTTTTATCTTATCTTATGTGAATTAACCCTTTCACATGATGGATTTCCTCCATATATGTCCCTCCTTGTGGTGTGGCTGCAAGCTCCGTGCATCTGAGGATAACTTGTTGTTGGATAGGTCAGAGGAGGTGCCTGAAAATCTCATGTCTTGTGTCTGGGGACAGAAAGGGGGTTTCTCTTTCCTGACACTGTTACCTGTCTCCTCTTCGGATGCCATTTCCAAATCGTAAAAGATTTTGTTGGACAAGGTAGCCCACTACATCCTGCTGCTGATACTTGAATGTTATGTGGCTTGTGTGGCTGCCTTGGAGCGTATTACTACAGGACAGCTATACTTCTACAAGATAAGCACTGTGGCACAGAACAGTTTAATCAGCAGAGAGCAGAAAACAAGGAGGAAAACAAGATAGAGACAACTTCAGGAGTTTGCTCAGTTTGTGCTGAACAGTTTCTGGGATTGAAGAAGGAGCATGGGCTGCCACCAAGCAGCAGTTGTGAAGTATGAAGATAACAGATGTGCCTTCACCACTGCATGCGCTGAGCCACTTTGCCCTTCCAGTAAAGTGTTGCAGCCATCACTGAGAAGTTTACTACTCCCTCATCCTGCCAGTCTGTTATTAACTGCATATAAATATAATCTAGTGAAGCTACAGTAATGGAAAACATTGACATTGTTGAGGAGCCATGTTAGTTGCATGATGTAAGGCCTGTGATGCTTTTTGGAGCCTACATACTGGGTATTTCCAAACGTTTTTGTCTGCAAGTAGAAGTTGCATTCTGGCTATTTATATTTGCACATGATCTTGGCTACACATGCATTGCTCTAGGAATCACCTTGTTAGAATTCTCAGTATTCTGATCTGTTTTCCTTATTGAAATGTGGACAGTGATAGCATCAGCATTCCCTATTAAGCTGAGATAGTGCTGGACATTTGGGCCCTAGAAGTTAGCTGTTTTATTTGTTGCCGGAATAGCTACAGTGTGACAGAGAAATGTGCCTTAAACAAGTGAAAGGGAAATGAAGACACCAGGCACTGTGCTTGTAGTTACTGTGAATTACCCAAATGCTGTTTTTGACAGAAAGACAGCAATGGTGATAGCAAGCACTGGGAGGCAAATGAGATGTTTTGCTGGTTTTGTAAGTTGACCCTTGGAAGGCTGTGTCTGCTACAAGCGTATCAAGGAAAAGCATAAAGATTTTAATCTCCTGCTTTAGGAATGCTGTTCCATGTGCACCAGTGCTCAAAGGAAATGTAAAAGGTAGTTTAAACTATTGTGAGAAGGGTGAAAAGACCATGATCGATTTGCAATATCTTGTGTGGTTTCAAGAATTTGAAATAGCGTTATTCTTTAGCTGTTAGTTCTGCAGAATCTCCTGGCAGTTTCTGTGTTTGAAGACTTTTGTGCATTTTACAAAACCTCATTTGTTTGTCAAATTGGAGGAAATAAAGCTAGCATAACTCCTGGTGTTGTTGCTATGTCTTTGTTATAGCACAGATTAAGTGGATGGGGAAGAAAAACAAAAATGAGTAGCTTTTAAAAATCTTGAACCATACAATCAGAAAGGAAAAATAAAAAAAGAATGAATGAATGGAGGTTTTAAGCAGTTCTCTTTGGAGCTGAGGAGCTAGCACATAGAATGGTGTTGTAACCCCAGGTTTGGTGTTAAGGGAACACTTTTTCACTGCCAGGGTGGAATTAGCACTGCTTGTTGTGGGAAGGAGACTGAGGGAGTGTCTAAATGAAGAATGGGTTTTAATTCTTTTGTAAGCAGAGTGAAGGGGCTGTGGTAGCTCATAGTCCATTGGTATAATGGTGGAATCTTTAAGAACTGTGTAATGAAATGCTGACTCTGGAGTTCCAAAAGATGTTAAGAACTTCATCTATCTTTGGCATGCCAGTGCTTTGTCTTTCCTGCTTTTTGACTCAGAGTTTTTAGCATCATAATCCTGCTTACATCTCAAACTACACTTAATATACTAAGTAAAATGAATTTTAGTCACCTTCTGAGACTGTATGTGCACAGAAGGTGGCAATCCCTATTAACATTAGCATCCAGGTACAGTGATTATCCCTACATTTCCATTTCACATCCCTGCTCTGACACTCCAGTTCCTTTCTGTCAGAGGCATGTGGCAGTTATGGTGCTTGATACTATAACTGGTGGATTGTCTATGTGGCTGGAAAATGACAAAAATAGTAGAGATGAGAAAAACATGGATGAATCCTATTCTGGTAAAACTCTCTTGTTCCAAATTTCTTTTTGATTCAAAGGGTATGAGATGTCTAGACTTAATTGTGTTCTAAGAAAAGCGGACCCGGTTCTCAATGCAATTGACTTGAAAATTTTGTGAATATTTTTGTGTAGACAAGGTCTAAATTTTATTGGAAGTTTTTAAAAAAATACTGATAATTAAGATCATAAGGCTTAACATGGTCATTAGCAAGTCACAATCCTCTCTCCTTACTGCTCCCCAAATAAAGGGTAATTATGTGACTCAGAGTCTCTCTTAGCAATACATAGTATGATGTAGTTGGAATAGAAATGTTTCAGGACCTTTTGAATTGGTTCATAAACTAAAAAAATTAGAACATATTTTTAGATTGTACATTAATTTAGCTATAGTATAGCCTATAAGGACTCCCAAAATTACCTGGAGAATTAGTATCTATATTTAAGTTTATCTGATGTTCCCAATCAGAAGTTTAGTTAACAGAGAAGGAAAACACTTTAATATATCCTGTCTTACTAGTCCTCAGCATGAGGTTTCTTGTTTAAAAACTGACACTGATTGGGATGACCCTGGGTCATAGTGAGAGGTCAGAGAACAAACACAATTTCTCTTTAAACAAAGGACATAAGACAAAAGCTAGCAGCAAATAAAAGTGGCTAAAAGTAAATTAATATTTTAAAAAATACCAAATGCCAAATGCTTCGAAAGGCAGTTTAGTGTGATAGATTTCTAGGGCATTTATCAGTCACTTCTGCCTTTTTTTTTATTTCTGGTATCAGAAGTGATCAATTATAATTCCTTATAAGCAACACAAGAAAAATAGTGTAAGAGAAGCATTTTAGCTACAGTTTTAACCTTTTTTAGGCTTTTTTTCCCCAAATATACTGTTCTCTGATTTTTTTATTTGACTTTAAAAATCGAAGTCTTCTCCTGGAATCAGCAACAGTAATAGGGAAGGACTGATCACATATATTTTGCTGCAGGTGATTTCTGCTAGATCTTATTTCTCTTCAGGCAGGCCAAAGCTTAATGTATTTTATCTACTGCACAAGGGAAAATCCCTGTATCCGATGTCCTTACTGTTAAATAAAATAAGTCAGCTTGTTTGGAAGTTTAGTCAAAACCAAATTTGTTCGGTTTGTGAATCAAACAAGATTTCAAGAGAAGCAAAGGTCTTGTCAACCTATGTTGTAGATCTGCCCTCTTTTTTTTTTCTGAATACTTGGACTTTTCAACAGGCCTGTTACTCAGAAAGCAGTATGCAAAACAACACTTCTTCTGGAGAAGAAACTTGGTTGCTATAGCAGTTTAAAGTCTTTGAGGTCATCTGTATTAAATAAAAACTGTATAAGTCATGAAGTTTAATCATTGCACTGAGATATTCATTCTTTATATTGTATTTCAGCTCAGTCTGCTTTTCTGTGCATCATTACAGTGTGCTTGTGACATAAAGATGCATCATCTGCCTAAAGGTTTACTGAGAGTAGTAGCAGCATCTCTTAATTATGGAGGATAGCAAAAAAAAGTTTAAAACTCCTAATTAACTTAGTTTGCAATCCAGTTTCTTCTTACTTCTTTATCTCATGTCATTCTCAGTACTGCTCAGTTTTACAAGGAAACTATAGTTTTGCAACTAAAAATTCCCCATTGTTCTGCATTTTATCAGAAATTCTGTTTGTGTTCAAAGCCTTTAATTAAATATTAGAATGAATATGTTAGTAAAGATAGCATTTTTCTCCTTTGAAAGCATTGAAACAATTTCTTAGTGTTCTACACCAATTATAATCATGTTTCAGTGTCCTGAAGGCTTGAGTTCATCAGTATTTCATATAAATTACTATGAATTAAGGAAAGAAATATACTACATATTGGCATGTGAGAGAGAGGAAAATTCAACACATTCTTTTTCAACAAGAAAGAGAGAAAAAGAAGATTCTACGTAGGTTGATTTGAAAGTAATGCCTCCCACATATTTCCATGGAAATTGCAACAGATACAAACAGCATAATAATGCTATTTAATAGAGCAAATTCTCTACAAATCCCTATACAGAACAATTTTTTCAACATAGCAACCACCGTTAGCTATGCGTTTTAGCCAGCAATGAACAGGAGCCTGCATGTGGTACTTGTAAAAATCTGCATGTCATCTGCAGCATGCCTTGTCTTTCACATCACTGTTTCCCCTGCCTCACTTATAAAAATCTGCACCAGCAGAGATGATCCACTATTTCACAGCTGCTGTGATGGCATAGTTGCTGGGAAAATGTTGCCCATGCAGTCCATCTTAGGCTTGGGTTGGAGGGGACCATATAGTCTACCCAGTCCCAGCCTGTTGCCATGGGCAGAGCAGCCACCCACCAGATCACGCTGCCCAGGGACCCATCCAAGCCAATGCTGCATATCTTCAGGAATGGGGTGCCCACATCTTCTCTGGGCAGCTGTTCCATGGCCTTACTGCCCTCTGAATAAAGAATTTTCTCCTAACACCTAACCTGAATCTTCCCTCTTTTAATTTAAAGCCATTCCTCCTCGCCCTGATCACTATTAGGCCGTGTTAAAAAGTTAGTCTCCTCCTAGTACTCCTTCAAGTACTGGAAGGCCACAGTGAGGTCTCCCTGGAGTCTTCTCTTTTCCAGACTGAATAACCTCAGCTCCCTCAACCTGTCTTCACAGGAGATGTGTTTCAGCCTTCTGATCATCTTTGTGGCACTCCTCTGGACCCATTCTAGCAGCTCCATGTTTTTCTTGTGCTGGGGCCCCACACCTTGGTGTTGTACTCCAGATGGAGCCTTGTGAGTGCACGGTAGAGGAGGACAATCACCTTTTACTCCTTGCTGGCCATCCTTTTTTTGATGCAGCTCAGGATACCATTGGCCTTCTGGACTGCAAGGCTGTTGGCTAATGTCCTGTTTTTCATCTACCAGGACCCCCAAGTCCTTCTCCGCAGGGCTGCCCTCAATTCGTTCTTCCAGTCTGTACACATACCTGGGATTGCACTTGTCCTTGCTGAACCTCATTTGGTTCACATGGGCCCACTTTTCATGCCTGTCAAGGCCCCTCTCAATGACATTCTTTCCTTCTGTTTTATCAGTGGCACCCGTCAGCTTGGTGTCATTAGCAAACTTGCTTAGGGGGCACTCAATTCCACTGTCTAGGTTGTTGATAAACAGTACACAGAATGCTTTACGCATAGTGTGTACTCTTTGTTTATGCATACTGTGTCTTCTACATTTGTGTATATGCATTTGCATATATTTCTATTTATGTGCAGATAAAGAGGGGAATGTGTGACATAAAGCTTTTTTTTTTATCGTGGATTTGGAATGTGAGCATTTCTTAAAAATGAAAACCTGAAGCTTTGCAGCTCGTTTAAACCAAAGCCTTATCATGACATTCTATTAAAAAAAATTGTGTCAGAGAGTTTAAAATTATATATCTTAAATATTTACCGTATTTCTACCAGGGAGTGGTAAATAAAAAGTGACAGTTCTGATTTGTCATTGTGATTCTCTCCAGCATTAGAAACCTGTGCCTTCTTCCTGCTTTATTAGGAAATTATATGTTAAAGTAGAGAGTGATGTGAACGTACGTGTTTTTGTTTGTTTTGTTTTTATATATATATATCCACTACCACTGGTATATATAACCGCTACCACAGTATTACTAGATTCATTATTTTATTTTTTTTTAGCTAATTTGTGTTCATGGGATATTTAGGTCACTTATGGCTTTATGTATATATACTGCTTACATTGTTCTAAAGACGCTTAATCCAGTCAATTTAATCCATTTGAGATGTAATGTAACAGAGTTTTGTAGACACTTTCCCTTAGATGTCAGTGGTATTTCCCACAGGGAGTGCAGAAATGGGATCCTGTTGGTGACAGTGGATCCTAGGAGAGGCTGTGGGCATCAAGAGGTTTGGAAGTCAGGCAGCAGCAGCTGGAACTACAGCTCCTAGGAGAGTTTGAAGAGCTAAGGAGGGCAGAGCTGGAGGTCAGCCTGATCCAAAGCAGAGCTGACACTTGAGGCTGACCAACTAAGCATTTCAGTGTTTTATCATGTGATGTTTCAGGTGGAGCTGAAATACTGTTGAAAATACTGAGCCACTTTCCCTGTCCTGAAGCAAAACCTTTTCTTAGCTCTTTCTGTCCTTGTGGAAATGTACATTGGAGTACAGAGGACTGCCTTGTCCTTCCAGGAGTTTTTGAGGGAACGGTATTGAGGGGGCTGTATGCATCAGAAGGTATCTGCTGGTGGGTTATTAAGCCCAGGTGTACACCCACTAGGGTTGTGTGCCGAATACTACAGTTGTCCTCTGAGAGAGGTCAAGATCGTCTTGCTCAGTCTTAAAGCACTGAAAAAGCAGTGCTCAGCTCCTGAAACATGCCTTAACCAAGGGGCTAGTGAAGCCCAGGACCTGAGAGATCACAGTCTCCAGCCCTTGAGCTAAGAGGCTGCATGTTGAGGGTAGAGTGGGACCTTTGGTGAACAGCACCGTAAGATTGGAAAAAAAAAAAAACAGTTGTGGGAAAGTTGAGGTGAGGTAAATAGGGAGGTTGTGGAAAGAAGTTATGTATAGGGCATCATTATTAAGATGCATGGTGCCTGCCTCTCAGAGGCAGTTCTGCTCTCTGCTACATTTTTTAGCTGAGGAAGCAGTCTTGATATACTGACTTCTTTGCAAGCTGATGCTGAACTGCACTTGACAGAGCAGCATTGAAGAAATCATGTAGTGTCTGCCATCGTATGATTAATTATGTGAAGTGTGTTTTTGTAATAACCAGACACCGAACATTCCCAGCTCTCCCTGAGTGCACTACTAGCACATGGCAGTAGTTGGAGCAGTCAAATTCCAGAAATGCAGACACTTAGGGACAGGAGCTTTGAAAGACACATGCTGGCATTGCAAGTTGGGGTCTATTTCCCAACACAGTGTGTTGAATGTGGCCTCTGACAGGTTTAAGCGTTGCTTCAGGAGAAGTGTGTCCAAGGTGAAGTGCACAAGGATGTGCTCATTGCTTGGAGTAAGTGGATTAAAAGTCGTTAGTGTGAATGTTCCTCTGGTGGTCCCTTTGGCTACAGAACTCAGCCTAGGGAAAAACTTCAAGGAGTATTTCATGCATGCCATTGCAATAAATAATTCATTGAATCAGATCTTTCAGAGCAGTACATTGTAGCTAATAGAATGATTATAAAAGGGATATAAAAAGGAAAAGAGTATCAAGTGGGAGTGGAGAGGCATCATAAACTGTATATGTAACCACGTCTGCAGTGCAGTCCGCTCTTGAAAGTGTACTAGTAATTGGGGGTAGTTTGGGAGAAGTGATGAAAATGAGCCTGAAGTTGTCCCTTTTATGAGAGATGTAAGAAGTTCAACCCAGATTAGGATAGGAAGTGGGAGAAATCAAGATAGCTTTATTTGAATATGAACATCTGAATGAGGAAGAACTTGGATAGCAGGCATCTCATGTACTTAGTAGAAAAGTACATCCCATCTCTGAGAAAATACAGCTAGTAAAACTGGGGAAGATGAGGGAGAGTACACATAGGGTGATGAAGAGGTGAGTGCCCATGAGCACAGTCTGTGCAGAATTGTGGCTGCTCACCATTATTTCAAGTCTTTCAGTGAAGATCTTGTATCCCTTTGGAAAGTTGTGCAGTAGCTCAAGCAGATGTTAAGGCCTTCACAAAACAGCTGCCACCTCTGGTTAGCGGGGAAGCTTGTGTTTGTGGGAAGTCAAATTGAAGGTGCATTTTGCTCTTAAGATCTTCTGAAGCAATAAGTAGCTCAAAAAACTACATCTGTTGTTGTGATACAGCTGGTAATCTGCAGTTACTAACCAATCCAAACTCTAATCCAAACTCCCACCTGCTCTAAGTTTACCAACAGAAAGAGTCTGAGTGTGTGTATGAAACCCCTATGCCTCATTCCCAGTAAGACAGCGTGCTCAGTGAAGATAATGGCATGCATGCCTTAATCAGACAAGATTTACTGAGCTAATATTAAGCTTTTATTCAAGCAATAATTTATTTACAGTAAGGATTAACTTCTCATAGCATCTTCATTAGAAATGCAGTGTTTTACCAGAATGCTGTCTGTATGTAGTATGTACTGCACAATTTTAGAGTGTGTTCCTATGACACATTTCATATATTTCATAGAATTGATAGTCTATTGAGCAAATAGTAAACTTAAAAACTATTTCAATATATGCTTGTATAAGTGTTTGATAGATGCTTCTGAACAGTTAAATTGTCTCAAGCAAAAAATATTGGGATTTCAAATTGCCTGCTGTCTTCATAATGCTCTCTTTATGACAGATCACCACTGTCTCCATGAGAGTTTTTACTTCAGCTGCTGTTTTAGAATAATTACAGTGCTTTTGCATATGTGTCATTAACAACGAGGGGGGAAAAAGGCTTTTGTCAAGGCTGTTCATTTAAATACCTGATGCATGAGGCAGCGTGGTATGAATATCCCAGTAGGATAAGTAGGATAGTGGTTGCTGCTCATAGTGCAGGAACAACACACTCTTCTGTTATTTCAGAGAAGGTGATATCATTATAAGCATGACTTATTATGTCTAACTTAATTTATAAAGGTAAACATCAGTGACTCTTTGGTCAAAAATCCACTTGTTAGAATAACTATTTAACAATGCAGGGTTTTTTTGTAAATAGAGTAACAAAAAGCAGCATTTTACAATTCTTACATGATGGCAGTGATAGTGCTGTTTGCCTGACTTTCCAGTGCTGGATTTATGTATTTATTGTAACTCTTGCCTATTAAACAGACAAGAGAAAATAAAGCACTTCTGCAGTTTTGTAAATTTGTTATTTTTACTTACCTGGCATAGATGATAAATTTGCAGGCACAGGGAATAGTGCCCATTTTATTTCCTCAGGAAAACTGTTTAGCATGCAATGTGATTAATACTCTATTTGTTGAATCCATAAATTATAGCAATAACCTTAAAATACTAAAATGTATACTGCCTATTTCTAGATTTTTGTTTTTTTTTTTTTACTGTCTAGTTTGGAATGCCTAGTTCTTTAAGCCTTTGTTAAATGAAATATTTGACAAAGATCTTTCGAAAGGGACAAGGAAAGTATTGTTCTTCTGCTTGTTCTTAGTTTTCTTGGGAGCTATGCAGCGATGTTCATCCTTTAGCAAGATGGATCTGATCCAGAGCCTGCTTAAGACAGTGGAAATCCTTTAATTGATTTCAGGGGGATTTGAATCAGGCTGTTTTTCGATTACTCCATGGATTACTTGTAGTAGCTGCACTGTAGCCCGACAATTTATGGAGGATACAGCTATCAAATGATAGAGAGTGTTTTAAGAAAGTGTTTGCTTATTTGATCTACGGTAATTCAAAGAATAGTTTTGTTATGTGGCATCGCCAGTGGATATCAATGCTAATCATTGCAGATCTCGTTTGCTCTCCCTAGTTTCTTCCCTTCAGTTTCACATCACTGTCTGTGTTCACAATAGTATCTACTGAGAGATTAATGAAACAAAAGGTAAAAATTACATATAACGAGTGTGCCAAACCTGTTTTGAAGATAAATATTGATTATATTTATTGCAAAACAAAACCATAGAGGGGTGAGACACTGGAAGAGTTTTTAGGTTGTTAGTTTTTGTGAATCTGTATAAATCAAAGTAAATGACAATTGTAAATAATTGAAACCAAGTACAGATTTGAAAAAAAAAAAAAAAGTTTTGTGGTAGTTTTGTGATGATCTGTTGTACTCATTACCTTTTTTCACCTCTCTGCAATGATTTCACATCAGCATCTTTAGGGCAGGATGCGGAGGATTTGGGTACACAGTAAGGGCTGTTGTAGCTTGCTGTAGTAGCCTGTAACTTTGTTTCCAGCTACAAAAGAAAAAAAAACAGTGACTATTTCTATGAGCTATAGCCATAGTACTTGGAATTCTTTTTCCAGTATTCCTGTTACAAGTCGAAGTTAAACCATAAGCTAATTCTGTTACGAGTCATGACGTTCACACATCTGAGTGAAAATCTGCCTTAAGTGTGAGCCCAGTCTTGCTGGTTATGGAAAGAGCATAAAATCATTAAACACCATAAATGAGAAAACAGAAGATCCACTGTTTATAATTACTGGAGCCACAGCTTTTAAGTTGTGGTAGGCTTTGATGCACCATTATTTCATGCATGGACTTTAGAGTACTGAGATACATTTCTGATATAAAGCAGTTCATGTTCTTTTTCCTGAGGCTGTCATACCATGAAAGGAGGTTAGAAGGGGATAAAAGGGAGACCATGCCCAGAAGAGTTGCCTTTGGCACATCTCCTGTATTCATCCCCTTCCTCACAATCGTCTCATGTAATTTAGCCACTTTCCCGATGGATTCTAAGAAAAACCTCTGGATGCATCATCACTATCTTCTTTGCACTAAAAATAATAGTAATAAACTTTCAAAATCAAATTTCATTACTTTTTACCTTTTTGTTTTTACTTCCTGTAAGTTATTTGGTTTAATTTTCCAATCCTCAGCATGGTGTTAGAGCTGGAGACACAAAGGTGGCTGAATCGGAAATATATTTCAATTTCTGTCTTTAAATAAGCTAAACAAAATATGTAGCAATTTGATAGCAAATATATATATATATAAATTATAAATATTATATAATTTCATATATACTACATATATGCAGTACATATGTTGTAATGTGTATTTCAGCAAAATGGTCTTCCTTTCTGAACTGAGCATTTTATGTGGAGCAAGTATGTTCGATTCTGAGTTTACAATTACAATCCATCCAGTGAATACTTAATTGGTGATTTCTGAAGTTCAGGAGAACTTTGATGAAAAGCAAATGTCAACCAAAAATGTCAGTACTGTGTCTGCTGTGTAACCTCTAAATCTGAGCATTATCACAAGCTTTTATGAAACAAATTAATCACTTGGAAAGGGAATAAACAATTTTTGAATCACCAGAACAAATCAGATCTAAAGTCCATTTATTCCAGCATTTTGTATTTGATAGGACCAGCTCTGGCTGTTTCAGACAAAGGTCACAGAGAGCACACAATGATTTGTTTACATAATACTCTTTCTTAGGGAAGATTTATTTCTACAACTCTTCTAATTAGAAAAACCGTAAACTTATTTTTTTCCCTGTCTGTTATTCTACATATGCCATGGCAGTACTGAATGAATGCTATTGATAACGTCTGTTTTGTAGAATCCTAAAGTCACAGAATGGTTTCGGTTGGAAGGGACCTCACAGCCCACCCAGCCCCAACCCCTGCTATGGGCAGGGCTGCTCCCCACCAGCTCAGCTGCCCAGGGCCCCTTCCAACCTGGCCTTGAGTGCCTCCAGGCATGGGGCACCACAGCTTCTATGGGCCACTGTGCCAGCGCCTCACCAACCTCTGGGTGAAGCATTTCCTCCTAACATCTAACTTAAATGTACCCTCTTTTAGTTTTAAAGCCATTCCTCCACATCCTGATCACTACGTGACCACATAAAAAGTCAGTCTCTCCTGTTAATAAGCTCCCTTTAAATATTAAAGGCCACAAAGAGGTCTCCCTGAAGCCTCTTCTTCTCCAGGCTGAGTGAGCCCAGCTCCCTTGGCCTTTCTTCATAGGAGAGGTGCTCCAGCCTTCTGATCATCTTTGTGACCCACTTCTGAACCCAGCGTAACACAAGTGTGTCTTCCCATGTACACATCTGCTGGCTGGTTGTGCATAACCAATGAATTTGCCTGTAATCCACCAAAACATGTTCTCTTGGGAGCATATGTTTGGTTGTTTGTTTTTTTTTTGCCCAGGGTCAGAAAGGGAATAGCTCTTCAGGACTCTGCCTGAACAGGAAAAATGCCCTGACTTCCAGCAAGGCATGATGAGCTTTGCAAGTGAAGTGAGGAATCTCTTTGCCACCAAAATGTTTTGCAAAACACTCAGGTGCATCAGGCTGAATAAATAGGTTAATGATATTGGCACCAGCAGTGTGGAGAGCAGCTAAGCAGAAGTGAGACATTTGGTCTCACAGGATGAAGCAAAGAACTAGCAGAGTGCATTGTTTCTAATTGCTGTAGAAATGCTGATAGTACATGGTTCAACTGCTAAAGTTCTGGATTTTGAGGGGCAAAGAGCCCCTTTACGAGTTACCTTCCTGAAGCTTTCCTCCTGGAAATTGGATCTTCAGAAAAGCCACAGGGAAGGTATGAACTTTGAAAATTTCATGGGAAGCTGCAATGGGGGAGAGGGTGAAGGGAGGGAAGCAAACAAAATAAATCCCTCCAGAGCTCTCTGATCTCCCTCCTTCATTTTTTTTTTCCAGTGATTAACTTTGGGAATCTGGCTCTGTAGCTTCTCTTCTTTGCCTCTTTTCTTTATATAGTGGCTGTTGATCCTTTGTAGACAGAGATGTAATGCACTGACATTATTTATCACTGAAATGCAGAAAGTCAGGATAAAATTGAGGAAAAGAAAAATACCTTAATAAGATACCTTAAAAATGGAAAGGAAGGAAAAAAAGGAAAAGAATACAAAAAGGTTACACCATTTAAGATATTTTTAATAACAGGATCATTTTCTGTGATCATTAACATTGAAATTTTTGTTTTCTGTAACTGTTACTCTTTTGCTGTGCAGAACGTGAGGAAGTAGAGAAATGCACAGAGCCAGTTTTGTATCTAGTTTAGCTTGCAGGTAATAAAGATGCATTATCAGTGTTCTGTGACTTACCTGTTCAGACCTTTTTTTCCTCTAATCTACTTTTAGCTGATAGGCTTATCCTAAAGGCCAAAATGATGCCTGAGGGTGGACTCTTTAACTGTTCTCGTTTGCACATGTGACAAAATCCTGACCTGTATATGTGAAGAAACTGCTAGCCAGTACTCATAATCTGCCACTTTTCATCAACTATAAATGTAATTTTGAAATAATGGTTTAATTTTCTTTTTTAAAATCACATTTGCAGTATAATTAGGCTCCTGGGAAATTTCCAGGTTGCTCAGACAAATTACTATTTGAAGAATATTATGTCCATTGGAACATAGGGAATGTTATGGTGATTTCTGTCAGACTGAATTTTGACAAGTCTTTTTTAATCTTGCTGTTTAATATATAGTCTTAAGAAACATATATCCTTTGTTTGCTAAGTCTTCTGTTATGTCTCCTCTGAGGTTTGAATTTTAATGCATGTCCTTGGAACAAGGAATTTATTCTTGTGCAGATAGATCATTGTCAGCATGTACAAATGAACAAGATAAGACTTTTGAAGCTGTTTTGCTTATCTCATGATTGCAGCTAAAGTGAGGGATATCTGTGGTGCCTAATGACTTCATCAACCAGCTCTAAATGAAAGTCCTCTGTGTACTAACAATGAGATAACAGTACAAGCTGTTCAAGACACTGCAACTTGCACCCAGGAGAAGAAATCTGTGAGCCCTTAAGGTTGTCCTTTTGAGAAGTTATTTTACAGAGTAAAAACATCTCGTTTTTTTGTGAAATCATTTGCAAAATCATTGCAAAAAAATTTTTTTTGCAAAATTCCTGAAGTCATTTTGCCTGTTTATGTGGGAGATGTTTGTCTGCAACAAACTTTAGTTGGCTCATATCACAGGAGGCAGCCCTGCAATGTCCACGCTCAGACAACGGAGTTTAGTGCCTAGACCCTACATGCGGCTGCACAGCGCCCTGCTGGTTTACTAGTGTGTGCGACCAGCCAGTGTAGCTATTTAACAATAAAATTGCTCTTGTACCTGATTAAAAATCCACTTCTGTGAACTCCAGCTGCTTAAAGCTAGACTGCTGGTCTAACTGGTCACCTGTAGACATTCTTAAGATGGGAGAAATTACATGAAGCTGGCCCTCTGATCCCAGAAAGTGTCTGGGGAATACCATAAGCCATGGTACCTCATACTGTGGTACCTCATGCTGCGAGGCAACTGCAGCTCTGTCATACCTCTGAGGCACTGTTAGTAGGATTGTGTAGGCTGCGAGCTCTGCAGCTGGATTGTACATCTCAGCTGCAGTTTCTCACCTCCTTGGATTTGCAATTTGCTGTGTTGCATCCTAGAGATGTGCCAGCAGCAAGCACAGCCCAGGCTGACAGCGCGGGCTTTGCACAGAAGATGGTTATTGACGGACTGATGTAAAATGGCAGCCGCAGGCTGAAGTCGTGGCATGCCCTCACCCCTTTTATGTAATAGCCTGTGCTTAGAGCATTGCATAAGAAGACTCTTCCTGCTTAAGTGCTTTGTGTCAAATAACTGTGGCTGTGCTGGAAGTAAAGGCTGTGGCCTTCCCAGGGGGGTGCCTGCATCAGCTCTGAGCCCTGGTCCTGTCTCCTGCTCTGGGCATCAGCAGCCACGTGGGCGCTGGCAGAGCCCTGTTCAGCTGCAGAGTACACAAATGCCAGATTTCCAGCTTCATAGAATATATATTTTTCAGGATACATTCCACCATTTCTGCATTCAAGCAGCAAGGCAGAAGTAAGTTTCAAAATGAAATGATATAATTTCATATCCAGGAGTATGGTGATACTATCTCTGGCTTGAGACAAACTTCCCGTGGCAGTAGTCTTGAGATTCAGTAGAGGAGGTCACTGGTCACAAAGCTCTGTCTCTCTTTTCCTAGTTGGCCTGCTACAAAATTGTGAAACAGGCGAACAGCTTCACATTAAATTTAAAGCCTGGAAGAGATAAAAGGAACTAACTTTTTCTCAGAGAATCTGACTCTAATGTGAAGAAATTCCTCTGAGAGAAGCAATTACAATGGAAAGTGTTCAGCCATCCATGGGATCTGTTTCATTGCGGAGAAAAAATTATCAAGTCCTTTAAGTTCCTTGTGGGAAACTTTGGAGAGCAGCTTCGTAATTTTAAATCTGTTCTGAAGCAAAGACATCTACTATTTCACTGTCAGCTCTGAAGATACAGCAAGGCAGTCATACAGAAAGATATTAACTCAGTTACCCATAAGTTTTCTTTTATATAGAGCCTCCCATGTCTGAAGAACATTTGAAAAATACGTATTATCTTTTGTATGTAGTAAAGTAATCCACTCACCAGTCTGGATCTTGTGACGTACATCTGGCTCAGATTTCACTGCTCTCCAAGTGTATTAGAAAAGCATAAAATGAGATTAGGAGAAATGTTTTGTTCTTCTCAGTTGTTTCACCTGTGGAACGGAAAACTTTATGAACAAGATTACTGATGAGTACTCAAAAAATCCATTATCCCAAAGGACAAGAATGTACTTCAAAACAAAATCTTTCTCCAGTTGCATTGTTAACTTCTCCCTCTTTCATGCATCCACTACCTCCTTATTTTAGTACCAGAAAGCAAGGATCTTCTACTTTTTGTTATTTAGGCCATAACATTGATAAAGAAGCGTCTTTTCCCTGAGTGAGAATTGTTCTTGGGTGGAAAAAATTTCTCTAAATGATAACCTCACTTACTGCATGTGGCCAGTAGAGATTGAGATTTGGAAACTGATGCCATGATGTTAGGATGTTCGTGGAGCTTGCCACAGCAGAAAATACGCTATTTCCCTGCTCTGCAGCTAGCTTTCCTGTCAGGTTACCTGCTTTTTTTCTTTGCCTCTTCCTTAGGTGGCAGGGTATGTTGTAGCCTGTGGTGCCCAGCATTGCTGCTATTAGATGAATTAGGTTACAAGCCATGTAAGTACTTTCAAGTCTGCTGATAAAAAGAATAATTCTTCTCAGGATCAATTTCTTTAACAAATTGGTCTACTTGACCAGTACTACCGTTGTATCCACTTAGAAAGCTAAGAGTCTACTCTCTGAAAAGGTGGGCTTTGACCCACAAGGACAGTGTCAGTGTCATTGCATTGGCTTCTGGCAGTGACCTAAAAAAGAATTCTGGCAAGAATCTTCATCAGCGTGAATATTTATTTGGGAAATTGTATGTAATAGTCCTTATTGTGTTTATCCAAACCAGCAAGGTAGAGGCAGAGGCCTGCACCGCAGACCAGCTGGATGAGAGATAGCTATGCTTTCATTTCCCCAACTCATTCCACAGCTGTGAAAGGGCAAAATAACCAAGTTCATTTTGCTGGGAGATGAACTGTGCCTCTATAAATCTACTATTAGGATTGTCATTAATTTTGTCCTGCTGTTCTGTGCACTGGGGTGATTTACCATCCTACAGAAGAACATAGGCTGAAGCCCTGTAGTGAAGGGAGGTGACGGACACAGACCACACTGCAGCCAGGGTTGCTCCTGTGCTCATTTTTCCATTTGTGCTGCAGCCATTGTCATGACAAAGGATATGATGCTTCCATATAGCAAATAATCTTTGTTCACTTACTTTTACTTATAACTCTCTTTAGGGCAATAAATATGTGCTCAGCAAGTAGTCACAAGATCTATCTGAAAAATGCAAGTAAACAAAATAAAGTATTTTGAAAATACCTAGAAAAATCTTTTAGCAAGTTGTGTGAATCCAGTCCTTTTTTCTTTCTTTCCTGTGCCAATATCCATCTTCCCTCCTACCACCTTCAGCAAACTACATCTCCGCCCCCTCTTCTTCTCCGCAAACAGCTTCCCCCTCACTGCTTTCTAAGGAGTAGAGAGGTGTTTTACTGTCCTCCTCTCCACTCCTGACTATTGGCCACAGCTTAAGGAGCAAGAGAGGACTGTGTTTCAGTGATAAAACTGACTCATTTTCACTTTTTTGCCCCAGCACAGAGCTCAGCGATGCTGTAGAGGCAGTGGGTTGGGCAGCCTTGTGTGCAGCACACTGTGTATCCCCATGTGAACTCTAGGCTGGATGGTACGGATAATAACACATGGGCTTGACTTTGCAAGCGGGGGTGTTTTCTTGGGGGGGAAATCAGTAGTGAAGAGCTTGGCATCGTGTTCTTACTGTTTTTGTTAACCATGGTTTCTAGATTAAAGCTAGCATTGGTATGTCCAACTGCACTGCAATTATGTCTTCATTTTTTGTGTGGATGTAAGAATGCAACTGTTCACCATTTTATGCTTCGTTTTTTGTTTGGTAATTTTCTTCTCCCCATTTCAAACGTTCCTTCCCCCCTTATATTTTAAAGTACTTTTTGCATTTATCAGGGAAGAATTTCTACTCAAGAGTAATTTGAGTTTTGTCTTAAGGAACACCTTATGTGCAGCGTGCATTCACTTTTAATTGTTCACTGAGACTTTTATTAGTGATCCTTTGTAAGTGTAAAATAGGCTGTGTAGTTCTTGTGATACAAAAGGGGAGCAAATAAAGAGGGCATTAGGGTAAACATATTATTAAGCTGACCAGTGCAAATATTTAAATGCATTCACTGAAAATCAACAAAATTTTGAGCTTTAAATAGATTTCTAAAGCCATGTCTTATTGATTGCAACACAATCAATAAGATTTAATTAATTTTTTAATTAAATTAATTAGATTTAAAATAAATAAATGGTACTTTAGTAAAGAACAAACAGACAAACAATAGGGGAGGAGAAACTTTGAATTTTCTGCATTCTGAACATTTCATATATATTCATGGCAGGACTTTTCAATAAATGCTACAATTTAACATTAAGAAGAAGAAAAAAAAAAGGTTAACTGGCTGGAAACGATTTTTACTCATTTTCTCCACATAGCAGTCCGCATCTTAAATATATTAAATAATGTGTGAGGACACAAACACAGCCAAGCATTTTGCACATCAGCTCTGCTGCTGCCTGAATTACTGTGCCATGTGCACGGTAGTTTGAAAAGAGTAACTTCTTTTGCTGCCTGTCCAAATCATTATACAATCACATTTACCATGATTCATGCTGCTTCAGTGGCACATGGGTAAGTCTTTGGCATTTGACCAACCAATTTTCTATTCCCGATTCAGTAAGAAAAATCATTCTGCATTAGTCTCCGCAGCTCGGTATCCATCAGTTGTCTAACCTTGCAGATAAAATAACAGTAATAAAACCTACAAAAACCCAGCCACTGACCACTGAAACTTTTCTTAATGAGGAATTAAATGACTTTTGTTCCATTGAAACAGTTATTCTTAAAACTATTCCAATCAATCTTTAATTATTTAAAACATAATAATAAACTTGTACCATAGCAAAGAAAAAAAAAGATGCTCTTAGATTGGGTCAAACAGTCTGATTCTCATAAAGGTGGTAGGAGTTAAAACCAGCAATAACAGCATTCAAACATCTGAAAGAAAAATACTATTTACTCTTTGAATGAATGTTGTTTTCTTTTCTTAAGGAATACTAATAAAGTCAATAATATTGAACAGAGAATAATATATAAGTACAGTGTTCTTCAGAATTCAAGAGCTTTATCTCATTTCTGAATGCATCTTTCTTTTTCTTCTTTGTTTAGAGCTGAGATGTTTGGGAAAGATGTCTGACCCAAAAGAGCTCTAAGTGAATGTTATGTATTATTAACAAGAGCTCTGATAATTCTCTAAGACAAGATGCTCTTAAAGCATTTAAAACATATATTCAGCTTAACATTTTCTCAGTGAAGTCTTACCTAATGTTTTGCTTTTTGAAAAGCACAAAGGAAGTGTAAAAAATAGAAAGCTACAGGAAGGATGTGTGTGAACACCTGACCTTTTGTTACTACAAGCATAATACCCTAATCCAAAGAGAATACAAATGCAGTACAGATTATGAATAGCAGCTGTAATGGTTTCTGTTGCTTTCAGTACATGTGAAAATACAGCTCTGGAGGTAAAAGATTATGGTTAATCTGTCACATAATAAAAATATATTTGAGATTTTGTTGTCATTTTTTGCGATCTCACCTCCTCTTAATCAAACTCACGTAGACCTCTTTTACATTCGTACTGATACAGGTGTCATTTCTTTACAGTATCTGACTTCTTCAGCTATCTTTTATTTCACTTTCTTATTTCCACATTCTGCATGCACCCTCTTTTAGAGCATGCAGTTTTGTTGATGAAAGCGACAGCACTTTGCCTGGTGCTAGAAGATTCTGTGACAATTGCAGCAAGTACACTGGTCTACAGATCCTTCCATGTAGTTGCCATAAACAGTCACTTGTCAGACTAGCTTCAGTTTTGTGATTAATGGTAGCTGAGCTGCACCTTGCTCATTCTATCACCAGTGCCATTTAAAATGAGTATGACCTGCATGTGTAGTAACATTTCTGTGAAATTAGCCGTTAGATGTGCCATGAAGTTTTTGTTGGTTTCTTCGCTAATTTTATGGTTTTTGCTGAAGGGATGACCATGCATAAAATCTGCTTTATTTAAAACCTGAGCTGTCAGAGTTTCTGAGTCTGCTGGAACTGATAGACAGTGCTCACACACTGGTCCAGAGGTGTGGAAAAAGTAGCCAGCTTTTTCCATTTGGTATAGAAAGACTGATTTAGTGTAACAACAAACCATGACCATAGCTGTTGGTCTTTTGCTGCTGATTTTTCCTGATTGTGTGAAACTATTCAGTTTTTTTTTCCCTGTTGTCAAGATATCCACATCTTAAGCATGCTGCTCTGAGATGTGCAATGAAAAGAAGTAGCCTAGCATCAATGAAATCAAAATTTTGCCTTCCCATGAGGCATGAGAGATCTGCTGCACTAAAACTGGAGGAAAAAATTAAAGAGATGATGATTATTACTTTGTAGTATATTTTCACACATGAGGGTAATTAAAAATAAAACTATCAGAAAAGAGAATTTATTTCCTAACCATAAGTTTATATTGCATCTCCTTGAAAGAAAAAAAAAAAAGTCTGGAATGAACAGGGCTTCACTATGTGAATTAAGTTAGATTTTTTTTCTGAGGAATCACTTTGAATTTCTAGATCAAATTGTTAACCTCTTTTTTTGCTGTGTTATAAAGGAATGGAGTAACACCAATTTTCACGGCTTGGAAAGTCACCTCATCATTTCATTTCCTTTAGTCTTTCCATTATTTTGTCTGTTTCCACTGTTGATGTTGAAATTCAAACCCTATGTGACTGCATCAGGATATATAAGCAATGGTTGAAAATTCAGTATTGCACCAGAAAACCCCTCTTCATCTAGTTCAGATCATAGAATTATAGAATAGTCTGGGTTGGAAGGGACCTTTAAGATCACCTAGTTCCAACCCTCTGCTATAGGCAGGGACACCTCCCACTAGACCAGGTTGCTCAAAGCCCCATCCAGCCTGGCCTTGAATGCCTCCAGGTATGGGCATCCACAACCTCACTGGGCAGCCTGTTCCAGTGTCACACCACCCTCACAGTAAATAATTTCTTCCTGATATCTAGTCTGTGTCTATTCTCTTCTAGTTTAAAGCCACTTCTCCTTATTCTGTTGCTACATGCCCTTGTAAAAAGTTTCTCTCCAGCTTTCCTGTAGGGCCCTTTCAGGTGATGAAAGGCCACTATAAGATCTCCTCAAAGCCTTCTCCTCTCCAGGATGAAAATCCCCTGCTCTTTCAGCCTGTCCTCATAGTGGAGGTGTTTCAGCCTTCTGATCATTTTTATGGCCCTCCTCTGGACTTGCTCCAACAGCTCCATGATCTTCTTGTGTTGGGAGCTGCAGAACTGGGCACAGCACTCCAGGTGGGGTCTCACAAGAGCACAGTAAAGAAGCAGAATCACCTCCCACAGCCTGCTGATCATGCTTCTCTTGATGCAACCCAGGATACAAGCACACATTGCCAGCTCATGTTGAGTCTTTCATCAGCCGACACTCCTAAATCCTTCTCCTCAGGGCTGTGCTCAAGTCATTCTCCACACAGTCTGTATTTGTGGTAGAGAAACATCTGGAACACTTACAGGAAAACACTCAAGGTGTTCCAGCATTTTTCTTTCTGTCACAGATAAAGGAATTCTGAATCTCATTGGGGCACACATCTGTATTTATAAAAATTTAGAAAATTAGAAGACTATTTTGATTATATTTACCTTTTTTTTTTTAAATTAGACTTTGCCATTATCATGTGTGCAAGTGTTAAAAATTCCTGATGGCTTTAGTTTTGGAAGTTGAGTTTAGGAAATGACAGAGTAATTGGACTGGATTTCATCATCATTACAATATCTCTGGTGGCTGCACCGAAGGATCGTTATGTGAGCTCATGCCACGGCTTCAAGACATTGTCTTTTGCATCAGCTTTGGTTAGATCTTCTAAGATGGTTATAATTCATCATTCTGTGCATTTTGCTCTGCAACTTCACTATTTCAGTAAAGTCCAAGTTCCTGAAAGTCCTCAGTAAGTATATTAGTGCAAAAGGTAAGCTGTCACCGAGTTATTTGCATTGGTTTAACACACCTAAATGTCACCACTATCTGATGGAATCAACAGTTTGGTGAATGAAGGTGAGATATAGACACCAACTTGTTCCGTAAATATCTGAGAGTATTGTTTAGTAGATCCATAACACCATTCCTGAAGATGGCTCATAAATAGACATCCTGAGGCTGATGTACATTGCACTGTGTTTATTGCATTTTGAGAATTAACTTTTCTTCAGAGCTACTGAGGCTTTGGCAGTTAATAGTAGGAAAACCAGCACTGAAATGTTGGTCACTGAAATGTGACCTGAGAGACCAATATTATCTCACTTTATTTGCCTTTGATCCTTTAGAACTAATGTGCAGAAAGTCTAATTAGAAGAGGACAGCTGAGCAATTAATTAATAGGGGAGTAAACTCTTATGTTTTTCTCCTTGGGAGTATAGCAAATCCATGCAGTGTGAAATGATTTATGCTGTGGTAGTGTGGCAGTAACACACTAACAGCATGACTTGGTGAAAATCTCATTCCATCAAATGCACATATATAGCCATCTGTCTCTCTCTTTTTCCAATGGCCAAAATAATCAAATAATGATCCTGATGCAGTAGACTACACCAAAGCTATTAACTCCTAATAACTTTCTTCTCCTGGTCTAGGCTGGGGCTCAGTGAGGGACATCTTAAATATGTCCAGATAGGAAAATGGCTGTCTAAGGAATGACCAGTCACTGCAGGGTTTTCTGTATGTTGCTGATACTCAAAGTTGCATTCCAGAATTAATTGAAGACTGATGTAATAAGAAGAAGCTAGCAAGGTACTGCCTGTTAAAGGATTGCAGGTGGCATTGCTCAATAATTAGATAGCACTGTAACACTGCTGTTGATATTCCACGCAGTCTTATCAAGGCAGTCTTGTATGGTGCACACAGGTATTTACAGTTCGACTTAACAGTTTGGTAACTTATTTATCAAAAATTATAAGCTTACAGTTGAGCATGTTAGCATCTGGGCAACTGGGCAACTCTGAGTATTTGTGAACAGAAGGATATTTTGGCTGGAGGTTATTATATGTCTTTGTGAACCACTAAAATTCAAGAACTTCTGCTTCATAGGGTTTTCCTTGCCACAGTGCTAATACAGGAGGAAACACAAGAGTGAATTTGATACATGTGAAAGCTTGACAGATAGAAAGCCTTAGGGAAAAGGAGGGGGTTTTTTTATTCTCAAAGCCATTACTGCACAGGCATCTGAAAAGGTATCTTCTGTATGAAAGCCCACCGGTGTGCCACAGCCCTGATCTGAAAGGACCACTTCTGTCAGAGCAGAGCGTAACTCAGCCTGCAGACACACTCACTTCTTGGCCCCTTATGGAGAATGCCAACCAGGGTTCCAATTAGTGCCAGTTGCAGACTGTGACAATTTTGAAGATTGACTTTCACACCATACCAGACCTTTAAAAGACAGTACATTTATATAAAACACAATTTGCTTTGACAGTAATTTTCTGTATGCTATTATTGAAGTTATTTATGTTAGAATCAGAGTATCTTTTCTCTCAGCTGAGTTTCTGCTGCTGTTTGATCCTGCAGTGCAGTAATAATCCTGTGCTTATATCTTTTCAACTTTATAGGACAGTATTCATCTCAGGCATCCATTGCTTGCTGCTTTTAGGGCTCAGACATTTGAACCAGAATCCTGTAAAATTCCCAGATTCTTGTGTGGATTGCTTCTGCCACTGAATGTCCTCACATATTTAATAGCAGACATAAATTTATAGGATGCTGCTAAGCAGAAGAGCAATTTTAATTAAACTGGGTGCCTCAAGAGTTCACAGGTTGACGTTGCTTGGATGTCAAGGTGATTTTACTGCAATGACAGTGAGGCTAAGGGCAGTTACATTACTAGAAACAGTGGAAAGAAAAAGCAAGCTTTCCAAATGTGTGATCCCTCTGCCTTTTGAAAGCAGGGACGTGAACACAGCCTTCTTATCTTCTTTACCCATATACCATGCAGCATTACCAATTCTCCCTTTGCTGGGGGCTCCACATCTCATCCTTTATGGTAACATGCATTATTTCACAAGCCTCTTGCTGCTCTTTTTTGCCTGCTGCATTCCTGCTGCTCTCTGAGATTGAGTTCCAATGCCATGTGTGTTATCTGCCTTGCCTCCATGATGGCAGCAGTGCCCATTCTAGCAGTGCACGGGATCTCCGGAGAGACTCTGCAGAGGTCCTTGCAGCCAGTTGGATGGGCACAGACTGAAATCCTTCTGTTGTCCTTTGAAAAGTTATTGCACTGTGTACTGGTAGCCTTTTGAAAAAGTTTGTTTTCCTTTCTTCTCCTAGAATTTGTCTGGAAAACATCATCTGCCTAGCGTTTGAGAAGTCAACTTCTTCAGCTTGTACCAAACTGGTCATCTATGGGTGCATGTAATCCAGAGGCCAGAAGCAGATTGCCCACAATACCTTGGCTTTTTTTTTCCTTTTAATGTTAATTCTTAATTGAAAGCTACTGAATCTTGGAAAAATTGTCCGTTGTTTGTGTGGTTTAGTGTTGCCTTCAGAAAATGGAGAGAGAACCCCCATACCTTGATTCCTGCTGGAGGAGTTCTGTTAAGTGGACATGAGCTGCATGGGTTTTTAGCTTGAATGTTTGTGTTTGTGCACTGCTGTCTCTCCTGTGACAAAAATAGCCTTGGGAAAGTCATTATCTTCTTATAGCCCCTCTCCCTTATCCCCCTACATTGTTTCATAGGCTTCACTGAGTACAGAATTTGTTCCCCAGCTTGTCACGGTTCTGCTATCCACCCAGGCAGGCTGACAACATTGCATGACCTGGAGGCACACACTGTGGGAAGACTGAGACAAGTCCACTCTGTCCCACCAAGTTCCCTGCCTCCAGCAGTTGTCTCCAGCCTTGGAGATAAACCCAGGTAGATCTTGGGCAAGCAATTTTTTTCCCACAGGAGCCATCACGTGTGACAGAAGTCTGGAGAAATAAAATTTGGAGTTCCCTCAGGTGAAAATAACTGCTGTAAAGGGAATGGGTTTTATGTAAAAATGTATATACTGCTCAAATCAAAATGATCCTTTAGAAATCTTTCTTAATGTACGACAACAGAATGACTTTATCTTTCTCATGCAAACTCTGCTTGTTATTACTGCCTTAATCTTCATAATAATGAAAGACATTCAAATGTTGAATGATTTTTCTCTAGCCTAGATACTAGATAAAGATGAGTTCTACTTTTCTTACCTTTGAACATGGCATTTGAGGTAACTTGATATATTTTGTAGTTAGTTTTTGACTCACTGAGATCCATTTTCTTATTTGAAAAATGTAGCGTCAAACATACCACCAATCATGGCATCTCACACTGTAATTGTGAATTTGGACCTATCTATCTCATAAGACCCAACACACAATAGAAAGTCCAGAAATAGAACAGAACGAATTATATTAAATGATATTGCTAATAAATGTAAATTATGTTGTTTATTATATGTCAGTTTCTAAGTTCTTCATCTTCAGTGGGAAAGAAACTTCATACACCTCTAGTATACAAAGCTGTTAAAAGTTTTTAAACTGGTATAGTTTTCCATTCTCAGTTCTTAAGAGTGAATACATGTAATATACATTCTTTGTCTTTACTCATGTACTACGTCTGCTATAGGACATGTAGAAAGAACAGAGACACTTGTTCCGTATCATTCAGATACTGGGAAGCTTCCCACTGCCCCCATCTGTCCCCATACGCCTTTTTCTCTTGCAGCTCAAAGAGAAGCAGAAGAGTAATTTCCAGATGCAAGTTTACAGACAAAGTCAATGGCTGGAATTGTAGCAGAATGTTAACATCTTGTGTAGTCCGAGATGCCTTACACTTAGTAATGCAACTTTAACCTTTATAATGGGCTATGATTTGATTCTCACAGCATCTATATTCTCTCATTGTTGCAGCCTAAGTAGCTGTAAGGAGTGCCAGAACAGACAAATGAAATCACCATTCAGAGCACTGCAAAGGACAAATAGATGAATCACCAAAATTCCCATAGCAGTTTTGAGATTTTAGCCTTGTGCTCACCATTTGATTCTAATCTCAGGAAATGAAAAAAAACATTATGAAACTTTTTTGTTTGTTTGTTTTCTTTTTGTTTGTTTTGTTTTGTTTTATTTTCTTGTAGTCAGCTGGTCAGATGGTAGAGCACCCAAAAACTCCAAAAGTGTTATCAAAGCTTGGAAATGCATATAATTGATCTTGAGTTTTGCTTCAAAAAGTGTATGTAGACAAGTCTAAATTTAAAAAATAAATAATTAGGTCATGGTTAAATGAGTATGGAAGTTAATTAAATATCTGCAATATATGCATATCTATTTTCTTTTACATTAGTCGGATTATTAAAGGGGGAAAAGACAATTCAGAGGGAAAGTAAGACTACAGTTGTTTCTTTAGCCTCTGCCATTATCTTTCTGAAGGTGTTTAGAAAAAGTAACTTAGGTGTGGTAAGTACCTCATTTATGCGATTTCATCTAAACTGTTTATACATTCTACTGTCAAAATATATATATATACATTTAAGCTATAGAATTTGCAGATCACAGTGTGTGGTCAATAATTCCAGTACTTTTCCACTGTTTTGATATATACAATATATGGTACAATAGAGTCTCCAGAGCAGTACAAGGATTATCATTTAATTATATATGATTTTCTAACAGCACTGGAAGTAGAAAATGATGTGAAATTTTGCCATCATGTGTTGAGGAGGTTTTGGAACAAATGGTTGAGTTGTGACTGATGAAATATGTATTTCTCTTACAACTATGCTGTGTTCTGCATGTAACGTGTTTTATTGAATATGTTTTCTCCAATTATGAGAGGGCTATAAATCGTGCTCAGCACCTGCTTTATGTATATGTAACATGCTTGAGGATACTCCAAATGGCCTAACTATAGCCTCAGATATTGAGTAGGTCCTGGCTCTGGTGTCCTCCCAGTGCAAGTGCCTGCCCCATAAGAAAGTCTTGTCTCCAAAATAAATCTTATATAATGACCTTTTGTTTTAAAAATGCTCTCGTTAGTCTTGCCTACACTGGCACTTGGACAGATTGGATCCAAGAGTAATGAAGAACAGGAAAACATATTCCTTAGAAGCTGATCTTCTCTTATAACGGCAACACTCTAAGGTAACTGACAGCAGGAGGCAGGGCTGGTTGTAGTCTTAGATTTCATGAGAAACAAATTAATGGATTGAAAGTAACATGGAGTACTTACCCCAGGGATGTGGTTTATCCTGTAAGTAAGAACTCTGAACTCTTCCATCTACACATATTCCTAGATAAATAGACCAGAGACAAATCGGATAGAAGCAGATACAATGGATGGGATTGTGAGATTCTTGAAATAAATTACACTTCTTATCATGTATTTTCAGAATCTCTAATATATGATAGGTAGAGTAGAAAAAAGTAAAGGGAAAACTATTGTTAACCAAAACAGAATGTAAATTGCTTCTTTCTGAACTACAAGCTATAAAATTTTCAAGAATAACAATGGAGAATGATAAAGAATAATTGCAGAGATTTTCAAAACTGCTATCAGTAGTCTTAAAACCAGACTGTAAATTTTCATAAATATGAACATTGTAAATAAAGACTATTTCATGATTAAGTAAATAATTTCCAGAGCTTTGGCAGGTTTTATTAAAATGAAAAATAATTGTGGGAAATTCCTTGAAGTATTTATAATTATATCTGAAGTAGAAAAAACAATTCTGCTTTGCGGCATTCAATTTTCACCACATGTAGCTCCTCTTTTTAATGTCTTTTAACATTCTTTCGAACTAATTTTATTTCTGTTGTTCTGAGCACAGATGAGCAATGTAAACCTTCAGTTCCTCCTTTTGAAAAGTCTACTTACACACTTTTCATGCAGTGATACAAATATCTAATAAGAGGAGTAAAAATTGAAGGTCAACAAATTTTACTTCAGGTTGGAGATATTTGGTCAGACCTTGCCCCTTGTGTGACTCCTGGCTTAGACAGAAGTAGAATTTACCATGTCATTTGGCTTTCAGAGATCTGCCAGCTTCAAGTATACCCTGACTTTCAGGACCGGTTTTCTGACTGAGCTTGCAGACTCTTCTTTTTTCTCATTGCTTTTTGGCTTTTTGAATGGTGTGTCAGTGTTGTGAATATGCAGTATAAGGTGACACTACATAAGACCAATACAGTGTGATTTATTTTAGTTTGTACTGCTGAACTGTTCAGGCATGTTAAATCAGTTGTACTTCAGTTAGCCAACCAATAAATCACATAAATAAGCAATTAATTGTGTTCAAAAGTGAAAGCAACAGAAAATCAACTCCATCTCAACAAAATAGCAACTGAATTTTTCATAGCTAATATTGTCCTCAGAAGGCCTCTGGCCAGCAGGGTAATAAAATGTATTGACTCCAGTTGACATCTTTTCCTCATTATTCCACTTTACCCTTTCTTTTCCCTAGTTATTCATGAGTTCCAACTACCCAGCAGTTGGTGACAAAATATGCATTAATTTGTCATTTGTCTGGACCACTTTATCTTATTGAGTTTCTTCTCTTCATGCTGTTAATCAGTTTTTGTTTGAGAGCTGCTCATCTATTCTCGATTCACTAGTTTCATCCTAAAGAGCTGTACTATTTCAAAAAAGACCTTTTGTTCAGCAATCTTGTGAAAACTGAACATTCTAACTGGGATATTCAACAGATATTCTTCGTCTACCAACAAAGAATAGACTAAGGAATCTGGAGCTAAATTTTGCCTTTAGTTTTGTTTTGAAAACACTGCTGCCTTCATTAAGTGTACAAGAGCTGGATGACATAAAAAGTGACTTTCATTTGTAAACTAGCCAAAATAAATGTGTAATCTATAGATGATGAATTGATATAGTTAATCGAATATTATTCCATTCTTACTGGAAAAAGCCATCATTAGGGGATTCAGGTCTCTGCTGGAGCAAAAATTTCACAGTATGAGCTGCAAAATTAAGTCAATTCAGTTTGTTATATTGGAGAAAAAATATTTTTTAATATTCATTGTAATTTTGGCATATTATTAATCTCTGTAATTCTCTGATGCATGGTTGTAATAAACATTTGCCATATTAATATAGTTTTCTGTATGAAAAAGAAAAGCTGATTATATGTAGTGCATAAACGTGTGACTTTTTACTTGATTTTATTTATTTTTCTTTTTACAGAAGCTGCAAAGAATCAATCCTTCTTACCGTTGTCCAACCTTACCCTGTAAGTATCTGCAGTGTTTTCTGAATGTTTCCTAGCAACATAGCAGCTTTTTCTCTGCCTATATTCTATCTATTTCTTTACCTTATCTTGGCAATAAAAAGAACGAAGGAGATAAGGGCTGTGTCTCTTAAAGGTGATGTTTCAGGTGTGTTACTGCATTCTGCACTAAAAGAATGTATTGCAAATTGAATAGTAACAGCATCTTTAAACTCCAGCCAGGAAAGTACCCAGAGTGGGATGCTGAGTTCTGCTTCTGTCATCCTCTGAAGTCTGGGATGTGGCGTAGGTCAAGTCCCCACTGCTGCACTGCCTCTGTCTCTGTGAAGCAGGAGTAACTTACCTTTCAGAGCCTGAATGGAGGCGGGGAGTGGGCATGGTGGTGCAGTAAGACTACTAACAGTATGGTCCAGCTAAATAAAGAACCTAAACTCTTTGAAGCTAGCCAAATTGTATGTAATATGGGGGGAAAGTCCTCACTCACTTTCCTTTTTATACAGATTGTCTTATTTCATCAGCTGACAGGTTTCATCCTTTTCTTTATCTATCAGATAACAGAAGAGCTCATGATTTGGTGCTACTGGTTATGTGTAGCCCATAGAAGTGGATTGTAAAGTGCAGTGCTTATGCCCTTGAGATGCTGTGGCTTGTCATTGCTGTGCTGCTGGTGTGAGGGCAAGCCTTTATATAGTGGATGTAAGGGAAATTGAAACCTAAATAAACTGTGCACTTCACATTCAGTGGGAGACCTTTACAGCACAGGTACAGTCTTTCTCCAGGCTTTGACCTGAAGAAGAAGGTACATCGTGACCTTCTATCTTCCCAGGTCTTTGGGTCCAAGCCCTATTTGCAGCAAAGCAGAAACTGTTCCACTCATTGCATAGCACATAAAGCTAATTAATAACTGATCTACCTCCAGACATTACTGAGACAGAAATGGCACCAAAGTATTGCATATGTTTTGTGTCAGCTACGCAGACTGATGTGTTCAGCTTATACGTGTGGTTGTGTTGCTCCTTTCTGGTAGGTCTGTTGGAGTCCTCCAGCTCTACCTCTGCAAAGGAGGCACTCACGCTTTTGGGAATTATAGAAGTTTTATCTCATATAGGCATGGAGTTTGTCTCCCTAAAAATGTCCACAGAGCAGTCAGCAGATATGATAGATGGTGCTTATCAGTGCTAGCTTTAACTGATCCTTTTTTATCTCAAAATTGGGATGTTTCAATGATATGGGCTTAGTGGGTGAACCTCAGCTACAGGACAGTTGCAGCTGGCAGATCTCCAGTTGTCCCCCTCCCATTGTATCTCACTATCTGTGCAGTTCAGGGCCAAGCTGGTTCGCAGTGTCCTTCCCTCACCACTTTCAAGCCCAAGTGTTCTTGCAGTGGAAACAAGGTGTGCATAGAGATGGGAAAGCTGAGATGCTGCCAGTGTGCAGAGCCAGGTTTGTTCCCTGCAGCAGCACAGGTTCCCTCAGTTTACGCAAACCCTGGGCTCTGAAGTCTCCTAGGGGCTCCTGAGTCACTCTGAGCAGCTGACCCATGCTGAACTTCGTACTGTTTCTGTTAATAGTGCCTGAGCCTCTTACGTGACATCCACCTTGGCTTTCCTTCCTGGTTATTGCCATACGCCATCTGTATTCTTCCATGCAGGAAGCAGTTGTACTGAGGGTAGTTGGTACTCTGGCAAATACATTTTGTCTCACAGTTTGGAAACAGTGTGTCTTCAAAAATTATGATATTCATGTTTTCTCCTTTAGTTTTTCTCCCTCCCTTTCTCCTTTTACAATTTTGCCTATAAAACTGGAAAGATGAAATAGAAACCAGTCAAAGGAAAAGTAAGAACTTTTAAATAAAGATAGAACCTCTTCCCCATTCTTGTCAGAAAAACATCACTAGAAATATTTCAGCTAGCTGTCTTTGTGATGGTGAACCTTTCTGTTTCTATAATTGCATGAAAAATACCTGTCAAGGTGGATTACAGGAGTGCTACTTCTTAATAGTTTTTATTTGTGCTATTTAGAGCGTGTTTTCATCTTTCTAAGTTAACCTTCCTTTATGATTGCAGGTGAATGTAGAGGTAATTTAGATTTATAGTACTGTGTAGCTCACCTAGTAATTTTGAAAGCTTTTGCAAATCATTTTGCTTAAGTACATTCTGTTTCGTTTAATGCTTAAACTCATTAAAATTTAATTTAATTGTTACCAAGCCAAAGCATTAGATTTTCTTGTTCTTTCCATCAATATAAAAATCTCTCCTATGTTCATATCACCACTGCTCGGAGAAGATGACTGAAGCACTTGAAGCAGTTTGAAGTTTTGATTTTTGCAAGTATAACATTTGATTATCATTTCTGAGCATTTTATTCTGTAAGTGGACTATCATTCTTACTGATGCCTTATTAAGTTTTAAGCATTGCTCAAAACAAATAACTTGCCTGTTTTGTTATCTCATCAGATTTTATGCCTAGAGATAATTTGATAAGTTGCTCTCATGATTAATCTCTTAAGTTCCTTGGATACAGTCCAGGCCCAGCTAAGGTCTATAGCAATTTTGCTGTTCATAAGCTTTGTTATGGGAAAAAGATAACATATTCTATGGGTTTTGCTTTCATTTGAAAGAGATGCTTTTTGTTATAACATATTTACATGTCTAAGATAAAATGTTTACAGAAAATTATTGATAGATAACACTTATTTCTGACTTGTAATGATGTAGCAACAAATGATCCTGTTGAGACTCGCAATGTTTTTCGTGCTGCTTTGCCTTATGGAGTCATTTAATAGGATCAACTACAATATCTAGAATTGTGGTTACAAAGACAGGTATAAAAAATAAACAAGTCCATTCCAAAGACTTCAAAAATGAGAAAGAATCCTAAGGCTGTAGTTTTAGGGAGCATTCAGAAGTCAGATATGAGTGTTGAATAGGTTGATTTTACTACTTGAAGCTGTTAGGGCTGTGTAGAAATGATAACTTTTTTTTTATTGTACTCATAATGGCCTTTTTCTCAGCCATCCTTAGTACCTTTGCCTCTGCATATCTTCATGTGAGCTTTTTTAGTACAGTCAGTTATATGCATAGTTTTAACTACACTCAGAGATCATGGTGTGGTTACTAATAAATATAACATTACTGTGCTTCTTCTTAGAAATGTAGGGTGGTACAAGGCCTCTTCCCAGCAACTCTTTCTTGTTTGAACCAGACTCCACTCACGTCAAAACTGTGCTGCATAGCCTTCATCTTTCACCTTTGTGCAAATGCCACTGAACACTGCTGCTCCTATCTTTTCTTTCAGAAGGCTTCTTCTTTGGCTGTATGGATTTTTATGGAATATGGTTGTACAAAATATGCAGTCTGTTCATCAGTGAGCACTGAGAAAATTCTTTGTGAACTTCTGTGTTATCTCAGCAAAATGAAAGCTCCTTCAGCCTATCCACCCATTCCTCTGTCTAGTTCTTTCTTCAGTCTTTCTCCCCAACAGTTGCCATTTGGTCTCTTCCCTCTTTGTGAGACATATCTCCCATCTCTGATGCATTATCATTACCATTATCTTTCATTTTTAATGCTTAGTTTTGTATGGACCAAAGGTTTCTTTCATGCCCAAAAGTCCTTGTGACAAAGTCAAGTCACATGTATGAGAAGCAATCATTAATTTAAAACAGTAATCTGTCAGTGTAGTGAGCTTTGGAGAAGCAGGAACCCAGAAGGCCAGCGGAGTGTATTTTATAAACTCCTCCATATTTGATGTCTGCACCCTCCACCAATTCCAAAGCAGATCTGTGATTTCACCTATAGTTTTTGGGACAATAGAAGAAAAACCAGGCTGTCATTTAATGTAGATGGAACTTCTAGAATTTTTGCAATGCCTAGGTTAAAGTTGGGTTTGGCTGTTCCTCACCTGGCCTATAGATTAGATATTGATTACCATCAAACGATAGTAAAATATATCTGATGCAAATATAATTGTCTCTGGTATATCACCTTGCTTAGGAAGAACAAAACAGGAATCTGAGAACCCAAATCTGACTGTTATTTCAGCAACTCAATTTGTGCCAGGTTTAACAAAGAAGTACTTCTGATGATGATCTGTCAGTACCCTGTGGTGATAACAAATTACTGCATGGTAAAATTTCTCAATATTATTACTTACATGTCCCTACCTGCTCTTCTACAATGCTCTTGTGAGCCGGTGTCATTTCAGCCTTGCTCACAGCTCTGAATAGTGGGTTTTAGTTTGCCTTTGGGCATTATGTACTGTTCCACTTAATAAATTTAATACTTCCTCTTATTCACATTTTATTTGCTCGCTAAATTTGGTCTCACATAATTGCCTTCAGGGATGGACCAAAAAGTCAACACATTTTTGCAGTCATGCAATTATTCCCTATTTCCTTAGAAACATAGTATTTCATGTTAGAATAATAACTAATTGTGGATAACAAGCTTAACATTAATTGCATATGTACAGTCTGGCTATTTAAAACTACCTTATTTCTATCTGATTTGACACTCATTGTCATGAAGAGGGTTTTCCTTTCACCTCTGGGACTGTCCCATACTGCTGCCTTGTCAGCTCAGCATTACAAGTATCTTCTTGTAAGAGCTAAATCCTTTTTCTTGAGCATGAGTAAAGGTTTTGTTGTTGCAGTTCTGTACCAGAAAGAGGTGGCTCAAAGGGCCTTGTGTTGCGAATAAAGACCATTTCACCTGGAATTGACTCCAAATTAGTTTACTTGCAAAAGTGGACGTCATACTAGATAGTTTTATTTTCGTTGAAAGATGGTTTCCCTCACTATGAACAGTATCGTTTCATACAAAAATAACCCATGACAAGGTTGCTGTCAAAAATAGGATTTGATTCTGAAAAGTCCATAACATTAGAAAAATAATGCTTTCCAGAAAGCCTCTTCTTATTGTGGTAATCTCTCATGCTTTGACTCAGTTAATGGGATGCGCATGTATTGCTCTCCCTGGTAAGTTGGGTTGAAAAGGGGAGTCTCAGTCTTCACTGTCATTTTCTCTAAGCAGATCTCTGTGCAGTGACTCATCTCACTTGTTAGCAATTTCTCTAAGCAGTGTTGAAATGATCAGCTGAGTTCTGTGCAAACAAGTAAAGATTATTTAAATTTCTGTTAAATTTGAGCTTTTAACAGAAAGCGCTGCTTAGGTCACACAGTGTGAAATTTGCCTTCGTTGAAGTATTTTGACTCATTGTTAAAATGCCCCCTCATTTTGCAAAAGTCACTCTAATTAAGCTGTTTTTATCTGTGACAATGCGAATACTTTACTTGCACTGATAAATGTTTTGCAGTATTGTAAACACCTCCTGCTTAAGGTCATTAACTGAGGATAATGGCTTCCATTTGGCTAAAAGACGGAGTATCAGAAACAAATGAAAATGGCACTGTGAGAATCATTAATTAATAGCATTCTTTGCCAGCACATTTAAAGGCATTAAAATCTAATAGAATGGCACATCATTCTGTTAATGTTTTGTTCGACAAGAAAGTTTTGATAATCAAAATCAAATTTTTCATAGGTGTTTGCCTCATTTTTTTAGAAATAGTTCCTTTCTCAAAGTGAAAACGTCAAGTGCTAAGTTGATGCATAGATAGAAACAGTGAGACTGTGCAATTAAAAGCAAAAGCTGTGATACTACTCAAATCTCTAAACAACCAATGCCCCTCCAAGCAGTCAGCTCAGCTGGTCGAGTTTTCGCAGTACAAAGCAACCAACTTCCACTCTTACTCAGAGTGTCTGGCAGGGGGCCTGAGTCGCAGCCCCTTTACCACATGCAGGGGGAAGTGTCAGCAGAAGTGAAAAGGGTGGGAAGCTGCACATTTCGTACCTGACCGCGATACGCTTCTCTGGCTGTGCACTAATGCACGTTAAACCCATGACTCAGAGGAGCCCCGGGGAATGCAGATATGATCAAACCTTGCAGTCTTGTTGGGCTCCCCATCAATGGTCAATTTTCAATCCCTATTTTTTCAATAATACAAGGGTTTGTGCCCTCTGCAAGTGAGTTTTGAGATTGTAGATGGAAAGGGTGACAATGCCACGTATGAGATTGCCATATTCGTTCTATGGGAATAACCTTGCCAGAATCTAGAAGAAAGTTTGGCAGTCTGCCTGTAAAGAGAAGCCAGGCTGGTGATTCACCTGTGATAAGAACAAACAGCTGTAAAAAGCCCCTTCCAGCAAGAAGAGCTGGTGAAAGCCATTCCTTTTCCCTTGTCCTCGCGAAGGAGAGCCAGTCAGCCAATTCAGATAGCTGTGCTGTTCCATGACAGCAGGAGCAGACAGGGTGCAGACCATTATTGGATGCCATGTAGAATAGCTTCTATGCACACTGCAGCAAGGGATTACGTGAGGAGAAGGGAAATTAGACAAGACATGTGTATGATTATATTTGCCATGGTATTACTGTAACCTGAGTCTTTCTAGGAATTCATCTCTAGTCTACAAGATGTAAGCATTCTAGCGTTTCTATGTTGTCTCTTCTTGTTGAAGTGTATTGTGTTTTGTCCCGCATCCTGAGACATTGACTCTTTTTAACATTTTTTTTCCTATTACCGTTTCCAATCTTCTGCAATCCTTCTACATTTTAACACTGGTTTTAGAAACTGAGCTTGGTTTGATATTGCGGTTAAACTTTCTGTCATTTACTGGTTAAAAGCATGTGTTGTCATAGTTGTTAAAGAAAAGGTAAGAATGAACTGTAAAAATGAATAAATGTTCATTTTTAATTCCTGGTTCTGTTTTGCACTCCAGCAATTGTCAGGTGGCTGTGATATTTCTGGGAGATATCAGATGACTGTGATTTTTCTTGGGACAGTGAGGCATCTTTCATTCCTTGCTCATCCTGCTTGATGCTGAGCCTGTGGTAAAAGCTACCATATAGTCAACGTGATGATAAATCAGAGGTACTCCGAAATAAGCTAAAGACTTACTCCTGACACTATCTAGAAACAAAGCTTCTCCATCACAATAAATAAATAAACAAAACAAAAACTTTTTCACTTCTTCATCTGTCTCTCAATAGAAATCAGTGAAGACAAGAACAAGGGGCACTGAACTACTCCATCACTCCTGCAGATTATTAGTCAAGTCAAAAATTGAGTGATGGTGAACAAGACCTTCAGTGTTTACGAGAACTGCTGTCACACTGCTCTGATAATAGGAAGCTATTTCAGGATCATCACCACTGATGCCTGCTATAATTTCTCATAAGCAGACCGACATGAGTTAGTACTTTCAGCAACCAAAACTAATAAGGCCACTTCCTATAAGTTTGGAAAAAATTCTGAAAGTCCTAGTTCACATCAAATACACCAAAACCTGGCCTCAGAGAACACAGTGATTTCCAACAAGGACAGAATTGCTTCCATCACCTATTACAGTGGTTATGGAGTTGGGCAATGCCAGAAGGTCTGTATCTGTAATTGACCTAAGAATAAAGAGGAAATCTTTTTTACTGTGAATACCAAAAATTGATCAGATATCCCAGTTGTTAGTCAAACCCCTCTTAGCTGGAGAGGTTTTTTTCCAGGGGCTGAACACTTGGATCCCAGGTGATTCCAGGGTCACAGGTAAAAGTTAATTAGTTCACGGAAGAAAATTTGGAAAGCATCTGATCTTTTAATCAGTGAGGTCCCACAAGATGTTTACAAGGTTTGTGTAGGGGATACTTCCAGGAGAAGCCTGCATGTGCCTCTTCGTGATTCTAATCTCTGCTTCAAAGTGAGCTTATATAATGAGGTGCCACTGTTCTTGCAGAGCTCTCAGACACTTTTTTTTTGCAGAAGTTGTGTTTATAACTGTGTGTAGTGGATGACAGACTTAAGAAAAAAATTCTCATTCCATGTTTGAAGGAAAGATCGTGCACTGCTCACTGAACAGTGTTCATTTGTGCAGACAAGTTTGCTTTACAGTGATCTACAAGGAATTTGTACATACAGCAGGAGCTCCTCACCTTGCTGCAGTCTTACTGCAGGATATGTTTCAGTACATGAAGTACATCAGTGACTGCTTGTATGTGTATGTGCATATGTATTATTTCTGGAAGCATTATAGTTTGACTACGTTTCTATTCTTCAGTGAATGGTGTGCAAAGTGTTGCTGTATATGTGGAGTTCCCAGAGTATGAGAAACAGGGAAAAACTGAAAAATTAATGATAGGTGTTAACTTGAATTTATGTGATCTGTTTTGTCATCATTTTTCCTTCCAGTCTCCTAAATCAGCTTTTATTAGTGCTGCAAAAAAGGCAAGATTGAAGTCCAATCCTGTCAAAGTGCGATTCTCAGAAGAAGTAATAATCAATGGCCAGGTGTCGGTGAGTATTCAACTATTTCAGCTTAGGAAGGACTGAGCATTTCATCCAAAGGTATGCTTCCAGGCTAGAAAGTGAGGGAATTATATGGCAGGAATAGGAACAGGAGTGATAGGCTTACAGAGGGGAGGGCTTTTCTGTTTTTGAAGTTTCAAGGTCTGTTTTTAAAGTCCAGTGGGCCTATAATGTTGTGAAAAACTTGTCCCTTCTTAAAATAAAATTAAAATGTTAGAGAAGGCATTTTGTGATGATAGTACGCATATGTCTTTCTTTATGCTCTTTAATACATAAAGGAAATCATAAACTCAAGGCAAGTAGCAAGTCAGCAAATCAGATTAATGCTACCTTAGGGACCTCTTAGAGATTTGTTTTACCAACCTGAAGTTGTTTCCAGCAAAATGAGCATTGTTTTGAGAGGCACTGAGATCCTCCTCAGGCATGAACTCCTGGCTCATGTTTGTAATGGCATAGAATATTTTTCCATACTGATATCTTTATCCAGCTCTATTCCAAATGTGAATTGATACTAAGTTTTTTCAAAAGCAATTTTTTTAAAAACAAAAAGGCTTTTTTTTCCTTCCTGTTCCTATTTATTTCGATATCCTTTTTATGAATTGTCAGTATTTAGTCGCAATATTATATGTTGCTCTTCTTAAATAAGGACAGAGATGAGCATTTAATACCTTGCTAAAAAGAGAATGTAAGGCATCATTTTTGTAATTGTTACTAATGAATCTGTTCCTGTTTTGCTATACTAAAGATACTAAAGAACTCCCTTTATTCGGAGAAATAGGTATATATTTTTCTGTTCTACCGAAAGTGTTTCAGCATCAGAGGTAGCATTTTTGCTGAGATGCAGTATTTAGGGATGTGAAGTATTCCAAGTCAGACATAAAACGTAAGTGAATGTTTATACTTTTCCAGGAAAGAGACCAGTGAAGTATGGCTGTAACAAGCATGGCTAGACACTTGCAGGGCTTTGTGAATTCTGCTATAAATTTAACTGAACAAACTTATCTTCAGATGCTACCTTTACATCTGATTGATGTTCTTCTAGAACAACATTTTGATTTCCCTTCTTACGTGTTGTAATATGATTCACTAATCTGCTTGACAGGAAACAGTTAAGGACAACTCACTTCTTTTCATGCCAAATGTTCTAAAGGTGTATCTTGAAAATGGACAAACCAAATCTTTCCGTTTTGACTGCAGCACTTCAATAAAGGTAGGCTTGATATGCAGTGCTAAGAATGCTGATTAACTGTTTTGCAAGACCTTCAGCAATTATTTTTTACTTTATATGCTTCAAGAACAAAATCAGTAGTGTCTTCAATTGGGGCTGGATTCACAGCTAAGCAATAATGAGGCTTTGGTCCATTTTTCAGCTGTTTAAAATGTGTTGTATTGTCAATAAACAAAAAGTAGAGTGATTGTTTTAATGTGACTGGAGTCCAATTAAAATTGCATGGACGTGCCACTTTGATACACTGCCAAATACTAGTGTGATTTGTCAGCAAAAGTCAAGATCTTAAAAGATTAAGATGTTAGTTGCTAATTGAATATCATCTGGCTTACAGTCCTGTGAACTTGGAATGGGATACTGTAGGATTATGCTAGTCATAAATTGCTTATCTCAGTTTAATGTCATCTAAACTCTCTGTAACACTTTTCAGATAGAGAAATAAAGTGGTGAAGCCCTGGCATGCAATCCAGGCTGCTGGGGAGTGCCTGACACTCTTGTAGGTTTCTAAACCAGAGCCATTGTTGGTGTTTTTCAGTGCCATGGAGTGGTGTAGTAAGCAGCAAGACTAGCACATACTGTTTTTCTCTCAAGAATTTTGTTTGGGTGAGCTAGTATAACCCAGATCAGCTACCAAATCTAGGTCACTGCACAGTAGCATGCACCTTGTGACACTGAGATGAGAGATGTATGGGTGGAAATAAGCAGCAGAGGCTGAGGAGGTAATTTTCAACTGCCATGCAAGGTTTTGCTACCTTTCAGAGATTGTAATGTTATGCATGTTTGAAGAAAGGCTGGTTTTCTGCTCACTGTGATTATGTAGTATGCTTAATCAATTGGAACAGCGAGGAGAGTGATTTACTGAGTTAAACACAGGGCATTTTACTGCAGTCTTCAGGTGAAAGGGCAAAACAGCTATTTAACTTCCACATAAGAACAGTCTGCAACTTCTGATTGTAGCTCATATATATACCTGAGGCATAAATTGAATCCAGGGAATGGATAAAAACCTCCATTTTACAGCTGTGAGACAAGGAAGTTATTCCATCATTTTGAGAATTTGGTTGGGTGAAAAATTGTAAGTCATGTTTTATGTAGATATTGACTTCTGCATACCCTTCTAAGGCCTATGAACCCACTTTCCTGTGAGCCCACCTTTTAGTATTTTATATTATAAGCATGCAACCAACCAGCCAACCTGTTTCAGGATATTTTGCCTCCAAAGACCAGTCTTTAGCTATCAATCACATGAGTTTTTTGGTGGTTCTGTCATGGCTGTGTCTTGTGCTGTAACATCATATATCTAACTGGAAGATACCCAGTGTGGGTTCCATGACCAAGCTGTACTGATCTTGAAGCCTGCTTTGACCTTAGTCATTCTGATTATTTGTAGGAATAATTATTTTTTAATCTGCTTACAGTTAGCAGCAAACAATACGCTGTAAGCGCCTTATTACCACCATATAATAGCGTACTTTTAATATTATGTCTCTTCATGTTACTGTTACACCTCTTGTATTTAGGCAGTGTTCAAGAGCATAAGTAGATTTAATGTAGAAGCAATAAATTCCACTGTAGTAAAAACAACACAATATTAACCTCTGTTATTTACAGTGGTTGCTTGTTATCCATTAATAGTCTTTTATTCTTTACAGCATACAGAGTTTGCCCCATCCTCCTACATACATTTTTCATCCTTCTACCAATGTGGTGTTGATTTTCAATAAACGCACTATAATTGATCAATTAATCTGCCTAACTTGGGTTATGATTCAGCATGATCTCCTTAGTAAATCCTATCCATCTGGATACTTACGCATGTCTAAAAATCTCTTTGATAGAAATGCTTTAATCTTTTTATGAGCATGATGTGAAACTATTTTATAAGACAGGTTATTATATATTTCTTTTTACTCCTGCATTCATTAAAGCAAAAGGTACCTTACCAGGTGAAATAACACTCTAGGATTGGAGATTCATGATCCTTGAGATCCCTTCCAACCCTGGCCATTCTGTGTATATTTACAAAGCATTCTATGAAAGTAAAGTACAGATCGGTTAAATGTTTTTTGAGATTTGTTTAGGTGTTCTTTCAGAAACAATTGTTCTCAAACTGATTCCCCTTTGATGTAAGCCAATGTGAAAAGAATAATAAAAACTGCTTAGAAATAGGTTTCATACTTGACTTCAGTTGATCCCTGAATTCAAAGCTGCCACTTGGCGCAGATATCGTCACTGAATTTTCCATCAGTGTTTTAAAGTCAAGTATACTCATGAAGCACAACTATCAATAAGTGGATTTCAAAAGAAAAGCAACATGCAGTAAGAACAAAGGAAGGCCATTAGTTTAATTTTTGCCTTGGACTTACAAATTCTTTTTATATTCTTTGGTGGCCTTATCAAAAATAAGGGAGAAAACTGGACTTGTTCATTCTGGAAAAGAAAGGCTCCAGAGATACCTCATTGTGGCCATTCAGTACTTAAAAGGAGCTTATAAACAGGAGAGAGACTGACCTTTTGTATGGCCTGATAGTGATAGGACAAGGGAGAGTGGTTTTAAAAGAAAATAGAGGAGATTTAGGTTAGATGTTAGGAGGAAATCTTTTTCTCAGAAGGCAGTGAGGCGCTGGCACAGCTGCCCAGAGAAGCTGTGGTGCCCCATCCCTGGAGGCGCTCAAGGCCAGGTTGGATGGGGCCTGGGCAGCTGAGCTGGTGGGGAGCAGCCCTGCCCATGGCAGGAGTTGGGGTGGCGTGGGCTTTGATGTCCCTCCCAACCCAAATCATTCTGTCATTCTGTGATAAGAGCTGAGTGACAAGACCCTCTTTCATTTTCTTATGGAGAGGTTCTATGTACAGAGAGACCAAGAGATATGATTTAAGGGCCACACAGGTATGATCTGCATATTAAGCTGCACAGAAAGCTGTAATTTCACTGCAAGTATGTATTTTTTTGCATACTTATCTGATACTACAGATGTTTGAATATAAAGGCATTAGTTTTACGCATGGTGAATGTGGGTGTTGTCTTACGTCTCATGGAGAACATGCATGAAATACAACCATTCTCTCCGGTAATTGCTGGGCTTCCACCCTAAGCTGTATACATGCTGAGCGTGTGAAGAACTTGGACCAAAGCTTTTCATAAACTAAAGCATATTTTATAAATCTTTTGTGAATTAGGATGTCATCTTAACACTGCAAGAAAAACTTTCCATCAAGTGTATTGAACACTTTTCACTGATGCTGGAGCAAAGAGTGGAAGGATCTGGAACAAAACTTCTTTTGCTACATGAACAGGAGACTCTAACTCAGGTTTGTGGGATTATATGTGAAAAATATTAAAGATGCATGTTAATGAGTACATTTAAATATTTAATAACTTTTTAACTATTCAAGTGAGTTAACTGCAAGATTTTTAGTTTGTTATAGTCTGTCAACTAGTGGCAGTATTTACATATGGTTATAAGGATCAAGTTGTCATGGAATAATTATTTTTCTGTTACACAGGCATCTCATGTCATTGCTTCACTGGGCCATTAAAATGTACTAACAAGTTCATAAAAGATCAAACTTAAGGAAAATATTTATCGAGGCCATTCTTCATATCATATGTGTCACAGCTAATGAACATTCTCAGTAGCTGGCAAATCCATTGTAATAGTTCTGAGAACCCCAGTCTGCCAAAATTCCTTTAAAAGCATATTTTGATCTTTGATTCCTGTCTGATTATGCAGATCTGTATCTGGATAATAGGAAACGATACTCCTTCTGATGAAGCTTTTTGTCTTGGTTATGCAGTGATGCACTATGTCATTTCTGTGACTCAGAAAATGCTGTTGTGACTTTTCTTTTTAAATCAGGGAGGCAAATCAGGCTGCTGACAGGCCAGTTCTGGGTAGGCGTAAAGTTGTTTCATGATTCCCAGCAGACAGCCCTGATTTCAGTGGCTATTCCTTTTGGCCAGGCTGTTCAGCCTGAATTTCTCCATGCCATTTCTGTGTGACAGGAGAATGCTTGTATTTTTAACTTTTTCACCTGAATTTTCAAAAAAATGTAAATGGATTTTTTAAAAGAGAACAGTAGGAGGAACAGAAGGAGAACAGTATTTTAGTTTAAATGTCAGAATTCCCTTGATCATGTAACTACGCTCTGTGCAGTGGTATGGAGGAAGTCAGCTCAGCCACTCATGATCTTTCTAGTGTTTCCTAACTTAAAAGCATTTAGCTTTGCCATGTTAGCATTCTTTTTCTGTGGTACGAGCTACTCAATGAATGCACAATGTCCAGGAGTACTCAGGCTCTCATGGCCTAGCTGTCTCTCTTTGAAGTAACTGGTAAAATTCCCATTGAAATCAGAGGGATCAGAATAAACCAACACAGAGAGCTTTTGAAAATCCTGTCCTGAGCTTTTACTTTTACATACAGACTGTGTCTGGATACTTGGGAATGAGGTCAGAGACAATGAGCAATAAACATACATTCTGAACATTGTTAGTGCAATACAGACTGTCCACTGGAGGATTTTAAAAGTATAGTCTTACCAATTAAAGATGCTGATAGTAAAATACCCTAACTTTCAAACTACATTAGTGTAATTAAATAAACTACATAAACTACATTAATTTCTTCTTTGAAGTTCCTGTAAAGTCAGCAATACTCTAATTTGCTATTATAGCACTGCTGCTGACCATGGCTCACAATAGTTTTATTGGACTGTTACTCTTTCATCCAATTATTTATTAGCTCTTTGATGGTGCCCAGTGAATATGTCCAGATTACTGTATCATATTCTTAGCAACAACTGTGCTGACCAACAAAAAAAAAGTCTTTTTGACCTTATTAAGTAATAGGAGACATCTGTTTTAGAATTCTAGGGTAGGTGTCTTAATCCAGAACAACTCAGGAAGACTGAAAAGCCACAGTTTCTTGCAAATTTTGTATTGGATTAAAACAGTTGTTCTCTCAGGCTCTCATTCTGATGGGAAATTTCAACCAGCCACATATCTGCTGGGAAAACAGCACAGAAGAGGTCATTAAATAAGTTAAGATTGGAGGCAGCATAGGCTGCAGCAACCATGTCCTGGTTGAATTCGTGATATTGAGGAACACAGGCCTGACGAAGAGTAAAGCCAGGATCCTGAACTGCAGGAGAGCAAACTTCAGGCAGTTTAAGAAATTGTTGGATGAGATCCCCAGGGAAACTCACCTTATGGGCAAAGGAAAAAAAAACAGAGCTGGCAGCACTTTAAGGATGTCTTTCTAAGAGCACAGGAGCTCTCCATCCCCCAGAATGAGAAGTCAGGCAAATGAGGTAGAGAATCAGCCTGTTTGAGCGAGAACCTTCTGGTCAGGTTGAAGAGAAAAAACGAAAAGTATAAGCAGTGAAAAAGGAGATGGGTGACCTAGGAAGAATATAGGGGTGTTGACCTGATGTGCAGGGATGGGATCAGGAAAGCCAAGGTGAAGATCATACTGAACTTGGTGAGGGCTGTGAAAGACAGCAAGAATTCTTCAGATGCATTGGGCAGAAGAGATGGGCAAAGGAGACTGTACCCACTCTGATAAATGAAAAGGAAGAGAGCCTCCTCAGACATGAAGAAGACTGAGGTACTTAACAAGTTCTTTACATCCATCTTCATGGTCAGTCAGGCTTCTCACACCTCTCATATCCCTGAGCTTCTAAGTGGGGTTCAGGGGAGCGAAATCCCTATCCCTACCAGTATAGGAACAGAGTCCAAAACCATCTCAAGAGGCTGAATATGTACAAGTCTATGGAGTCAGATGACATGCATCCTAGGGTTCTGAAGGAACAGGTGTATATGGTTGCCAGGACACAACCATACTTGAAAAATTGTGGCTGTCATGCAGAGTCCCTGGTGACTAGAAAAAGGGAAGTATTGCTCTCATTTTCAAGAAAGGGAGAAAGGAAGACCTGGGGAACTGCAGGCCTGATGTCTGTGCCTAGGAAGACATGTTAAGGCACATACAAGTTGAGGAGTTGACAGCCAGCATAGCTTCACCAAGGACAGGTAGTATCTCACCAATCTGGTGGACTTCTATGCTGGAATGACTGCATCAGTGGACAAGGGAAGAGCAGCTGATGTCATCTACATGGACTTGTACAAGGCTTTTGATGTGGTCCCACACCTTATCTCGAAATTGGTGACAGATGGATTTGAAAGGTAGACTATAAAGTGAATAAAGAATTAGATGGATGGCTGTAGCCAGAGAGCTGTTGTCAATGGTTCTGTGTCCAGGGGGTTGCTGATCACAAGTGGTGTTCCATGGGAGTCCATCTTGGGACCGGTGCTCTTCAATATCTGTATCAGTGACATAGGTAGCGAGATTGAGCGTATCCTCAACAAGCTGAGTGCAGTTGACAAAATAGAAGGGAGAAACACCATCCAGAGGGATCTGGACACTTTTGAAAACTGATCACATGAGAATATAATAAGGTTTGAGGCACTTGGTTTGAGGCAATCCCAGGTGTAAATACAGACTGGGAAGAGGTCCTTTCCAACCCAAGCCGTTCTGATTCAATCAAGAGAATATGAGAGTAATAGCTACCAGGCTGTACTTTGCCTGCCATTATTGCCAATTGGTCTGAGAAGTAAGATGTGACCTCTCCCCAAAAGCCTTATCACCCTTCTAGTTCACAAGTGTTTTGATCCTGCTCAAGTTCACCTCGCTTTGTATTTTACTTGGGATGGTTACCATTGCCACTGTTTTTTCCACTCTTTTCACTTGGACTTTGAAGAATTCCACTGCTTTGAGAATGAGTTACTTTAGACAGTCATGCCTATGCAAATCTAATTTTTCCATGAGATTATATATATATTATATATATGATATTCTGATGTGCAATACTTAATAAGGAGCCCATAATAAAGCTTGCTGTTGGGCAGAATTATTTTTCTTGTTATCATGTTTCTCTTGAAGGAGAGTCAGTGCCCATGACTACAGACCATCGCACATCAAGAAATGACACAATGTTATGATTATTCTGCTATCCTAGGTGACTCAGAGGCCAAGCTCGCATAAGATGAGATGTCTTTTCAGGATTAGCTTTGTCCCAAAGGATCCCATTGATCTTTTAAGAAGAGATCCAGTTGCTTTTGAATATCTTTATGTACAGGTAAGAGAAAGCATGGACATTGTTAACAAAAAGAATTAAAAAGATGACTGTATTCAGTATATACATATATATATCTTCATATATAAAACTGTGGCTGTGGTAAGCCCTGGGTTATATTTTTGCTGCATAAAGCCGATGCTCTTTGGGAATGTACAAATCTTTATCATCTGCAAAGTTCCCTTCCTTCCTAAGTCCTGCCAAATAGTGAAGCTTTGATGTCTTTCCAGAATATGTTTGGCTTTTGAAAAGAGTGAAGCCAAAATAATTGCTTATACTTACTTCTGGTATTATAATATCAGACAGAAATAGTGTCTGAAAAGAGACTTCCAGTAAAATGGATGAGAAAACTGATGTATGAGCAATGTGGTCCTTCTCCTGGGCATTTCACCAGACAGAGTTCTACTGTCCTGAGCCCAGATAGCCTAGCACCCTCCCGACACTCACGAAAGAAGATTACTCAGTTCCTCAGAGGAAGGATGAATTCACATTCCCCAGAAGTACCTTTATACAGGTGAGCATCTGACATCTCTGAGAGCAGCAGTTCTACTTTCAGCATGGTCTGGTTTCTGAGTTCAGGGTTTCTCTTCACACAGTGTTTATTTTAAGAAAATGGATTATAATTTTATTGCAACATTTTTGAACTTGATGCTCCCTCTACTGGTTCCTTGGCAGAGCTGTAATGATGTCGTTCAGGAAAGATTTGGACCAGAACTGAAATACGACATTGCCCTGAGGTTGGCTGCACTACAAATGTATATTGCAACTGTGACCACCAAGCAAACTCAGAAAATCTCCCTCAAATATATAGAGTAAGTTGAGGATACAGTGTGATCTTTAAAAGTGAAACATTTGGAGAAGTTCATAGGTTCTTTGTTTGGTTCTTTAATATTCCGATGGCAGTGCACCTATTTTAAGTTCATTATTTGTTACTGAAATTTATTCTGGTGTGTTAAGAGCTGTAAGTATGGACAGTACTTTTACCATTTAGTCATGTGTGATAGGCTATAAATGTAAATAAGATTAATTCACACACTTTAAGTGGTCAGATTTAAGTTTATATAGCCTGAATCCAAAGGTTTTAGTAGATTATTCTGGTAGATTCAGTTGATTTCTTGGTTCATAAGACTGTAGGGCCTTAGGTTCCATTTGAAAGATTTCTTAGATACAGAAGAAGCCAATGAGCATTTGTTTTATGTTATCTTCATGACTTTGTAGGTGAGGTTAGGTGTTATGTGTATTGAACTACAAGGAAAGAAGAAAATCCAAAATGCAGATTTGTGTATATCTGCTAGGATCAAAACAAGCAACAACTTTTATTCTGTTGTTATATTATATCCTATTAACGAATCAGCAAAAACTACTTGTAAGTGAAGAGTCAGCCTTCTGTCAAAAGGTGTGCATCAAGTAGAAAAGCAATCTGGGCAAAAGAAGGAGAGCAGGCTGTCAAGTTGGCAAAGTGATAAAAACAATGATTGGCTGATTTGCATGTTCTAAAACTGTAGAAAATAAAATTAAATATGACACTGTTGTTAAGTCTTCTACAACTTTTCTACAACTTTTTCTACAACTTTTCATACAACAATTCCATAATGGTGCTTGCCTATGTAATTAGTTGGGATTTAACAAAGTCTAGATTTTAAACATACAGATTGTAAATTTCTTTTCTGCATGGTATGTTGGAAGAGAGAGAAGTGATATAAAAGAGATAAAATACATTTTATAGCATCTTCATAAGTAACATATAGTTTGAATATAGAAAATAATGAGTTATTGCAAAACTCTGACTAAACTCTCCTGTTTACAGGGGTTCATTCACTTGTCATCACAGTCTCCAGTCTTTAGATAAATAATCATCACAAGAATGTGAAATTAAATATATGCCTTTTATTGCAGAAAAGAATGGGGATTAGAGACTTTTCTTCCATCTGCTGTGCTGCAAAGCATGAAAGAAAAGAACATAAAGAAAGCACTTTCACACCTTGTCAAAGCAAATCAAAACCTAGTTCCTCCGGGTAAAAAGGTATTGCATTTGCATCTTAATGGAAAATATGTTTTTAAAGAACAGAAGGGGTGGCATGCATGGGAAACCTATAGAATTAATCCTTTAGAGAAACACCTAGCTATTATATTTTCAGAGAATATAGACAATTTAGCTTACAGTGCTCAGTACAGCACAGCTAAGAGCAATTAAAAATAATTAATTATACCCCAACTAAACTATCTTCTTACCTGGAGAATGCCAGAAAACTGATTATTAACACTTCAGGTATGATAAAGATATATATATTTATTTAATTCATGTAGGGCTTCCTATTAATGGCAGACTTGTTAGAATGTTATTGTTCTCTCTCTGCTGCTCTGATCTGAAACGCATTAACCTATGGGCCAGTGTAAATGATTTTTTTAGGGTCATTTTCCATTATGCTGTAGATATGTTTAATGTCCAAGGCCTAGCAGTATAGATGATGTTCCTTATAGAACTGACCATCCTTGCTATTGTGAAATGCTTTTCTTAGCACTAAGCTTTCGGTTCAGCTGGAAAGAAGTGTGGAAGACATTGTCTCTGAGATATGCACTCATCATTGTTGCAGGCATAGCTCTGTGTCTGGTTTTAGACACCATAAAGAGGTTTCATTGTGTAAGTCAACTAGTTCTCTTTGTAGTCGACAGAGAGAAATAGGCACTTTAGGGAGCAACTCATCCCATCCTACATTAGGCACTTGAACTAGGTCAGATTACTTGTCTTAGAAATGCCTATTTCTCTCCATTGACAATAAACAGAACCTAACTGTGTGACTAACTGAGACACAAAATGAGCTGTGTCCTGTTCCATGAGATTTGTTTCTGAACAGGAAAAGCCCCAGACTTCGGCTGCTTGAGCTAAGGTTCATTGTGATCAGCAGAAACCCTGCTTGGAGATCTTTGTGTTTGACCTGTAATGCCCAGGGAGAAAAGTTATCTTTTTGAATGGAGCACTGTATGTCTCTAGTACTGCTGAAGTTAAAGCTGAATAATGCCAATTACTTTTCATTTATCATAATAGTGCATGGTTTTATTTTGAGAGCCATCACTGCTGCTGGAATCACAGATGATGGCAGTGGCATTCAGTGCTGATTCTTCATTAGAAAAGAAGTTGCAATAATATTTCCTGCAGGCTTTGTTATTTTTGCTTTATTCTTTTTTTATATGCTCTTTGGAAATACATTGTGTGCTTACCCAGTTTTTTTTTAGCAGGCAGTTTCAGAAACAAAGATCTGAGCTCGTCATCACCTTCTATCTCACCTGTAGGTACTAGGCTAGGACAAACCTCAGGAGTCTTGTTTCCTTTTGCATGAGGGGCAGCTTGTAACTCTTAGGATTCTCCCTTTTTTTACAAGCCTTGTGTATTTCTCCGTCCAACTGAGCACTTACTGAAGGGAAGGGGAACACATTACCCCTTGGCTCTCTGCTTCAGATTCTCTTCCTCATTGGAGTATACAAAAACCTTAGTTTAGGGACTGTTAAAATGCTGTTTGAGATCAAATAAGCTTTTGAACTAGAAATCCAGTGGCTGGTGAGAGAATAGAAAGTGAGATGAGCTCGATAAAGTCCACATGTAAAGATTTACATGAGGGATATGTAAGTTCTGGCTCCAGATTGTTTGGGTGAAATGAACTATTTCTTGGTTCCATTCAGTCTCATAAAATATGTTCCAGCTTGTTCTTTTTAAGTAGGTAGTTTAAGCTAAAAGAAGAAAAAGGAGGTAAATTATGGTATGTACTGCATAATAGGATTGTATGTATTGATATTCTGTATTTGGCTTGCAGATTTATTCCCTACTAAGTATAGTGGAATAATTTTATTTTAAAAAATGGATATTGCAGTAATGAGGTGGAATAATGTGCCATATGCTGCAAGTATCTAACAAGATGTAATACGCATAGCTGACAAAATAAAATTCTTTCATCTCTTTCTTTGTATTGGTACATAAATGTTTAAGAACTGGTGGTGATTATGAATTGAAAGCTGTTGACTGGCCTTGAAATCCCTTGATGAACAGATGTTTAATCTGAGTAGTTTAATGTTTTCCCTTCATTGGAGCAGTGATGATGTTCTTGCAGTGCCCTGATGTAGCCCATAGCCAAGTCCTCAATGCATTTAAACTAAACAACCACAGTTTGAATTTCGAGAAAGAAACTGTTTCTTCATCAGATTCTCAAGCATCTAATGGTTTGGTTTCAGACTCTAAAGAGCTCTTATTTCAGTTCCTTAGAATACATTAATATATTTTGATTTTTGTAAACTGGGTAACTTTTCCACTACTCCATCTTACTCCTGTTTCTCTTTCCTCAGCTGTCTGCTCTGCAAGCCAAGGTGCATTATCTGAAGTTCCTCAGTGATCTCCGGTTATATGGAGGGCGTGTTTTCAAGGCAACACTAGTGGTAATATTTCTCTTGCAATATTTTTTTTTTCTTCTCCTGATGTGTTTTTTTTCCTTCGCTTTGCAAAAACTAGACCACAAAATTTTCTTTAGAAGTTCTATATGTACATTTTAAAAAGTAGTTGTTAAATTGAACAGATCATTTTTATTTTTTCATGTTGAAAATAAAATTGCTGGTGTAGTTTGAATTTTCACTGAGGGCTTGGAAATAGGGTTTGGCCAATAATGCCATCCAATTAACTGAAGAATACTTAAACTATTACTCTGGAAAACAGTTGATAACGGAAACTTTTGATTAATGGCAGGAAATCCCATCCATCCTTCCATCCATCCATCCATCCATTGAACAACCTATCCATCCAAAAACTACAGTACAGTCAATATCCAGGAGCAAATTCCTTTTGATTTTTGTAATTAATTACCAGCATTGTATACTCTTGTATGTTTTATCTTAGAAAAATACGATGATCTTTAATTATGCAAAGGAAGCTTCATGAAAATGAAAGAAGGCAGTGGCTGTGCAGTGCCTGTCATAGTTTTATTTTATTTTATTTTATTTTTTCCTTTTTATGCTAAAGCAGGGAGAAAAGCGTTCAGAAGTGACTTTGTTAGTAGGGCCACGGTATGGCATCAGTCATGTGATAAACACCAAAACAAACCTGGTGGCTCTTCTGGCAGACTTCAGTCACGTGAACAGGATTGAAATGTTTACAGAAGACGAAAGCAGTGTTAGAGTTGAGCTGCATGTCTTAGATGTAAAAGTAAGTATTTTTTGTTGATTTCTGATGATATAATGTCTTTAAATAAAACTTCTGTTGTTTTTCTTTGAATATTTGATTGAATTGTACTAACTGTTCCAAATGTTTTCATGAGCGATACCCTGAAATTGTGTTTTTAGATCTTTTTGTGGTGAGACTGCATGGAGAGCACTCTAGGAATTTGAGAGGTCCACAGTGTACAGGAGAGCTTTGCTCTTACATTCTGTTTCTGATTTTTCTCTTGGCTGGCCCTGGGCAATTTGCTTTGTTGTTGCATTCCTTGATTTCCATGGTGAGAAGAGGTGATGATGAGATTGACTTTGTTTTGAAGTTCTTTGCGCTTCTAGAAGCCTCTTTAGTCATAATAATGTAATTACTATTAGAGGATTGCCAGCTGTATGAGACCATCATCCCATGTAACCCAGTGTTTTATTTACTAAGGACACTGTGCATTACCACATAGTGGTTACCAGTGAAATAACCTGTAAAAAGACAGTTTATTTCCTGTTAGTCCGTATAATTCTAATTAAGTTCTTTGCCATTAATAATGCATTATTTGATGCTATTCTTCTACCTATAGTCATTAAATTTCTCTGTAATCCCACACTTTACATTTGTGGTATTTAGTGGCAATGACTGAAGTTTTGTATGTTGTATGTATGATCTCTTTGTATGTCTCCTGTTAGATTGTGAAGTGAAAGGCTTCACAGACCTTGTAGAGCATTAACCACAATGAGAAGAGATTAAAGGAAGAGTTCTCATTATACTTGAAACTTGAATATACTATTAAAATAAATAGAGCCTATTAAAATAAATAGGACTAAATAGTCCTGTGTAAGCCTTTTTACTTATGGAGATTTACATTTAAAAAAAAAACATACACAAGAGATATTTTACTAAGCTTTTGCTTTGAATGCTTTAGGCTTACTGACCTGAAAGTGTTCCCCTGTATTTAAGTAAATGAAAAAACACTACTGTAAATTAATAGATACACTTTGACAGCAACTTCATGGAAATCTATAGGCTGGGGAACACAGCATCTCTTTCACTGTATTTAGCAATTTGAGCATATCAGGCTTCTTTGCTTGTAATAGTGTGCTAAACCCACAGCCCACAGACCTTTTGAGTGAAAGCCATTATCCCTTCTTCCTGATGGAGAAAGTAATGCAGAAATTAAATTATTATCATATTCTTGCATATAAAATGTGGCACTATATGCCATGGAATTTTATATTAATGTGATATATATATATATATATATTTTTAATATTATAATACTGTTACTATCTAATTGCAAACCGTGGATATTCCCATCTAAATCCCCCTCTCCATGCCTTTCAATGATTCAGTCTTAAACCCAGAGGGATTAGTTTGACGTCAAAATTACAAAGTTAGGAAGCCCTGGATTGAATTTGACCAAAAAAAAAAAAAAAAAAAGTACGGAATGTAACAGTTTCTTATGGAGTAAACATGGGCACACACAGGTAGTTACTCTCAACTGATGTTTTCATACCTTGGCGTACGCTAAGGTGTCAGGTTCATATATCCAGATTTCAGTATGCCAATAAATGTCATTTGCATAATGAATAAGCAGTTGTGTTCTTTTATTTTTGATTCTTTGTAATGTCTTCTCAACCATAAATCACTTGGGAGAAGCAGCCAATAAAAATTTAATTGTCACAAGACCGTTCATCAGATTAACAGCAATGCGTGGCACTGTTTACAGCAATCTGAGGCCTCTTTGGAGATTATCTTCTTTGGAGATTATTATTATTTCTGTCAATAGTTGCAGAAAAATGGAGATCAGTACTCATAGCATTTCAAGTAGTCACCCAAAAGAAAAAAATATTAAGTAGCCTGTTGTAGGTTTGATAATTTGCAATTAATTTCATGGCTGTTTTTTGAATTCTTTTGAAAGAAATGTGTTGAATAGAACCTCATACTGTATCATGGAATACTTTAAAGAAAGCAAAATGCATTGGTTTTTCCATGTTGCTGAAAAAACTGTTCATGTAGCAGTTTAGAGTCTGGTGGTAAGCTGTGAACATAAATTATGTTTTGGCCATTAGCTCTATCGCAATCAATTGCCTTCAGGTTGCAAAAGTCCACATAGCTGTAGGTTACTGCAAACTGTGTGATTGCTGTAATGGTTTGTCTACAGTGTAACTTCTACCTATGTGTCATGGTAAACTTCGAAACTTTTATTTCTTCCATGAGTTCAAGGGGTAGCCACCTCAGAATGAATTTGAGCTTTTTGGCAGCTTTGGGTGTTAAAGTCTGCAGAAACATGAACAAAAGTTTATTTTCTTTACTGTGGCAAAAGGAAAACAAATAAAAGAGAGTATGCTTCACTCAAATTGTGTATGTTTAATGCTCTCTAGCCTGTCAGATGCAGTTTTTCAGAACCATGGCATTTTTTCTGTTAAATCTGACTGTTTTCTTTGAATGCTTTGAGTTTATTTTCTGTGCTGACCTCCCTTCTAAAGGTCTCTCTCTCTTCTCTGTCTCTGTCTGCTTATTTTTTCATCACGTCTTTTTAGTAGTGCCACAAGGCCATAAATATTGAAAGTTTTTAAGATCTCATTTTAATGCTCACTACTGAAGCTGCGTATCAATAGCTTTAGCCTCACTGCTGTATTTTTTCAACTTGAATTTTTCCATTTTACTTCTTTACATGGGCTTAGGACAGCTGATTTTCTGGCAAGCTACAATGATTGCCATACTACTGCAACAGTCCAGCCCCTGATGTACCAGGCTTTTGGTCCTTGCGTTTTCAAAGTAATAGTAAACAGTGCTTAGGTGAGAAAAAATACATCTATACAAGAGAAAAATAGAACAAGAGCCTTAAAGTAATCATTCAGAAAGACAACTGTTAAAATGTCCAATTGGACTTCTACTTTATCCCAGTTCCAGTCTTTTCTAAACCACTGAGTTATAGAGGTACAAAGAGCCCTGGGAGTCCCATCAGGCCCAGCCCCTGCCCAAACAGGACACCCAGAGCAGGGTGCCAGGCCCATGGCCAGATGGCTCTTGGAGGTATCCAAAGAGGAGACTGCACATCCTATGGGCAACCTGTACCTGTGCTCTGTCATCCACACGAAGTGCTGCCTGCTGTTCAGAGGGAGCCTCTTCTGTTCCAGTTTCTGCCTGTCACCTCTTTTCCAGGCACTGGGCACTACTGAAAAGAGCCTGGCTCTATCTTCCTTTCACTCTCCTTTTGAGCATTTATCTATTTTTATAAGTTCCTCCCTTAAAATATTTGGTATTGCTTGACATTAGTAAGGAAAATAAGTTCTCATATATTTTTCAGTGTGGCGTTTGCAGTGTAGTTTCCTTTGATTCTGTGCTGTAGTGTAGTTGGCAAGTAAACAGATTGAGAAGGAACAGCCTTAACCAAGACTTGGTTGTATTCTTCTCAGCCTATTACTCTACTGATGGAGTCATCAGATGCAATGAACCTTGCTTGCCTAACAGCTGGATACTATAGACTGCTGGTTGACTCAAGGCGTTCCATATTCAACATGGCCAACAAGAAAAATGCAGGGAACCGAGAAACAGGTATTTGTAGCACAGTGTGATAATGATGATCACAGATGTAAGCAGAAGTCAGTTTAAGCCGATGCACTCCAGATAAATACAAATGCCAAGTGAGAGGATTGCTGCCTTAGACTTGGCACTACATTGTACTCGTTCAGCTTTATGATGCTCTGATACCCAGCCTTTGATAGTATGAATTTCTTTTGTAAGTGTAGTGAAACAGATGCATGCTCCCTCTGAATGTTATTGTGTTATATAGGTATATCTTTATAAGAATACACACAGTGCTGGGGAAACCAGTTCAGAATTTGATTTTGTGTTACTGCTCCTGGAATAGCATTTGTACCTAGCTGTGGTTTAGTTGTGCTCTAAAGTACAAAAGTAATAGTTAAACTTGAGGTCATTAAATCAACAGCTATTTATCTCAGAGCAAAAATGAGCTTCAGAATGCTTTTGTGAAGTGTTTGGTGGACTGGCTGTCCTGTTCAGAATGTTCATTGCTCAGTATTAACAAGTTATTATTTAGAAAACTGCATAAACTTGCTTTGTGTTTTCACAGTGTGTCTTTTTTTTTCTCCCATGTGGCAGGAATTGAGAATAGAGGAAAGCATAATCTCCTTGCTTCTGAGTGGAACTGTGTACCAAAAACTACCACTTTCCTGGCTGAAGGAGATCAAGAGACTCAAATGTCTTTTGGTGATCCTAAACAGAAAACTATAGATGTTTCTGAAAGTCTGTTATGTCAAAAAGAACACAGACATCTGTACATAGAAAATACGTATAATTCAAGCGGATTTGATCAGCATCTGACGAAGCAAGACCCCGCTGATGCAGAAGAAAGTAGAAATTTTAATCAGCCTTCACTACTGTCACTCTCAGGTTTGGAATCTAGCAAGAAAGCACAGGATTCTCCCAGAGGAGCAAAAGTTTCCTTTATATTTGGAGATCACAACTTGGATGGTATCAATCCCCAGACTCTTGGCTATGAAAGGCTTTTGGATGAAAGTCCAGAAGTACTAGAAAAACAAAGAGCCATTTATATTAATAATGCCAATGACATTAAAGGTCTGGAGTTGTCACCAGATGCTGAAAGCATTCAGTTTGCTACAAATGCTGTTTATGCAACCATAAATGATGGTAAAATATTTGGAGCTGCAGAAGGGATAGAAGAGCCTTTGCTGCATGATATTTGTTATGCAGAAAACACAGATGATGCCGAAGATGAAGATGAAGTAAGCTGTGAAGAAGACATTATGGTAGGAGAAATCAATAGGCCTGCTCTTCTCAGCCTTTCTGGTTCTAGTGATGACATTATTGATTTGACTTCACTTCCACCTCCAGAAGGTGATGATAATGAAGATGATTTCCTATTGCATACCTTAAACATGGCCATTGCTGCTCCTCCACCTGGCTTCAGGGACAGTTCAGATGAGGAAGACTCTCAGAATCAAGCAACGCAGCCTAGAGATGACAAGGAGCAAGCCAGTAATCTAGGCAGTGATGACATTCCAGTGTCGCTTATCGATGCTGTCCCTACTAATACAGAGGGGAAGTGTGAAAAGGGGCTAGATGATGCTGTAGTCTCTACGCTTCAAGCACTAGAAGCTTTGGCTGCTTCAGAGGAACAGCAGACGAATGACAATTCAGGTTCTTTCACCATAGTTACATTTATTCATTGAAAATCATTCCATCTCATCCAGTGCTTCATTTTGTGAGGGTTTTTGATTTTCCTTTTTTTCTTTTTTTTTTTTTTTTTTGGCCATCATTTTCCATACTTCATATTCCATATTATGTAATGGAACTGCTGTTAATGTTATTAAGCTACCTGTCCTGGGAACTGTGCAATAAAGTCAGAGTATTTTTACAAAGAATATTTTTGTCTCTAACGCACGCCTTTGCTTGTCACTTGTGCAGGTGCTTCAGCTGCTGTCATTAATTGACTCTTATTTTTTGTGGCTTGCAGGTGTAGCTATCTTGCGAGCATATAGCCCTGAGTCATCTTCAGATTCTGGCAATGAAACAAATTCCTCTGAAATGACTGAAAGTTCTGAATTAGCCGCAGCGCAGAAACACTCAGAAAACACTGCACGCATGTTTTTGACCACAAGTGAAGGCTACCAACCTCTTGTGGAAGAGCAGACTGAATTCCCCATTGCTAAGATTCAGGCTGGGGGGCCAGGCATGAAATCCTCGCAGCCTTTGGCTGGTCGTCAGGCTGCAGACCTACAATCAAAAGTTGTGCCTTCAAAGCAGATTCTTCATTCAGATAACATGGAAATGGAGCCAGAGACCATGGAAACAAAATCTGTCACTGATTATTTTAGCAAATTGCACATGGGATCCTTGGTATATTCTTGCACTGGTAAAAGGAAAAATAAGATGACAGAGAGCGAAGTAAAAACACCCTCCGATGGGAACGCTACTGTGAAAAAGCAACAGGGAACTAAAAAAGCAGAGACTGATGAAGACCTAAAAGCTAAATTTGGAACTATTTCAACAAGAGACAGTCAACGCCTAAGCACTTTCAATGTAGAGAGAACTGCCTTTCGCCAAAGATGGTATGGTGCCGATGATGGGGCAGCAGATAAGCCAAGCCCAGAGACAGCGAACGGGAAGACTTTTCCAAGAGTTCCTGTCCGTGGTAAAACAGAAACTGACTGTAAGGATGAAGTGGATCCTGAGGTGGATCAGGATGACACCTCAGGGCTTAGCCAAGGTGAAAACTTTTTGTCAGATATGACTCCTGTGTCTTCAGCCAAAGACCTAAACGATGCAGAAGATACCGACTTATCTGCAGATGACCATCCTTCAAAGCTTCCAGAAGCTGAGCAGAGTGTGGCTAGACTTTGTGAATATCACTTGGCTAAGCGCATGTCATCTCTGCAAAGCGAAGGCCATTTCTCGCTCCAAAGCTCTCAGTGCTCTTCGGTGGATGCAGGATGCAGCACAGGCAGTAGCACGTGCGCTACCCCCGTTGAATCTCCCCTTTGTTCCTCTGACGTTAAGCACATTATCTCCGACCCATCAATGAAGGGCATTGCCTATATTCCAGCAGATGAAAGAGCTGCCATTCATCCAAACCATGGAACAACATACAAGGACCTGCATCAGCAGCCTGAAGCTGTGTGTCACAGGATGGCAGTGCCTGTCGTGCATTCAGCAATTAATGCTGAGCCACTGTTCGGCACTTTGAGGGAAGGATGTCATCGGATCCCCAAGATAAAAGAAACTACAGGTACAGCAATAATAAAGCGTTTCTTGTGCTTGTTCTTAAAGCTGCATGTTAAGGTTGAAGATTAGGTGTGATGTTTGCATCCTGTTTACGTGAAACTACATCGACAATCTGTAGCATGTGGTGAGATTAGACTTTACTGTATGTATTTGCCTTATTTATACATGTTGAGATCTTTTTAAAACCTGCTTACAAATACTAATTTTTTTTTTAAATCTCTCATTACAGTTAAGAATAAGGCTCCTACATTTTATATGAGATAGTTATGTAGAGGCCTAGGGGAGAAAGTGTTCTGTGGAAGTCTCTCCAAAACCCAAATTCATTTGAGTTCTAGGATACTTTTTAGACTATAAGATGACTTCACAAGGTGTGTTAATGTAGGAGAGAAAAAACTGTGCTTCAGTTATTATGCTTTTTTGCTATTTTAGCAGATTGTCAGAAGCATGCCAGTATGAGTAAAAAGCTTTAAATGTAAAGGCGAGAAATAGTCAATATGAAGTATGTATTTACTTCAGCATCTGGTAGTAGGTGTTTCTTTTAAGAATAATGTACATATTGAATCATTACCACATTTTGAGGTTCCAATTTCAAACATCTTAATGAACTTATTGTTTTTTTTAAAAATGCAGTTTTTCAGTGATAGCATTGGGAATGCTTTCTGTTGGGTTTCCAACACTGCCCTATTCTTGAGTTGCAGCCCACATGTAGCAGTAGTGTGGGAATGCATGGAAATCTGAAAATGAAGAAACAAGAATGAAAAAAGTGAATTCTCTGCCAAAAAAGCTCTAACACAACAAACCAAAATTACCATGAATGCATTTTTCCATGCTCTCTTGGGCATAGTTAAAAAAGGCCTTTAAACTGAAAATATTCATTTAATTATTTAGTAGAAAGCAACCAGTTCGTATGCTGAGCAGTATGTAAGAAGTTTTATAGATTATTTTCTATTCCCTTTTTTCACTGTGTGCTGTAATAGGATGAACGGTTAACTATTCTTCAGTTAAAATTTCTTGATAGATTTTAGAAGGCATTGTAGTGAAATAAAAAAGACATGAGGAACTAGAAATACCTATTTTTGTGAAATATTTTGAGAAACTGAGACCACTGAAAACACCAGCAATCAATTTACCCTACTATTAAAGATATCTAAAATCTTCATATCTGAATATTATCAGGGTGATGCTTAATTATTCTGTCTGCTCTTCTACTACCCCTAGTGTAGCTTTCACAGAGCCTGAAAAGGGAAGACAAGGAGGCATGCCTGCAGCTTTTCCTAGACAGCCTCTAGCTGACTCCATCATGCTATCATCCATGCTATCAGAATCAAAGGTGCCAAGTCAAAATCAAGACTCTTGTGACATTCCCAAAGTGAATCAGGCTTATGGGGCAACAGTTAGTTTACGGCCATATGACATGATAGGAGGAAGCCTCAGGATGCCGCACAACAGGAAAGTGCTGAGACGCAGCAGCAGCATCATTGGAGGATCTGCAGGCATTGAGATGCTGGTTGAAAGTAAGGCAGCCACAGCCAGCTTGAAAAGCCTGGATATTACCCAAAGAGAAGAATCCAGATCCGAGAGAAAGCTGGAACTCTCTCCAGGCAAAAAGCTGTCAAAAAGTTTCTCCCAGAGCTGTGTTTATGTCAGCACTGATAGGAAGGACAGTAAGAGGTGTTTGGGCACAGGCACCAGTCAGAAGCACTCCAAGCAGTGTCGAGCGTTGCCGTTGTGGAAGCTGGACACCAGCACCTGGAGGTGTCGTGGTCCCTTCAGCTACTGCTTCCTGAGCAGGGGAAATGATGATAATGATGATGAAGATGATGGAGACAGCCATCAGCTCTCGTGTCTCTTCGAACCGGAGATCCCGTGTGAGCTTGCAGAACCAGCCAGTCAGTCTTCTTCTAGTGAAAACAAACAGAAAGACTTGGAGACCCCAAAAGCTGCTGAGTTCCTGCAAGAAGAGGCAGTTAATGAACACGAGAAGAGCAGTGCTGACACCCAAGGTGGCCAAATTGATGTGAATCTCAATGATGTGGCCTTTGATGCACGAATCACACAAATAAATGTGATGAAAGAGAAGACATATGCAATGCCTGATGGATTTATTGCAGCACAAAAGGATGCCAATGAGTTACTCTCACTGGTCCGAGCAAGCATGGGCAAGAGAGAAGATTTACATCCTGAAACATATGACCTTAAACTTTCTAAATATAAACAACTGTTATCTATGGAATCTAGACAGTTGGGAAGTGCCTGCAGGAAAATGGCCATGGCTGATAAAAGCCCTGAGGAAATGCTTTTAGCTATGACTTCCAGCTTTCAAGTACTCTGTTGCTTAACAGAAGCCTGCATGCGTTTAGTTAAAGTCATGAACTCTGAAACTCAGCAGCAGGAAATTATAGCTAAGATAGATGAGGTTGTGATAAACTACATTTGTCTTCTGAAGGCTGCAGAAGCCGTGTCAGGCAAGACCTCCAGTGATCCTAGCATTAAACTCTTGGCTCGACATTCAACTACCATGGCCGCTATTGTAAGCACACTAACACGTTCTCTTAAAATGCTTTTAAACAAATAAAATACAAAAGTCACTTCATAATCTACCTTTGCAAAGCCATACATTAAAAAAAAAAAAAAAAAACACTTTTATTTACTCTATGTGTATGAACTAATGTAACAAATCCAGCTCTCTCTGTATATTTTGTTATTTTATATAAAATAGGTGATTAAAAACAAGATAAAATACTGAACACTGGCAACAGTGCTGACCAGATCTGTCCTTCCGTTTATACAAAAACAAAAGCCAAAAAATCCCCTCTCCCCACGACTAGAAAAACAAACAGAAAAAATCCTGTAGAGGAGCAAATTGACTTTTGGCTATTTTTCATATAGTCAAACCTATGGTTGTATGAAGTGAACTTTTAAAGTCTGTTATGTCAATGAAGTTGTTTTCTGTTTAATCCAAGTTTTCACTTGGAGAATGCTCCATGTTTAGAAATGAAAAATGAAATCATAATGTACATAACACAATATTTAATGTTTTAAAATTATAATTTTTAAGCATTGAAAATAGCAAAGAGACATTTAAAATCCAAGAGACTATTATAAGTTACTAGAGAATATATATATAATAAATGACTCTTTTGTTCATATTGCCTGAATTACCTGATTCTTCTTTTCTAGAAATTCTATATTTAAAAAAAAAAAAAGTATTGAATATACCGACTTTAGAGGGTATGTGATGTATTGAACATTACAGTGTTGCATTTCAGACAGTGAACGTAACTGCGGAAGACAGACTGAGGACATAGGAACCAGAATAGTGGTGGTCTCTGAAATGAGAATTTGATGCCATACTGATCAGATGAGAACGTATAGGGCAGATCTGCCCTGGTAAATGAGAGACACAACCGTCAGGAAATTCCTGTGCTGTTTACTGTTTCATCATAAATCTATGGTGCATCTGAACAACATGAACTGCATCTATTTTGTTAAATATTTTATACTTCATATTTTATGATTCTGAATGTTTAACTGTAAATAAGTTAGAAATAAAACGAAGTTTTCAGAATACAATAAATATCTATGAAATATTTCAAGCCAGAAACATTCTTCTCTGAGTGATGACAAAGGCAATTTGTGGATAATCTGTCCCAATCTTGTTTCCAGACATTTTATAGTCTTGCATTAGAGAGACAGCCAAAAGCTCTGTTTCACATGGCAAGTAGGCTTTATCAAGAACATCTGTTAATCTTTCCAGCCACTTAGGAGCAGCAGCCCTTGTGAAAAGTACAACATACTGGTACAAACTCCAAAGTGGTATAGTTTATTTTCATCCATTTTTCATAATGTCACGTGTAAGGAATATGACCATATATTTTGGAAACTTATCCACTCAGCTGAAGCAAGTATGAAGCTTTCTATGCTGGACAAGGAGGACTAAGCCAACAAAATCAAATCTTTGCTAAGGAATTTTTTCTCTTGTATGGAATAATACATATCACTATGAAATCCGGAGAAGTGTTTTTTCTTTGACTTCAGAGAAACATCCCCAGAAACTCAATATCAGAAACTTTATTTTCTGTAGCTAGTTTCCTAGACCAACTCATTCTGCATGAGGACCAGTCGGTCCACTGCTTGACTGTTGCTCAGAGGCAGGCTGCAGGATGCCTCTCTCATACTGAGAGCCACTTTCAAAGTGAGGCTGAGTGTGCTGCTCTTTTGCTGTGGTTGCCAGATAGTTATTTTCCTCTGTTTTTTGAGTATTTTATACTGATGAAAAGATGTTTTTATATATATATATATACATATCCCTTTACTGCTTTGTGAGTTTATGTAAGAAATTTATCAGTTATTTGGAAATACAGAGTCATCAGAACTGGGCATCAAGATAGAGCATAGGCATGTGGCTCCTTCAGGGTTGATAGTCTGGTCATTTTCATTCCACTCCCTTTCATAATTAGATTATGAATTAGATTATAACTGTATTTAAAGGTAACTAGATTTTGGTTGCCCTTGTATCTAAGAAATAGTCTGATTGGAAGCCTGTTCATTTTTGCTCCCTATAATTAACTATAGTCTTTTGTTGTTGTTGTTGTTTTTCCTTTTTAGTACTTTTTTCATAGAATTGTAGAATTATTTGGGTTTTAACTGCACCTCTGCAGTTCATCTAGTCCAGTCCCTGCTCAAAGCAGATCTAATCAAATTGGGTTACTGGGTTGATGAGTATCGAAATGTTGGACACCCTCCAATGATGGAGGTCCCACACTCTCTCTAAGCACGTTTGAGAATCCTTATGGTTAAAAATAAGTAAAATAATGATTTCTATAAAAAATATTTCTAGTCAGAATTTCCCATTGTTGTTCCAACATCTTTCATTATATCTGTCCACACTTTAGAGGAGTCAGGCTCTGTTTTCTCGTCTGTCCTGTTGGGCTGCAAGTAAGTCTACCTTGAGCCTTCTCTGAATAAACCCAGTTCCTCGGGCTTTCTTATCACATGCTTCAGCCCCTGAGCAGCATGATAGCCCTCCGCTGGACTCACTGGTGTGAGTTCATAAACCACTGCTATATTTCTGTCTCAATTTTGATAAATAGTATCATCTACTCAAGCTCTCCAAGTCACTTCATAGAAGGCAGTTTCAACTTCTCTTTTCCCCCAGATTTGTGATAACCCCACCTGGTATGGTGTGAATTTCTCTTTCCTAATCTTTCTGTGCAGAACTGTGTGCAGGCTTTTAAATGCTGCCTTGTGAGGACTTTGCACAATGGCATAAGTACTTTCCAATCCATGCTGGACATACTTGGCTGTGGTCTCCTAGAATCATGTGTATTCACAGACGTACTAGATTTGTGGCTCACAATCATATTTTACCAGTATTTTTCATTTTTCTTCTGCTTATCATGTTCAGCTAAGGACACCACCAGATGATAACAGTGATAACTGTTAGTAATTCTGAAATGCATTACCTTGCACATCAACTTCAAGTCGTCAAGAAGTGCCATCAGTTTGGCCTCCTTCTTGCATTTAATTAGTAACGAAATTTTAAATAGGATACTTTGGTCTGGAGTATACTTCATGTTTAGTGATGTTTAACTTGACAACGCTATTATTTTTACATCCCTGAGTTCAGACTATTTTCTAAAATAGTATTTGGCAAAGCACCACTTTGAAATTGAGAAACAAAATTACATACTGACATTTCCCCTCCTGTTTAAGCATAACTAAATCATTCCGTGACCACTGGGGGAGCCAAAATGCTGCACGATGTCCTCACTGCTCACCTGAGACATGAGATACTGATCTGTCTTATACTAGAGCATTATCAGAAACTGAGAAACTGGCCTCTCAGTAACTTTGTCATGCAAGTTCTGGGAGCTGGTCTCTGATTTTCTAAGAACAAGAAGAAAAAATAAGAAAAAAAGGTTATAATTATTTTATTATTCTATAGTTATGGAATAGTTAAAAAAAAAAAAAGTCATGAGTGAGTCTCCTACTCCACAAAACAAATCTTCTATATCCTTTTTTTTATTTTAAGCCCTTTCTTGCAGTTGCAATTGGGTTCATGTACATCTAATTCCTCAGTTTTGGGGGATGTTTGCTGTTACGGTACCTGCCCTTCACCCATCTTCTCTCGTTCTTAGCACATTATCTGTGACAGAAGATGACCTGCAACCAATTCACTGCTCCTCAGCTACCAATCAAGTTCTTTTTTGTTCATGTAATTGTCAGGGATTTATTTCAGGATTACCTTTTGCCTTGTCCAGTCTGAAAGGTCTGACACTCTGTTTGGGAAACAGATTCAAACAGGGACTAGTCCAAACGACTGGAAGCTTCACATTAGTGTCATGGAGTTCCACTTCATCTGCACTACATGCTAGTCAATTTAATATCCATCTCAGGCTTGAGCTCCAAGATTATCAAGATGTTTCCTTCTGCCAAGTCAGTGAGCAGTTGGAATTTGAATTTGATGATCTTTGCTATCATGGGTTCTCCTTCTGAATAAAGGCAACTTTCTTTGTTGCCATCTTCTCTTAGTAAAATGAAATAAATTCATACCCCTCTGGTTGCTCCTTCCTTGACTTTACTCTTCAAAGACAGATCATCTCTTAGATGCAGACATTGTTGCTACTGGAGATAGTGTCACTTAGATTTATTTATGTTTTCCTTCACATCCCTTTCTGCTTCTAAGAAGCAAGCATTCCTTTGTATTTTTAATAGCAAAATAAGGTGTTTTTTTTTAATATTTGTAGACTGTCTCAGAAATTTTATAGACTGTGTGCACCTCTAACAGATCCAGCAGTTACCTAAATGAATGGTAGGGTGCTGCACTTTGGAATTGATACTTCCAGTGGAGTTTATACAACTTCTGTGAGGCTGTTGGCTTTCTAAACTCTTATATATCTATCATTGTTTCCTCAGGCACTGTGCCATGTCTGGTGAACTGTCTCAAGAGCAGTTGTAGAGTTGATCTAGAAGTGCAGTTTGCATGAGGGCCATCAAGGTCCTTTGCTAAGTAATTTATGCAGATAGTTGTATAACTATTCATAATGGGAACAAATATATAGATATTAGTTCAAGAATGGGGGGGGGGAAGAAGAAGACAACCTGAGTTCTATTAGCAGGACTACCTTCACTATTTTAGACTTTGTGTCTGTGAAAGGATTAAAATTGTTTATGGCATACTTTGTTTTTTATACTGTTGTGCCAAAGGTGGTGACAGCAGTATGACTGCATCCTCCATAGTTACTGCAGAAGAAAAGTACTTTGCCTTCTGGAGTGATAAGGTGTAGATGTACCCCTCAGAACATATTTGTTTATAGGCTATGAATCTTAGAGAAGGCTATTTAATGGTAAGTTTTATTTCTTTCTTGAATTCAGACTCTATTCTTTATCCTGCCTGTGAGCTACTGCTGAAAGATAAGGACAGAAGGCTTTCAAAAAAGATGGAATTAAACTTACAATAATAAACAATATTGTTGATGTTTCTTACTATAAGAGAGAGCAAAAAGAAGTTAGCTGCCTTTAGTATAGAATTTGTTGAGAACAGATAACAACAAACATTTCTGCCCTGTGATTTGATGTGGGAGACACTGAGTTGTTACACAGCAATTTTTAGAGTGATGTTTTTCAATTTGCGCTTCAGAGAGAAAGATGTTTTGTAAATCCTCTTTGGCAGAGCATTGTAAGATTCCTGTGCATTGTATATGCCATTAAAACAACAGCATGAGGTGACAGTAAATGTCATCAGTAGCTTTATCCTTGAAAGCATGCTTCTCTTCTGTGCTGAACTTAAAGTTCAAATGTAGAATAGGTTTCAGGCTGGTGTATTTAGATGTTAATGCTGACAGCCTGAAGACTTCAGCTGGTTCTTCAGACTTTGGTTTCAGTACAAGTGCTAAGTTTCTTAATATAACATAGGGTATTTTCCAGTGTCCATGGAAGGATGTGGAAATGCTACTTTCCAAATGGCCAGGGCTGGTTTTGCTGAAAAAGATGCCAAAGGATCTGGTTTTACTTTGAGTCTCTCTCTTTCATGAACAGACTCAGTTGAGGGTCTTGTCTGCCCCTGAGTCAGCAATGTCAGTCACGGATGCCTGAAGATTTTTCCATAGTTGTGTCAAGACTGATCATCCTGCTGCCATGTCTGCCATTTAGGATACCTCTCGTATCTTCATGGATGGCCCAAATAACTGACAGTCTTCAGAAAGAACAGCCTCAAAATCAACCTTTTTCTAGTTGTAAGACCAGGCTTATTTCTCCATCTTATTTTCAACTACTTTCTGCATTAAAAGCAACTTCTTAAGTTTCTGCATTATGGCCGCAAGTTGTATCAGAGGTGGTTTAGGTTAGACATGAGGAAGAACTTTTTCTCTCAGAGAGTGGTCAGGCACTGGAATGGCTGCCCAGGGAGGTGTTGGAGTCGCCGACCCTGGCAGTGTTCAAGAGGCGTCTGGATGACGTGCTGCGTGATATGGCTTAGTGCTTGTGATAGCAGTGGTGATGAGGAGATGGTTGGACTTGATGAACTTATAGGTCATTTCCAACCTTGTGATTTTATGATTCTATGAAAAGCAGAAAACTGCTTGTACGCTTTCTCTTCATTCTAAGCCAACATCAGCATGTTTTGTTGGAAAGCTTTAAAGCTTCCCAGCTCCACTGAATAGTTATTTTGGGGCTTCTGCTATAGGTCACTTCTACAAGCAAATACATTTATAGCTACAAATAGAGCCAATTGCACCACTGACATTCTCCTTAATAATGCTGAACCATCACTAACTGAAGCAGGCAGATGTGTCTTATAACTTATTCCAATTCAAAAGATTTAATGTCTCTGAAGCATACACAGGACACTGCTTGGCTTAGGCACTTAGATGCAAGCTATTTATCATGCTAACTTTCAGCTTTCTATAACTGTGATTTTCAATTCTTTCATACACTTTCGATAGTTATGTTTAATTCTTCTTGGTTTACACTTTTTTTTCTTTTTTGCCAGACTTTATTATTTCCTATTTTATCCCTTTCTCATTTCATTTTTTACTTTTTCACATTTAAATGCCACGTCTTAAAAAGAGATATAGTGGGTATGCCTCTCGTCAATGATGCCTCACAGGCTTTTGCTTTTAAAGTAGTTCCTGCCTTCTTAAAAAAAGAAAATGTTTACTGCAGCATTTTCTCTTTAAATCACTGAAACAGAATAGTAAAAAGAAAATCTATTCTAAATAAATGAAAGAAAGATGAGAGCAAGGCATTCTCTGAGAACTGGGAAATTGGTATTTGACAGTATAAATGGGGGCATGCCTCTCAGTTGCTTCGTTTGTATAGTGATTGGCCTTCAGGTAAAATATGCTGCCTAAAGGAAAAATGCAGAATGTCACCTTGGAGATGCTTCTGTGGATATACCTGCCAGCATGCCCTCCAGAAGGATGAAGTTATGCCTGGTGGAAAGGTTCAGCAACCTCCAGCAAAACTCAGAGACCATCTTGAGGAGCCTTGGGAAGCGGAAACGTCTCTGGAGACAGTCAGCTCAATCCTCACACCATCACTTGTGACGTGAAGGTAAGAGTGCAAATGAAACCATTTTTCGTGTTCTATAAAGTCATTTCCAGTGATACAGTTTTCCTCTTGTCTGAATTTTTTTCTTCCAGTCTTACTGATTAAAAAAAAGAAAGTTATTTTGAATGTCTTTTCTTCCCACTCTTTCTGCATGAAAGACCTGATTCAATGCTTTGTCTTATATTTGAAACAATACATCAGTATGGGTTTAGAAGATTCTATACCGATTATAGTATGGAGAGTAAAAGATGATAAAAGAAATTTGATTTTTATAATTGAGTTACACACTGACATCTTATTTAAACATCATCTGAAGATACTGTGGTCTATATTGCTTGGGTTTTATTTGCTGGGGTTTTTTTGGCTACGTTTTCCATTTCCAACTTATTTTGAAATTCAGGAAAAATGCAGCTTGCTCTGTAAAGTTTGTGAAAGAAGAATCTCATTTAAAATTGTGTTATTCTTCCTGAATGTGCTTGTTTGTACTTGGCAAGTTAAACAGGTGTATGTTGGAAGTCTTTTTCTTTGCAGTGTAATTTATGCAATTTATATCAGTTATGTTTGTAGAACCTTTGGATTGAAAGATGCCATCTTCTCACTGTGTCTACTTGCATGTTCTCAGTGCAAACAGGCAGCATCAGGACCCTTCTTGGTATTTTTGATTCTGTTTTTGTAGACAGCTGTACCAGTACATCACTGATGCAAGCTTGAGTGACCTTGGCTTTGAATTGCTAGTCAAAGTCTATGATAAAAGGCTAGTTCTAACACTGTCTTTATAGTTAGATAGTTCTCTCACTGATACTTGTACATCAAATTTCAAATGGGATCTTACCTGTCTTTCTATAGGGGCATTATTAATTCTCTGCCCATGGAACATTTGTCCGGCACGTCACAGGACCCCATTTGCCTTTCACGCCTGAAGTGTATTAGTGGCTTAGAGTCATTTTGTGAATTATTGGTATGCTCAATTCTTTCTCCTCAGTCAATTAAAACTGAAGTTAGGTGGACCTTTTTGCTGTTACTCCCCAGGGTAGAATCCATCTTGCTTGACTTTAGTTGTCTAGATGTTGAGAATCAGGTATAAATCTCCTAAACACACTCTACAATCAATGCAGGAAGAGAAAGAGGCACCTCCAGAGGTGCATTCAAAGATTGCTGGGATAAATCACATTCTGTATGTGCACTTTTCCTGTTGACAATACAGGAAGCCTAGACAACCAGCTTGGTCTCAGTGATTAATGTAGGAAGATTAATATTACCCCATTTGTCTTCCCACTATTTCAAATTTTAACTCACATCAATTAGTATTTGTCAAGGTCATCTGCTCTTCATTTTTGCTAGCGACGTCTGATCGTCTCTGAATTGATGAGGCTTCTCCAAGTCAACAAGGTGCCCCAAAAGGCAGTGGGCACATTGCTTCTCCAGAAGAAATGCATTCAAATTAAGGAACGTGTGGTTTTTCCCCAGTATCTGCTCAAGGCCAGTTAGGCCACGAACCCCATATTTTCAGTCTTTGTCCTTGTCTAATTGTTTGCCTTATTCATGCTTGTACTTCTTAAAGTTTTGCTTATGAACTTTTGATTTGCTGAACACTTAAAGAATAGTTTTGTCAAAGTTGTGTTTTGTCAAAGTGACTAGAGAAATTTCTGTGGTCACACAATTTTTCATGCTGAGTAATGCTGTGATTGGTTTCTTCTGTTTGATCTTTCTTCTCATTTAAGACTGAACAGAATATGAATTCCTCCAAAGGTGGTTAAGGATATAGTTTCAATTCAATTTAGCACTGAAGAATAAACAACAGTTCCAGATCTCCTAGTAAAATGAGAGATTTTATTCAAGCTGCTAGAGCTGAAGGCTGAATATTAATTGCTCAAACACATTGGGGAGGTTTTTGAATCTCATATATTTCTTTCTCTGGAAAGTAAGTTGAACGTGTTTAGTGAAACAGGAAAAATTAGGATTCATTTAAAAAAATCTAGATGTTTCCATTAGATAATACAGGTATGTTCAAATGCGAGCTGGTCACACTGGTCTCCCTTCAAAACAGAGAGAAGTTGGCAGTAGTAGGTGCTACTCACATCATTTGAAAGTAGACATCATGAAGAGGTAAATGTTACCCTCTTCTATCTGATGAATTATTAAGGGAGCCAGAAGTAAGCAGCTCAGATGTTCATCTTTGCCTTGTAGGTGTTTAAAGGTCTATGTTCTTTATGGCCGCAATTGAAGGAACTCAGCTAGAAAACTGTAAGGGTATTGCAGTGTATGGATTCAGAAGATCTATGAAGCTTTCTAAATTTTTGCTTGTTAACATGCAGCATTATTTTCATGGTATTTTCCCTCCTTACTTTTATGTCATGAGATTGCATTAGCCCTTCTGAAACAAATAATCAAGCCAGTAGGGGTCAGCACAGTAGAATAACTTTGATAGCACTGCACAACTTCATAGGCCCAATCATGCCTATGCTCAGTCAAGATGGAAAACATCTCAGCCTTCTCATTCTCCCACAGTTGAGGCCAGCACTGCCTCCAAGAGCACCTTTTACTCATGCAATGCATTGTGTCTCTACACTCTGTATGCCATCAGCTCTGAAAATAAAGCAAAGAGCTTTGTAAGCCTCACTGGGAATGTTTGAATCTCAGCAGTTTATTTTGCACCAAACCTAAAAAGAAGTCTTTAACAGGAATTCATCATTGCTCAAAGTGTAACGATAGTTATCACTGAGTCCTCATTAGTATAGAAATCACATAAATTGTATTTTGCAAAGTTTAGAATGAGCAGGATACCTTGCTACATCTTTCCTTATATTTCTAAATCCTAGATCAAGTAAATTCAGATCAATATTAGTAAATCATATCAGTAATAAATGAACCGATAGAAAAAAGGCAGGTGGAAAATGTGCAACATTATTTCAGGTATAATGTCACGTTTTGAAATGAGAAGTCAAAAGACTGTTTCCCTTTTCTCAGGCAAATGCTATCTTTTTTTGTAGAACATATGTTGATGGTTTGGCAGAGGTTCCCAATAATTTCACATAGTTCTTACATTCTGATTCAAATGCTCAGGTTTTGTACAAATGATTCTCAGTCTCACATGGGCCATTTTATGGGTTTGTAGCAGCTGTTTGTTTTCAGCTTAAAATGGGCAACCGTGGTATCTACCTGAAGTTTAATTTTTCAAAAGCCTTGAGTTTGTTGACAGAGAGCAAAGTACATTTTGATGGTTTTAAAATATTCTGCCAGCACTTCAGAAAAGAGCTATATCAGAAGCCATCCAGTGACATTCATTCTTTGCTTTGAATGTGCATCATCAGTGATGTCAGTGGGACTCTAGTAAAGCAGTTGTCCATTAACTTATGTCCCTTCATTGGTACTGCAGAATGAAAGCACAAAATGTTGTAGGAGAAGCCTGACGTGCAAACATAGGTTTGTTTGTTTCCTTATTAATAATTTATCCAGACACTTTAAAGATATTTTAAAGTTATCAAATTCTCCCAACTGGTGACCAGACCCCATCAAGCTTGCTCCATTCAGATCATTACAGTCAATGAGTTAATGTAAGGCTTACTCCTGCAAACACTTCTTGACTTAGCACAAGTTCAGTTCTGGCTGACAGCCGAGAGTGTTGGTGTCATTTTAAACACAATAAAGTAAGAGACATTGAAAATCTGAAACGATTTGGATTAGAAGTCTTCAAAGTTGTTTTAGATGCTCTCCTGCAAGTATAGCATCGGAACATACTGGTGGTTTATGTATGAAGATCAGAAAATTACAGACAAGAAAAATATGACTTATTCTTTTCAAATGTGAAAGAAACCTGTACAGAATAAGCACTGAAAAAAATGTATATCATTTTAACATCCTTCATTTATTAAGACCAATTTCTTTCCTTGTGGATAATCATTCCTTTAATTTAAAATTGCCATTTGTGGCTACCATTTGTCTGTTAAACATCCATATTTCCTCATCTCACTTAGTGGAGAGTCAAAGTTGACTCTGGAAAATCAGGAAAATACAGAGGACTTTTGGACTTCTGTTGTACTGTAAGAAGAAAGATATAGAGAATGCTGTAAGCCATCCTGAAATAGCACCGTCAAATTTGTGTAGCAGGAGTAGAATACTATTCTGTACAGCTGTGTTTATTACTGTCTCCTTTGTGTCTCTTCTTTTTGCATGTCCTGTTTCATACATGGCTGAACATCCCAGTGCCTGTGCACCAAACTAGTTTTCAGTGGAAATCACACATATGAGAAGGATAAGATTAATTTTGAGGAGGTAGACTTGTTTACTTTTGAAGTTTTTAAACTTTTGATAGAAAATTTTTAAGTGCTTGATTAGAGACCTGTTCAGATGTATTTAATTCTTCTTTTTAGTTATTTCTAGAGCTAAACAAAACAAAACCAGAACTAAAAAAAATTCCTTTACATGCAGTGTTGATATTCACTTAAATTTTGTACAACCTCCTCCTGGATAGTTGATCTTCAACCTTACTCCTTTCACCTCTAGAAATTTCATTTTAGTTTCCAGATTAAAATACTTGTGTTTGTTGTAGCAGTAGCCTTTAAACAGCTCTCAGCCAACTTCTGAAGGCATCTTTCCACTTTGAATACAGACAGGTTCCTTCTGTTTTTCTTTAGCTAAATTCGACACCTCTTCTACTGTTTTGATGTAGGAGATTCATCAGAATGTGCTTAATCAGTCCTTGATAGTGATCTGTCTCTACTGACACATGTGCATAATATGATCTCATTTACATTTTTCAATATCAGCGTGTCAGTAGCTCCTTATCATCCTGGCATTGATTAGTACCAGCAGTTAAGGCTGTTAGCACTATCTGTTGACACTGCACATTTATCCCACTTCTATCACTTCTAGTCCTTAAGGACATCTGATTCTTCTTAATTTTATCCAGATCTTCCTCTCTAAAAATCTAAAAATAAATAAATAGTTGTTCTGTTTTAAATAGAGGAAATGACCAAAACATTTTTGCACTTCTCTAGAATTGTTTCGGAAACACTGAAAACTTGCAGTAGTATAAAGGATAGATAGGAAAAAGTAATAGTCAACATAATTTTCTACCGTGAAAATGAAACACAGAATTCCTGCGGTGAAAACAATACTCGTAAAAAAGCAATGGATGTCACAGCAGGCTGTCACTTGAAATACAAATGCTACAGACTGACAGCTATTATGCCTCCCATACCCCACTAAGGAGAGAACAGGGCTTAGCTATAAGGCCTTACTCTTTCGATATCTGAGATGCAGACAGAATTATACAGGATGGAAGATCAAATTGCTCTGGGACCAGTTGAGTTTGAAGTGTTTCAAGGGTAAAGCATTTTTGGACAGCCAGAACTAGTGTCTGAGAAACCCCTGGTGAAAGGCTTTTTCTCTGTATTCAGAATTGCACCATCTCCAGCTTGTGTCCTTTGCTTCTCATCCTGTTATTATGCAACTTTGAAAACACTTTGCCTCTGTCATCTCCATAACCTCCCTGCAGGTAGCTGGAGGCAGCAGCAATATCCTTCTCAGTCTTCTCCTCTTGAGAAGACTGCCTCAGCTCTCTCAGATTCCCCATTTCCATCACTTCCTCTATCAGTGTCTTTCCTTTCCTGGGGTGCCCCAAAATGGGCACAGCATCATGGATTGTGTCCTTTGACCTGCTGGCCACCCTCTTGCTAATGCAGTCCAGGATGCTGTTTAGGTCGTTGCCTACCAGCACCTTCTTATATACAGAGCTGCCTTCCAGCCAGTTGTCCCTGCCTGTACTGGTGCCTGGTGTTATTTGTCTCCTTTCAGGTATCCTTGCAGAACAGTTCACAGACTACATGAGTAGCTTTAGTTAATGACCTAGTTAATTTCTGTAGTCAGTGTTGATAGTTGTGCTGTGAAGCTTTTATATAAGACTGGGTCTTTAAGGGCTGAACTTCTTAGAACATCCCACCAGGCAGTAGAAAAGTTCTTACTGCAAGGCACAAGCCGTTGGGGAAATCATAGAATCATCATAGAATCATTGAATGGCCTGGGTTGAAAAGGCCAGATATCTTGCAATTATCTTAAATTCAGAATGTCTTTAGCAATTGGCCTTCCAAACAGCTATGTGAAGTCAAATGAGAAAATCATATAACCGCAGATTAAAATTCTCATGAGAATAGAATTGTTATTATTTTTAAGCTGGAGATTTTTCTGTTTCATTATGGCAAAGAAACAGTGCAACAAAGCCTACAAACCAAATATCCATCAGATGCATGAATAGCCACAAGACCAGCCATCAGGCATCTGATAATATTTCAAAGGGAAACTAATGTGCAAGTTTAGGTAGTCCTCAAAAAATTGAACTTTGTCCCAAATGTGTTAAAGCTCAGCAGAGCAAGCTGTGTTAGAGGAAGAACAGGGAGGTGGGTAAGATGTCTGAAATCAAGGTTGCAGTTCCCAGAGGAGTTAATTAGAGAATTAGAAGATTATAGAAGATTACATTCTTAGAAGTGTCAAAACCTCAGTTAAGCTGTGGCCAACAATCTTCTTTTTTCATTGCACTCTGTCTAAATCTACCCAGGAAAAGTTGATGTTGCCCCAGTTTGAATAGTGTATCTCATAAACAAGTTGTCTGGCTGGGTAGATGAGAGCAGTAGACGTGCATCTTGACTCCAGGAAGGTTTTTGACACTGTCTCCCATAGGAAGCATGGGACAGATGAGTGGACAGTGAGGTGGGTTGAGAACTGGCTGACTGGCAGAGCTCAGAGGGCTGTGATGAACTGCTTACAGTCTAGTTGAAGCCTATCTGGAAAGTCTCCAACTAGACTGGAAAGGAGCTCTGCAGGGAAAGACCTGAGTGTCCCCATGAAAAGCAAGGTGACCATGAGTCAGCAGTGTGCTCTTGAGGGCATGAAGGCCAATGGTATCCTGGGGTGCATTTGAAAGAGCATGGCCAGCAGTTCGAGGAGAGTGATCCTCCCCCTCTACTCTGCCATGATGAGGCTACATCTTCAGCACTGTGTCCAGTTCTGGGCTTCTCCAGGAACAGCTGGAGAGAGCCCAGCGGAGGGCCGCAGAGCTGACTGGGGACCTGGAGCATCTCTTTATGAGGAAAGGTATAGAGAACCTGCTTTAGCAGGAGGTGGATTAGATAACCTCCAGAGATCCCTTCCATCCCCTGTGATTGCATGATTCTGTGATACAAGGTCTGCGCTTGTTTGTCTGTTTTGTGCCTTTACTGAGATCCCTGGAATACTTACAAAGTAAGGGAAAACAATGAATCATTCTGGAATACATTGTAATTAATTTTGAAATAAAAAATCACTTCTGTTTCTTCTGTGCAAACGCTAGATCAGTGTTTGATAGCCAAATTAGCATCCTGGTGCATTTAGTGGCTTGATTACATTAGAGAGTCTTGTCTTTGTCACCTTAAACTTTTCAATTATTTTCAGTCTCAGATAAGCTTGGTTAAAAGACTTAATCTTTTTGTTCATGTATTCATTACAGATGGAATTAAAATCAATCCTTAATTAAGATCTGTTGAACAAGGGCAATGCTGCCAGAGAAATGTAAAGCTGTATCTCTGTATGGCGTGAATCAGAGGCTTAATGGGAATATCTTCCGATTGCTAATGTCACCTTATTGGTAAAGGTATGAAAAGAAAACTAATCTTTGTAGATCCTTATCAGGTTAAATAAGCAAAGCAGAAGTCCATTATGGGGCATATTTATCTTTCTTCCAAGAATTAGAGAAACCAAAAGAAAATAAAGTATAGAGACCAATTAGGGAATAATTCTAGAAATATTTTAAAAGAAAACTATGAAAGTGATGGGAGAATATGAATTTTTTCAAGGCTCATAGCTATCCAGACACAGATTTTAGCAATTCTTTCCTATCCGTCTAAATGCATATGAAGTGGAAAGGTAATATTTAATATGTAGCTTTGAATCTCACAAAAAAATAGAAAATGTTGATAGAGGTTATCTAAACTGAATTTGCCTTTGAAAATGTGGGATGAACTACACACTGCTTATTCATTTTATGACTTATTCTACTGCCCCTTCTGGTGAAAGCCACATTCTAAATTCATGGGTACATCTTCTGGCACTGTTAAAGGCAAGGATTGTTGGTTGCTGGGTCTGTTTATTTTTGCATAAATCTCCAACTGTAATTTTTTGCATTAAGATTCAGTATGATATTTATCAGACAAATCCTAGTAACACCACCTTGGCTTTAGACTCAAAGGAAAGACAAGGGTCATTTCTGCAGCATTATTTCTAATAAAGATGTCTAAAAGATCCAACTCTGACCTGGTGGGCCAAGATAATAAAATAGGAGGCATTACTTTAGGAGCAGCCCTAATATGTATGAAAGAAAGAAATCTCAATAAAAAGTTCTGCAAACTCTCCATATTCAGCTGTGCTGTATTATTCCCACAATGTAAAAAGCCAACTTTTTTATTACAGAAATCTCACACATAAATGATGTCTCTTTATTTCCTGAAAATTGCTTTCAAAATGTAAGAAAGAAGCACTGTTTTTGTAGTGAAAATGAATGTGGGAAAAATACTTTATTCTGGAGAGACATTTTTAGTACTGGGAAAGAAAAAGGAAAGAACGTCATTCAAGAATGATTTTCTTCTACTTGCATTTAATTTCCCACGGAATGCTTTCTAGACAAATGGCCGGGGCCATAACCATAATTGTTCGAAACTATTAAGCAAATTAGTCTGTGAATTTATTTAGAAGTACACCGGATTCTCTCTTACAGTACTGGGCTTTGAAACTTCTTCACATGAGAAGCGTGAGGCTGGTGCTGGCAGTCAGTTTATTTGCTTAGGTCGGGGCAAGAGAAAGATGAGGGACAACACAAATGTTTACAACAAGTAATGTAATGGCATGCATTAAGACTGCGAGATGGGATCAAATCACAGAAACTTGTTGGTGAATTGCTAGCTGCTGTCTGCTCAATTATAGGGAAACATTAATGGCTGTAACATTTTATTAATGCTGTTAATTTATCAATTTTAAAAAATTAAAGGTCAATAAGAATTACTGCCTGAAATGCCTTGAGGGAAATTAGATTCAAACAGTGTTGTGTGATTCATGCTCTTTTCATTAAAGTTCTCAATCTACTGTAAAATCTGTGCAGGTATAAGACCTGAATGTGAACATTTAATTCATCAGCAAAGCATGACAGATAGGAATTTATAGGGTAAAGCCATTTCAGCATGCATGTCTTAAGATACAGCACTGTTCTCTGAGCCCGGGGCGTGCAGTCAGATCAGTAGAAGGCCCCACACCTGTCCAAGAAAGGGAGGGAGCCTTTAGGGCCAAATACTTGTCCTTGACTGGTTTGTGTCTTAAAATCCTCTGTTCCATTATGCCATTTTCTCTGCCATTGCAATGTCACTCTTAAAAATACTGTTTTGTGAAAATAGTTCATATCTCACCTTTGAAGTTCTGTTTGCCCTCCCGCCTCTCTCGCTTTTGAGATTTGCTGTAATTTTGAAGCAGAACTAGAATTTAAAAGGAGAAAGAACATGACAGATAACATCTTCCCCCTTCCCAACCCCCCTCATTTTTTTTTTTGACTTGGAGGAATAGGAAGAATCAGAATTTGTACATTTCTCTGCTGAGATGGGAGGGGTTGAAGGTTTGTTTTGTGATCTCTGAAATTCAAAGGATTGCAGATGTTTTCTTTGCTCTAGCAGTAAAAACAGGCAGAGGCATGCATCCGTATGTATAAGGCTCAGATAAAAGTCACACAAAGTACTAAATTCATTGTCTGCACTATCTCAAAACATTTTCTGAGTAAGGGTCAAATTCTCCAAATAATTCTACTAAGAAAGCATTCAAGTTTGGAGACACAAAGCACTACTGACAGGGAGAAAAACAGACTTGTCCTCATATTTTATAGTCCAGTGGTCAGAGCCATCAGAAGTTGAGATTCAGATTCACCAAGATTCTCTTGCCTTGGATTATTTCAGGCCCACATTCCACACTTGGGCTATAAGCATGATATGTCTCCTGCTGTTGCTTCTGTGACAGCTGTTTTACTTCATACAGCATGTTGGATTAGGAGACTCTAGCACAATGGACAAGCCATTACATCAGCTCCATCTGTACACCATGAATCCATTAACAAAATGCATCTGTAGGTATTTTTTCCCCCCTCCTACCCCATAGGATATGTCCCTTGGGCAAAGCACTCCAGATAAATAGCAGTCTGGAATCCTGTTGTTTTCCTCACACTTTATCAGGGTTGTGAGAAATATCGAAGGAGAGCATCTCCTTTGCAGGCTGGGCCATTTGAAAATGTTATAGGTGTAGATAAAGCATGTATGAGGGCTTCAGAAACAGTATTACCGAGTTGGAAATAACCTACTTTAATTTTCAGAGCCCGAATGCAGTGTTTTGGATTTGACATTAATAAACATGAAAACTTGTGAAAGATTCAAGCCACACATCTGTCAGCATATTGCTTCCAAGGAGAGATACAGATGATCCAGGGTTTTATCATCTGAATCCTAAGTATTGCTTCTTTTACAGTAGCACAAACTGCAGTGCTATGACATCAAAGAATGATAAGGAGATAAAAAGTAATGGAGCCATTCTAACCTGACTATAATTATATATGTAAAAATCAAATTTAAGTATTTGCTTAAAACAAAAAATAAATTAATAAATAAATAACAAAGTCAATACAGTTCCTGAAGTTGCCTTTGGAAAATCACTGAAGAATTTTTCTGTGCTCCCAATAAACAAAACCAAGCTACTCCCAGTGATAAAATTGATTTGATGTTTTTATATTTTAATCGGAGGCTGCATCCAGATATGAGCCTTAGGCCTGCATGCAAACTAACAGAAAACATAAATATTTTATTCCTATATATTCCAGAGGCTCTTGAAGGCTTCATGAATGTTTGTAAAATGTAGAATGCTTATGCAGAGGTTAAATGTAGAAGTAAAAGTTGCATCCCCTTCTTGCTAGGCCCTCTGCCATATCCTGTAGTTCGTATCTAGCCTCCTTATAGTTCACCTCTGTAGAAGTGACACAAGGGGCAACATCCCTAAATATTTTTTGCCTAATGTCCATTTGCCCAGTGGTGACTGGAGACAGAGTTAGCAGATTGTGCAGGAGAGGGAAGGGAAGGGGAGGGGAGGGATGCACTGCGTTTCCCCGCTTTTACAGGGAAAATTGAGCAATGTTTGGAGCAACAACTCTTCTTCAGTGCCTTAAGGACTATTCCAATTTACTGGGACAATACCTTGAAGAAAAGCAAGCATATTTATAAAGCTGTGTGGTGGCACTGACCTTTTGCTCCTTGTTCAGTAGCAACAAAAAGCAGGGACCGATTCCTTCTATCGAAAGGCAAGACAAGTGCCAGCCTCAGCTGAAACACTGAGAGAAAACAGGTGTTTTCTTCTCATGAGAACACAGTGCACCCTCTCTAATGAAATAATTGTTCTTGCTATGCCCATTTGTGGAGCTGTAGCATTTAATTTTCATTCTAGGTAGAGGAGTGATTTAAAGAGCTTAGCTAGACCACATACACTTTTGCATGAAATTCTAGTTGCTCTGGAAAAAAAATTATGAAATTCAAGTGAAAATATCTGTGTCTTATTCTTTGGTTGCTAAAAATGCCTGTAGTCTAAGTCTTTTTGACATATTAACGGGTCTCAAAAGACCATGACACCACGTAATTTTTAAATTTATGTTCAAAGTTGAACACAGGCACACTAATATATTTTTATAATTTAATGTCTTCATATTTAACTGAAAGGTACAAAGACAGACACTAATAGATAGTGTTCATAATGTGCAAACTACATACCGTAAGAAAGGGAAGAACAGTAGCCCTGTCCTATTGAACTCACAGTCAAGAATTCAGCTCTGAAATCTACGTACTTCCAAAACATCAAATTGCAACTTCTTTATTCAATGAAAAGAGGTTGTGCAATGCCTTAGTGAATTCACATGTCTCACTCACCTTCAACTTCTCTGTCTCTCTTCTGGAGTGCTACTGAAATAGCATTCTATTACTTCAAGTGTTTTCTTTTTCTCCAGGGAATAACATATGATGTGTTTTCTCTTCAATTACAAGTACAGGTTAGGTTTTCCCTTTTACAAGGATGTTTAATCCAAACAGTCAGAATATTAGGACAAAAAAAAGTATAAAGTCATCTCACATGGAAGAAAATGAGGTAAAGTTCATTTTTCCTCTAGTCATTAAAAACAAGACAAAGAATTTGACAATGAATTAAAACTCTTTTGGAACAATATGAGACCTGGGGCAGGAAGCAAAGCCTTGTAATACCGAAGCAATTATACCCAGGTCTAGAGGAAAGGAAATCAGTATTATTACTGTATGTTTGCAGCATTGGCTGGAATTCGATGTTTTTATACCTGCAGAAAACAGATCAGGCTTTAGAAGAGGTTTGTTTTGCCCCTACTGATGGGCTTTAGTTTTCTGGAGAGAGGTGTCTGCATTTTTCTTTTTCCACCCTGGGCAAACCTGTTGGGAACAGGTAACTATTAAGGAATCCTCCCCTTGTTGCCCATTGTAGCCTTGCAAGTACCATACTTTACTGTTAAGAAGTACTCATTATTCAAGTAATTCTGAACCACCCGTTTCTTAAAAAGTACTTATATGCAGAACATTAGTTCTATAACTGGTGGAAAATATAAGTTAATGGACCAGTTTTAAGTCCTTAGGAGAGATAATTCTATGCAGTTCAGATTATCAGAACTATCAGAAAATGGGTAAGGGATTCCTAATGAACTGTAAAACAGTAGCAAAAGGTTTCCCTCTGTATTAGCACAGAAACTTCTCTGAATGCTTTTAGTCCAGAATAATTTCTAATAGTGGCAATGAGGACCTCTAAATCTAAGGCTACTGGGAAAAGTGATTTTGCTTCTTCTGTGTGTTAGGCTCACTATGGCTTAAGCCTTGTTGCCATTATGTTTTGACAAGTTGGAGCGGTCAGGTCATAGGAAGACCACTTGGAAGGAGTATTTTTACATTGTGATTTAATGTGAAATATACATTGGGGTTAAAAAAAAAAAAAACTTTGTAAAAGAAACAGGTTAAGTGATAACTATTTCTGTGAAAGAAAAGGTTTGGTTCCTCTGAGATATCTAAAAAGCCCAACTCTTGATTGCCTTCAAAAGCAATTAACACGTATTCATAATTATATATATTGTCTAATGGTTTTAAAGGATATCTGGAGTTTTAGTCTAGCCTTCTTTTGAAAGTAGATCCAATTGTATTTGGATGCTCAGGGTCTTGTTGAGTTTAAGACAGCTTCAAGGATGGAGATTTTATAGCCTTTCTGGGATAGGCAGCCTGTACTAGTGCCTGACCATCCCAAGCTGAAGTAGGTTTTCCTGTCTTTAATTAGAATTCCTCTGCTCCCACTTGTATCCTTTGCCTCTTGTCCTGATGCTGTGTATCTTTTGAAAAAGATCTGTCTCCACTATCTCAGTCCATAACCTCCTGACGTTCAGTAGGTAGCTGGAGGCAGCAGTGATATCCCTCTGGCTTCAGGCTGAACCTGAATGTCCCTCTAACAATCCTGCCAGCCCACTGCTGGATGCACTCCAGCATGTCGCTGTCACTGATAGTGGGGAGCTGAAAGCTGAAGACAGCACCCAGGATGAGGTGGGCAGTGCTGAGCAGAGGAGGAGAAAAACACCTCCCTTGACCTGCTGGCCACGCTCCTGCCAATACAGCCCACTGTGCCATTGGCTGCCTTTGCCACAAGGGTGCATTCCTGGCTTGTGTTCAACTTGTCCAACAGAAGCTCCAGGTCCTCTTCTGCACAACTCTGTTGGAGATGACCAACTCCCAGATGTGCGGCTGCCTGGACTGACTGTAGGACTTAATACACTTAATAACTGTAGGTGTAGGACTTAATATTTTTCTTGTAGAACTACATGAGGTTCTTGTTGGCCCATTTCTACAGACTATTAAGGTCCCTTTGAACAGCTGGTCTGCCCTCCAGCACATTGGCCACACTCCCCACTTTGGTACTCTTCATTAACTTTCTGAGTGTGCACCTTCATACCATTATTTTAGTTGTTAATTAAGAAATTAAACAGTATTACCTTCATATCAATGCCTTGGGCCTGCAGTTGTCAACTAGCTGTCAGATGAATTTTGTACAATCAGCCATCATCCTCTGAACCTGATGCCAGTTTTCTACCCATCTTATCACTGACTTCTGCAATCTGTATCTCAGTATTATGATTCTAAGGATACAGTAGAAGATTGTGTCAAAAGCATTATACTTTTTAGGAATGTTTGCAATGGACTGTTTTAATTTGCTATTTTAGCCCTCTCCCCCTTCTCCATTAATTCTGCAGAGCATTCCCTATTAACCACTGAAAATAAACTGTCTATTAGAGTCCTGACAGATAAACAGATATGCCTAATTTTTTTCCCTAGCTTTTAAGAGTCAGCATAGGCACTTCCAAAAGTAAATCAATTTGCAAAAATCTGAATTAACTCCAGAAGAGTTGTTCTTTCCTTTCCTCATTATTCTGTTTTATTTTGAGCCCCTAATGTGTTCCCTAACCTTCCTGAGTTTGTCTTTGTGTGATTTGCATGTTTTCTCTTTAATTCTTGAAGAAGTGCTTTGTTACCTTTGCTTTCTGCCTTTCATCAGAGGTTTTCTGTTCTCCATCTAAAGTCCCTTTCAGTAAGCGTTACCTTTTTGGCAATCTTCTGTCACTTACTTTAAGTTTCCATTTCCAGAAGGTTTCATTAGCCAAATCACTAAGTTTGTTACAGTATGCTTTACTTTTATTCTAATCCTTTGACTCCGTATTCTCCTTAAAACAATGAAATGTTCTCATTCACTTTCAATAACCTTCATTCTTACTTTTGCATTTTCAGTCATTTTCTGGCAGAAGCCAAATTGAATATACCATGTCCTCAGTAACCACTTCTAGGGTGTTTTTTTTTTTATTTTGTTTTGTTTCTGAGGGGTTGTTGTATGTTCTGTTCTGTTTCTTTTGTTAGTTGGCTGAGTTGGCTTTGGGTGTTGTATATTTTTAGGGGGTAAGAGGAGGAAGGATGGGGCAGAAATAATTGCCCTAGGATCTTACTGGACTACCCGGGCCTCTACTAGGAGATTTCAGTTTGCCTGAGAGTACTGCTGACCTTTATTGCACAATTCTTTATGCTAACAAACTTTTGTGCCTTGGTGCTCTTCCAGCTAGTGCCCCAGATACTTCTTTGGTGCAGTTCTACAGATCATCATTCAGGGGCTCATTATCACTAAGCAGCTGTCATGCAGACACTGACTTGAAAGCTAGGAGACTTTATGTTATTTTATTTTCACAGTACTTCACCTTAATGCACAGAAGAAATATTGCGTGTGTTAATTCTCTATTATATAGTATTGTTCTGCATCCTGTTTATTTGCTTCTCCCAGAGATTTGAAGGCTCTGTGTAACATTCAGTGTTGTCTTGTCTAGGCTTGAAAAATGACAGTTTGAAAAATCCCCCTTCCTTCTGATCAACTTTGCAGAATTTCATGGTTAAATAGGCCTGCATCTCATCTCTTTTTGAGCTTCACAGACTGTATACATTGTTGACATGAGCCTTGTCAGTGTTTCCACTGTCTTGCATTTCTGTTCTGTCAAGAACTGTCAAGAGGACACATCTATGCCTTTCCCAGCCAAAAGGACCTTTTAACAACAGCCATGATGTGCCTGTCTGTAGTCTTCTCAGTGGTATTGGTGGCCATGCTTGAGCACCAATCCAGTCATGATCAGACTTAACGAAGGTTGCCTCTCCCTACTCATAGCTAGGAAGATTTAGTTAACTGATAACCAAACAGGTTCCAAGACACAACACTGGAGGCAACCTAAGATATTCTGATGATTCTGATGCTGATATCCCAAGGGAGAACTGAGAGTCCGCCATGTCTCAGAAGTTAGTTGGACAGCACTTTTTAAATTATTAATATTCTAAGTAATTGAAATTATGCATTCTATGCAGTTTTAAATATAGATCCCGTTGACTTTTCACTGGGAGAAAGTAAAGTAAAAATAGTATTTAAATTTAACACACCTGAAGCATTGTAACATTTGTGAACAAAGTTCTACAAAGATATATGCAAGGTTAAGCAGATGAAAATAAAGATCTCTTGTGAACTTAGGCACAGACAGATTTTACAGAATCAGATCAAGAGCTGACTCACAGGGTTTTGACAGAAAATAGGTGAAAAGCTGTTTTGAGAGAGGGGTTAGAGTGCTAAAATGATTCATAAGGGGAAGGCGGATAAAAGCAGATGTTCTGAAGCTTAGTAAAATTGGTCACACTATGGGATTTAGGAAGTTTTAGGGTGTCAATGCACTGGAAATTAGAAAGAAGGCAAGATTCAAGTGAGAATCTATGGGATGTCAGAACATTGTAGAGATGCTTTAGAAGGGCTAGCAAGAGCAAGAGGGAGAATATTTCTTCTTTCCCCCTCTTTTTTAGCTGCTCTCACTCTTGTCACCCCTTCTTTCTTCTCAGTCCCCTGCTATAAAAGGTTCATCAGTACCACCATAACAGCAGGGAAAACAGATGCCTGTGCAAGCAGGAGGTGAGAATTTAGGCTATACATGCTTCTTTAGCAGCTTTATCTTTCAGTATAGTTAAAGCATGAAGTCTTCTTCCTTGAAGTCCAAGGACTGTACTGCAGTAGGCAGATGCCTAATTTGTCTGTTCCAAGCTCTTCTCAGTTACACTGTGAATAGTAGGAAGAGAGTTATGATTCAGGAAGGAATGTAAATGTGTTTTTCAAAAACTTTTTTTCCTCCAGTCCAGAATCCACTTCACCACTTCTAAGAACCTTTGCACATTTTCAGAGTAAATGTCCTTTTGGCAAAGCTAAATGGTTGTTATTGCCAATAGGTTACCAAGACTACTGATACAGTATATTTGCTCATAGAAATGATCTAACTTCACCTTTAATGATACAGAATATTTGCTTGTGCTTTCAAATGCATACATAGTCTTTATTTTTTTTTTGTTCCATACAGAAAATGTGTCCTTAAGATGAACAGGAGAGAATGGGCTGATAGGATTCACAGAAGGAAAAAACAGAGATTTGAAAGATTTGTAAAAGATTCAAAGATTTTAAAGATTTGAAAATATAGTTATATGTCAATATAAATAATGCACAAACCCTGAAGAATGATCGGATGAAAATGGACCTCGACCACAAGGCAACAAATCTATACACAAGTACAGTTTTAACCTTCATCAAAAACATGAAGTTCCTCAATATATTCGTTATATACTTTTTAATGGGTAATTTTATTCACTTAAATGCTTCATAGAATATTATAGCATAATTTCATGAGTAATTCCATGTCAGTATACAAGACAACATCAGGAAGCAAACCTACATAGTACTTCTATGATCTGTTGCTACGATACCATGATTCTGAACTGAAATTTGAGCCATTTATGTCTTAAAATAATTTCAGAAAGAAATATCCTTCAATATTTATTTTTCTCTGTGTCATCTCATAACAGACAATATTAATGCATGGCTGGTTTGAAGCACATTTGTGTATCTATATATGTGTATTTTTTTACTTTAATAAGGGCTTCCGAATTTTTGTTGATTTTTTTGTTTTTGTTTTTTACTATAGTAAAGTATCACAAATCTGACCATATGTAGAAATATTTATTGAACTTGTATGACCAATGCTTTTCAGCTTATGCAATTACAAATTGCTTGAAAGTCTCCAGTTCTTTCTAATGTTGGATGAAACCTTTAGTGTGAAGCAACTGTACTCAGTTGTACAGTTAGTTGCCTAGCTGTGTGGGAATGACTGCTATATTTTTATGTCTGTTTTAAAAATTCTTTTTTTGGTCACATATTAATTTTTAAACAACCCGAAATGTCTCAGAGCAATTATAACACTCAACACTTAAGTAGGTCTACTTAAAATAGAAATGTTCTCTACGTATGTTTCATCTTCAGAAGTCAATGACCCTTCTGCTAAGGAGCGTAGCAGCCCAACTGGCAATCTGAGCAAGTCCACGGCAGCTCCTTCTAAAATCACACAACCTTTGAATACGTGCATCGCAGCAGTCAGTGCTGTAAACAGGTATTGATCTTTTTCACTCTCCTGCCTTTCGTTCTGTTGTAAGTCTGCACCTGATCATGGAGAATGAAATAATTTATTTTTAATGAGAACAAAAGGTATGAACATAAAGTACTGTAGTTTCTCCTCGGAGCAAGAATAGAAGAAAACACAGGGTGTCCAATCCTGAACGCTACAATTGAAGCTAGAATAATCAAAAGACCAATACTGTTGTGGCAAAACTGGTTTGGATTTCTTTAAAATGTTAGTGGAAAAATGTTTTTCCAGTCCTTGTCAATTCCTTACTTAGAATTTAAATGTTAATTCTAAATACTTACAATTTGGAATGAATAGACAGTTAAATAAAAATATGTTTTGTTTCATTTTTAAAATTTTACAAAAAGCTTTGTGGAAACTTTAACAGAAGTTTGGGTTTAGGTTTCTTTTTGTTTTTGAAAACCAAAGAAATTCAAGTTAATTTGATTTATCTCTGCTATTTTGACAGTGTTTACATCAGATATTGTATGGATGTTTGGTAATTTCAGATTCAGAAAAAAAATATTTGCATTTTCTGCCCTTCTATGTTAATCTTTGTTTATGTTCTTCTCTGTTGTTGTATGAAGATTCTATGCCCATTTCTTAAATATCTAGCAGCATGTATAGCAACAATGTGCTGGGATCAGGGTAGGGGAAGAGAAGTGGGTTTGACTTGGGAATGTATGGGTTCTTTTGTAGTTCTGATTTTGTTTGGAACATTTTCTTTTTTGATCTCTTTTTTGCTGAGTGTGTGGTTTTTGTTGTTTGTTTGTTTGTTTGTTTGTTTGTTTCTGTTGAACCAGGTAGCTGTTAATGGTTACTTGCAGATATTATTTTCCTGACACGGAACATTTATTCATATGAAGAAGCAAGAAAGTGTTTTGGGGTGTCACTGCATAGCCAACACAGCCAGAGAGACAACAGGACAACTCCTAGGAGCTTCTCTCAGTGAGCTTTAAATGAGACTGATTGAATCTATATAATCCAAATATGTGATTTTCACTTCAAAGTAGAACCACAATTAAGTTAATAGAGAGACCACCACAGGCATTGCAGCAACCTACTCTAAGATTTTCAATATAGAGTTCAAGCTGTCTCCTTTAGTGGAATCTTTTCTTTAGTTCAACATGACCCCCTACATTTCTATGCTGTCAGAACATAGGAACATAGCAAAACAATGTGAGAAATCTGTATCGGGTCATACAAAATCTGACACAGATATCTGACATTCTGCCTCTGACTAAGCCAGAAGCAAATGCCTGTGGTTGTGAAAGTATGATGTGGAAGAGAGATGATCTTGTTTCTCTTTCCTTATCTTCTGCAAGTGAAAAATGTCCGTGTGGAATGGCTTTCTTTTGGAAAATGTGATTTGACAGAATTGAGACACAGCATGCTGATGTGTTGATTTAGTAGAAGATTAGAGTGGAGAATAAGCAGAAAGGCTTGCAGCCTATGCTGCAGTCCTGTGGCAGCCCAGACAGAACCAAGATGCATAAAAGATGAGCTAAAACTTTCTAAATTAGCCTGAAGCAGAATGCACAAGCTTTTGTCTTGCAAAAGAAACTGAACGCTTTGATCTTTTATCTTGAAGTAGGCTATTTTTCTCTGCAAGTTTAAAAGGGGTATAAAATGGTTTTCTACACAGCTTTGGTCTTGTGCCTCTGTTATGTTGAATAGATGATACATATTGATCTGCTTCTGCCTTTCACCTTTGCTTGGTGCCAGTACTCTTTCACCCTAAAGCTTGTGTTCTGTGAAGTAACAGCAATCTTCTTCATATACACACTTACAAAGAAATATTTAATTTCAAGGTTAGTCTGCTGTTTTTCCTTTATATATGCAAGTGAGAAATGAAGATGCTGAACGCTGGCTGTTGACTAACTGGGGGAATTACAGGTAAAAGCCCTTACTTGAGATAAAATGCAATTTTCAAGGATGAGCGTTATGAACTAATGCCCCTTTAGAGCTACGGTGTGCAAAATCATGGCTGAAACAGTGAAACAGTGGGAAGAAATTAAAAAGTAAGAGGTATTATAAAAACTAACATTGGTAAACACTTCAAAAATGATTTAAAGCAAGAAAAGAAAGAAAGCAACATACATATATTTTCCTAAAAAAGGTTGAGAAATGACCATCTAGTAGGAGTTAAATCTTTGTGTATATAATTACAATGTTTCATTGAGGAAATCAAAATTGAATGGCTTCAGCCTAGACTCTCATAACAAAACAAGGGGAGTCAGCTTGCTTCCTTTTATTATTAAGTAGATAATATCTTTCAACTAGGATTCTCCTAACAGGGAAAATCTGCAACAACAACTTCAATAACTGAGACTTCATCTTGAGAAGGAAAAAAATATGTAACAAAAATGGCTGGACAATATGAATTTAATAAACAGCAGTTCTTGAGGTTTAAGAACCATTGCCAGTTCCCCATAAGACATTTCAAGAGTTAGTTGGGACAAAAAAATTAATATTACAGTAAACAAATGCAAAGGAAAACAAAACAAAGCAAAACAAAAAAACAACAATAACAAAAAAGCCACCTGTGCTTTAACTTATTTCATCTTCAAAACACTTCCATAATGGACACAAATGCTCATTATTATCATCCAAGAGAAGCATTAAAACAGGAACAAAATGTCATGCCTCTATCATACCTTAGCATGGAAGAAGTCTAAATGGTCAGGAATGATATTATCTTGAAAGCCGTAAGAAACTTCAAAAAAAATATCTAGAATAATAGTAGCAATATGGGAAATGAGACTTTAAAAGGATCTTAAGAGATCACCTAGTCTGACTCTTCCCTCCATGATATATCTACAGTGCCTACAAAACTACGTTCAATAGAGATTTTCCCTACTGCATAGCTGACAATCTGTGCTCAAGATAATCCACATATCCCAGATAGTACTTCTTAGACATGGCACTCAAGGAAGACAGTTTTTAAACTGTTTGAGGCAACTGCAGCATTATAACGTGAAATACATGCAAAAGTTTGAGAGCCTGTCATAACTGCAAGAATAATGAAATGATTGCATACTGTAGTTGAAACATAACCATTGGAGCTCGGGCTGCAAAAAGCAGTAATAAGTTTTGAAATTTTATCAGCACCAAAGGACATTTCCCATGGCTCAGTTAAAGGCAGTTTAAGAGAAGATCTGTTAGGGAAGACAGAACATCACTGCAGAGGTAAGTAGGGGGTATAAAACATCCTACATCACTAACGTGGAAATGTCATAACATGCACAGCAAATAGTGTATACTTAAGAATATACATACAGCTTGCTGTTTGAAAATTATTTCCTATCTCTCCATTGATTGTGCGTTCTTTAGGTGCCATTTGTTAGATGATGGCTAAAGCTAAGAAACAAGTGTTGTCATCTGCATTAGGAGAAGTTTATGAGAGAGTTTTGCCGTAGCATCTTCCTTCAGACTACATGTAAGCACAGTAAGCATTTTTTTTAACAGAATCAAGTAGGTGTGACAGCAGGAGCTGCACCTACTGACAAAGAGGTAAATGGAGGTAAATGATCGAAGAGATTTGTCTAGAAGATGAATCATTGAACATGGATCAGAAAGAGCAGCAGCAGCAGAAATGCTCAGTATTCAGAAAATATCTAGAGGTAACACTAGAAATAATCAGAGAAGGACATGGCCATTTAGCTAAAGAAGGAAGCATGGGGAATTGGAATGACAGGTAAATGGGGAATTGGAAGACAGGTAGGAGTAAAACAGGGGAGGGAGGTGGCTGGAGTTCGATAAGTGGAATATGGGAACATCCAGCCATTCTGGGAGCAGAAAATAGCCAAGATTATGAAGAACAGGCTGAGTTACTGGTGAATATGAGTAGGTCTTTTGACAAACTGTTGTACTTGGCAGCATTATGCATTTAGGAACTTACGTTTTTACAAGCTCTGGAAGTGACAGATCAGCATTTAAAGACAAAAGAATTACAGGTCATACAATGCAGTGATAATATGTGTACAAATTATGTGTAATGGCATCTGCTGCTGCTATTCCAGATCAAGGCCTCTGATATTTGCTGTTTATTAGAAAACCTTTAAATCATGACCCAAATATACGCTGTTAAAAATGTACGTGACAAATAAAATAGCCTGCAACTGTTCATTTTAAATGTTAGATTTTCGTGACCAGTTCTTTGTGGGCTGGAGTGTGATTTGTTAACAGTTGACAATGAATTGTTGTAATTGGGGGCAAAAAACGGCCAACAGAATTTCATTACTGGGAAATGATAAAAAGGAATAGCTTGATATTCAGATTACATTATCAGAGAACCAGTATGGGTTTTGGCCTTTTAAAAAGCTGTTATTTTTTCCCCAACAAGTTATTTTGTAATTTGGAAGAAAAATGTGATGTGAAAAGTACAAAAAAAAAAAAAAAATTGCTGTGATAGTCTTTTTTTTATCAGTGTATAACATTTTAAACACTGTAAGGAGCACAAAAATCTGTTTTTTTTTTTTTCAGCCAAGCCAAAAAAAGTATTGTCTGGTTTTCCTGTGAAGTCAGAAAATAATGAGGGAGTTTTAACTGGACATCTTGGTAAAAAAAGAGTAGGTCAGTAAAGACATTCACCAAGTAACCTAGCTCATTGTTGGGCTCAATGGTGCCAAATATGTATATACATGTATATATATATATATATATATACACATATATATATATATACATAAACTGCCTGGAAGCCCAAGCTGTTTTCCTGTCTGCTACTGACTACTACAAAAATTCTAGTGTTTTGATTCTAGAGTTGGGTTTGGTTTGACGTTAAATTACTCTTTCCTGTCTTGCAGTACTTTCAGTTCTGATGATTCTGAGGTCACACCAGCCAGTTTTTTTTGCATGCCATAGAACCTGCATATTAATGAAAGCTGAGATCTCCTTCCATAGAAAATGAAGATTTTAGAGTAACTAATATTACAAACCACAATTAAACCAGGATAGCTGACAAAAGTCAGAGCAAGTAACTCAGAACAAAATACAGCTACAGAAGTAGTTGTTGAAAATGAAGGATGAACTGGAAGAAACAAGCTTTCAGATTTTATTATGGTATCTATGGATCTATGGTATTAACAATTAAATCAATTCCTTTTTAATTGCATGAGGACAAAACACAGAAGAAGGCAAAAAGGTGACCACATCTACAGATATTTTTTGGTAACATATCAAGCCCAGGGAACTGGGCTTGTTTAGCTTGGAGAAGAGAAGGCTTCAGGAAGACCTCATTGTAGCCTTCCAGTACATGAAGGGAGTATATAAGCAAGAGGGGAAACGACTGTTTACATGTGCTGATAGTGATAGGACAAGGGGGGGGTGGTTTTCAACTAAGACAAGGGAGATTTAGGTTAGATAATAGGAGGAAGTTTTTCACACAGAGGGTGGTGACACACTGGAACAGGTTGCCCAGAGAGGTTGTGGATGCCCCATCCCTGGAGGTATTCAAGGCCGGGCTGGATGTGGCTCTGGGCAGCCTGGTCTGCTGGTTGGCGACCCTGCACATAGCAAGGGGGTTGAAACTGGATTATCAGTGTAGTCCATTTCAGACCAGGCCGTTTTATGATCCTATGATCTCAAAGGAGGTGGCAGGCAAATGGATGAGGCCAGGCTCTTCTTGATGGTGTGTAGCAATAGCACGAGGAGTAATGGCCTAAAACTTGTACAGAGGAAGTTCCATACTAACATGCAGAAGAACTTCTTTATGGTAAGGGTGATGGAGCACTGGAACAGGTTGCCTGGAGAGGTTATGGCATCTCCTTCTCTGGAATGTGTTCCTGTGTGACCTAATCTAGGCATTCCTGCTAAGGGAGGAGGATGCACTAGATGAGCTTTCCAGGTTCTTTCCAATCCCTCGCATTCGGTGATTCTGTGATTCTGTAATTGGTATGGAGAAGAGACAACAGCTATAAAAATAAAGACTCTTCACATCTTAGACAGGATTCTGGCATTTATTTATTTTTAATAAATAATACAACTTTTTTTTAGCTCTCCTCTCCTCTCCTCTCCACTGAAGGCAAAAATCTCTTATTTTCCTCCATGTCTCACTAAAAAAAGAAAGAGTCTCAAGTTATGATTGAGTAACTTTTGCCTCAAACAGCCTACAAGCTACAACTATGACTGAAGCAACAGCAAAGGCAGCAGTGCCAGTACCTGTCTGTGGGCCCAAGCAGCCAGGAGAATTGTTCATTATGGCCTCAGTGTGACAGCGGGTGAGGATGACCACCGCCTGGCACAGGAAGGGCAGGAACGTGCTCTGCTGCGCAAACGATGTGATGCTGCGCAGGATGTAGAGGATCGGAGGCATCTGAAAGAAGAAGGGGAGAAAGAATGACTTGCTGCATCCTGGACAGAATGCAGGGGGTAAACATGGACATTCAGCACATGAGCAGTGCCTGCTCCCTTGACATGCTGCCAAGGCCTAAGTTTAAATTTCATGCCAGCCACCCTGTCCAAGCCCTGCCTCTGCGCTCATGGTGTGCTTCTTGAGCACAAGACAAACGGCACAAGGTGTACTGCAAAAGCCAGAAAAAGTCAAAGATGTGGAAGAAAGTCTCTTACGTTCCAACAGACGTCCTTCCCGTGCATCTGCAGGAAGGTGGTCATCCACTTCCCAGCAGCACGCACACGCACCCTGTTGGCTTTCTGGATGGTCGCCTTGATGGACAACATGAAGTCAATGGTGCGTTCGATGGTAAAGTTTCTGCACACGATCTGCAGAGAAATGAGAAGCGGGAGAGATCTCATCACTGCTCTGCTGAAGCTCTTCAAAACACAAAGCATTCTTGAGGGCATTCTTAGCTTAGTGGTTCACAATGCTCCTGCTGTCTGTACCCTGCTGTTTATACGGAAGGCGGTTGAGCCTTCTCTCAGCTTCTGCACCCATGGTGTTTGCTTACATGCAAAGCCTACCTCCCAGCAGCCACAGTCACACATGCACACACACACACAGTCACATACACACACACAAACGCACATCATGGCATCAGCTCCTTGCACTGGGTGCCTGAAGGCCAGACGTAGCTCAGAGCCTCCTGCTACCTGCTGAGAAAACAGGACTCAGGGTGACAGCTCATTTTGGAAATGGTGTGAGAGCCTGGGGCAGCATAGGGCCGTGCAGAATTCTATGGAGAGAGATCCCACCACCCCTTTTTGGGTCCACTTACACTTTCCATTTTGGATGTGGTCTGGAGCTGAGAGGCGATGCTGCAGGCATGCAGCCCCTCACACAGGCTCCTGATGTCACCTATCTAAATGACTGTGCTGTATTCTTTTTTATTTACATTTCCCCGTCAGGAGACATATGCCTCATCTGGCTGGTATCTGTTGTATTTGAGAGACAGATGCAGTTGCAAAGACATGTCATAGAATCATAGAATCACAGAATGGCCTGGGTTGAAAAGGACCACAATGATCATGTAGTTTCAACCCCCCTGCTATGTGCAGGGTCGCCAACCACCAGACCAGGCTGCCCAGAGCCACATCCAGCCTGGCCTTGAATGCCTCCAGGGATGGGGCATCCACAACCTCTCTGGGCAGCCTGTTCCAGTGTGTCACCACCCTCGGTGTGAAAAACTTCCTCCTCATATCTAACATACACCTCCTTTGTCTTAGTTGAAAACCATCCCCCCTTGTCCTATCATATCCACCCTTGTAAAATGTTGTTCCCTCTCCTGTTTATATGCTCCATTCAAGAGCTGGAAGGGCACAATGAGATCTCTTCAGAGCCTTCTCTTCTCCAGCTAAACAAGCCCAGTCTCCTCAACCTTTCCTCGTAGGACATGTGTTCCAGTCCTCTGATCATCTTAGTGGCCCTCCTCTGGACCTGATAGAAGAGCTCTGCATATTTCTTGTGCTGGGGGCTCCAGGCCTTGGATGTAGTACTCCAGACGGGGCCTCGCAAGAGCTGAGTAGAGGAGGACTGCCATCTCTCTTTCCTTGCTGGCCTCCCCTGTTTTAATGCAGCCCAGAACACAGTTGGCTTTCCAGGCTGCAAGCGCACCCTGCTTGCTCATATCCAGTTTCTTGTCACATAACATCTCCTGCCAGTGACAGACCGAGGGATGAACATATTGGCCATTCAGGATGCACATGGAAACTCAAGCAGTCGGAAACAAACCTTTAACACCACTGCAGAATATTCTGATAGAAGCCCTCCATGCAACCAGCTTCACCAGTTTGCAGTGCTGGTCTCTGTGCTTTTTGCTGTTGGTCTGTTACTCAAGGAACATCATTTCCATCACAGCAGCCCATCTTGGGGAGGAAGTCCTTAACCGGTCAGAGCCATAACTAATCATCCTTTGCTTTCTAGATTTCCAAGAATAATGTGATCGAATTCTTCCGAGGCAGGAAATGCTCTAAGAAGATGTTAGAGTCTGTTCCATAATTCTGAACAAACCAATTGATTCAGCTATGATAAGGAAGAGTGTCTGAACTTTTGCCACCTCCCATTTGGCTTTTACAATCCCATTATCAGAGAGATTTTTATATTAATAATATTGATATAAATAGTGGTTTTATTTATTTATTTATTTATTATTAAAGATATTAATAATAATAGTGTTACAATTACAATTCAATTACAATTCAAATACAATTACAATTCTCTATGTGATTAATGGTATCTTTTCGCTTTCCTTCGCTTCTCTTTTTGCTTCGCTTCTCTTCTCTCTATGTTTCTCCGCTTTGCTTCTCGTCACTTCACTTCGCCTCGCCTTGCTTCTCCTTTTCTCCTTCTCCTTCTCCTTCTCCTCTCTTCCTCTTCCTCTTTGTCTTTCTCTTCGTTCTTCTACCGGCTCCAGCGTTGAAGGCAAAACTCTCTTATTCTTTTCCACGTCTCACTAGAAAAAGAAGAGTCTCAAGTTGTGACTTGTGACCTCAAACAGACTCAAAGCTGCCTCCTCCCTGGATTCCTCTGGCAGAGGCCAGCTACAACTGTGACCTCAGGCACAGCAAAGGCAGCAGTGCCAGTACCTGTCTGTTGGCCCAAGCGGCCGGGAGAAGTTGTTCATTACGGCCTCAGTGTGACAGCGGGTGAGGATGACCACCGCCTGGCACAGGAAGGGCAGGAACGTGCTCTGCTGCGCAAACGATGTGATGCTGCGCAGGATGTAGAGGATCGGAGGCACCTGAGAGAAGAAGGGGAGAAAGAATGACTTGCTGCATCCTGGACTCTGCAGGGCCTAGCCATGTGCAATGGCCAGAACAAGTCCAAGACACGTGGGAGAAAGTCTCTTACGTTCCAACAGACGTCCTTCCCGTGCATCTGCAGGAAGGTGGTCATCCACTTCCCACACGCACGCACGCGCACTCCATTGGCTTTCCCGATCGTCTCCTTGATGGCCGCCATGAAGTCAACGGTGCGTTCTAGGGGGAAGTTTCTGCACACGATCTGCAGAGAAATGAGAAGCGGGAGAGATCTCACCACTGCTCTGCTGAAGCTCTTCAAAACACAAAGCATTCTTGAGGGCATTCTTAGCTTAGTGGTTCACAATGCTCCTGCTGTCTGTACCCTGCTGTTTATACGGAAGGCGGTTGAGCCTTCTCTCAGCTTCTGCACCCATGGTGTTTGCTTACATGCAAAGCCTACCTCCCAGCAGCCACAGTCACACATGCACACACACACACAGTCACATACACACACACAAACGCACATCATGGCATCAGCTCCTTGCACTGGGTGCCTGAAGGCCAGACGTAGCTCAGAGCCTCCTGCTACCTGCTGAGAAAACAGGACTCAGGGTGACAGCTCATTTTGGAAATGGTGTGAGAGCCTGGGGCAGCATAGGGCCATGCAGAATTCTACGGAGAGAGATCCCACCAACCCTTTTTGGGTCCACTTACTCTTGCCATTTTGGATGTGGTCTGGAGCTGAGAGGTGATGCTGCAGGCATGCAGCCCCTCGCACAGGCTCCCGATGTCACCCATCTCAATGACTGTGTTGACTGTTTTGGCTGGAAAGAGCACAGGGAGAAAAGGGAAGTCATTCTTCTGGAAATCGGACCGCTTTCCACGGTGGAGAGACAGAGGACAGGGTGGGGACAAGAGGAGAACTGTGCACTGTTCCTCTCCCTCCTGTAAACAGGGCCCAGCCCGTGGGGCTCTGGTACTGCTATGGAGGAGGGCAGAGGGCTGGAGCACGCCTGCTCCACTCACCTTGGATTCGCAGAAGGGAGCTCAAACAGGTGACGGCCAGCTGGCGGGATGCAGGCATGGGGTCACACGTCAGAGGCGCCAGCAATCCCACCAAGGAGCC
>NW_024962262.1:56601309-56619966 GCF_019238085.1 Lagopus leucura
AGGGGGGTGATGTCATGGCAATCACACATGAGACATGGTGGGACCTGAGTCTGTTCATCATGGGGAAAGGAGGGCTGAGGGGGGATCGCATAAATGTTTGTGAATATTCTGGGAGTCCTGGTGGATGAGAAGTTGGATATGAGCAAGCATCATGTGCTTGAAGCCCATAAGCAACTATATCCTGGGCTACATTAAAACAGGGGAGGCCAGCAAGGAAAGAGAGATGGTAGTCCTCCTCTACTCAGCTCTTGTGAGGCCCCATCTGGAGTACTGCATCCAGGCCTGGAGGCCCCAGCACAAGAAATATGCAGAGCTCTTATATCAGGTCCAGAGGAGGGCCGCTAAGATGATCGGAGGACTGGAACACATGTCGTACGAGGAAAGGTTGAGGAGACTGGGCTTGTTTAGCTGGAGAAGAGAAGGCTCTGAAGAGACCTCACTGTGCCTTCTCTGCTGAAGGATATGTCACGATGTTCTTGCAGCACAGGACCAACATCACACGCAGGTCCTTGCTTTCGAAAGAAGGCTTCAGCTTGCTGAGAGGAGGAAAAAAGGAAGAGAAATCAGAAAGGGCCTTTACCAGTGCTCTCCAGACTGGTTCAGACAACATCTGAATTTCTCCTAATTGACAGCTACAAAGCCAATACCCCCACCCAGCTCATGTTGCTAAGCACTGTCTTCAGTTCCAGCAGCGCCCACCTCCTCCCCAGCAGCAGTGAACCACCTCCTGCTCTCCCTCCCTTCCCTGCCAAGGGACAGGAGCACCAGGGCCTTTCTCCCTGCCCAGAACCGCAGTTCGCCAGGCACAACAGCCCAGCCGTCTCTCCTGTAGATGCAGCTCCTTACCCCTGCCTTCTCCAGGCCCTCAGGAGCTACCCAAAATGGGGATCACCATCCTGACTTGCAACCTCAGGCCTTACCTCAACTGCTCCAGGGCCAGAACCGCCTTGAGAGGCATTGGGGAGACAGGCATGCCCGAGTAATACTTCTTCAGCAGGTCCTGCAAGTCCCAGAGACACACTGTCAAAGTGGGCAGGGGGCACACAAGAGCTGTTCCACCCGGCCTCAAGACAGGCACAACTGCCACACACCAGCCCCATCACTTTCCCATGGAAGCACTGCAGGATGCAGTAGCTGGTGCACCCAGCCCGCTGCCCAGCCGCTGCCTGCCAGCACCCAAGGTCACAGAATCACACAGAATCACAGAATCACCCGGGTTGGAAGGGACCTCAAGGATCATGTAGTTCCAACCCCCCTGCCTAGCAGGGCCACCAAACATACACATTCAGATCAGGTTGCCCAGGACCCCATCCAACCTGGCCTTAAACACGTCCAAGGACGGGGCATCCACAACCTCCCTGGGCAGCCCGTTCCAGGGCCTAACCACTCTCCTAGTAAAGAACTTCCCCCTAACATCCAACCTAAATCTTCCCTCCTTCAACTTAAAACCATTTCCCCTAGTCCTGCTGTTATCAGCCCTTTTGAAGAGTTTACTCCCCTCCTGGGTGTAGGTTCCCTTCAGGTATTGATAGGCTGCAATGAGGTCACCCCGCAGCCTTCTCTTCTCCAGGCTGAACAAGCCCAACTCCCTCAGCCTGTCCTCATAGGGGAGGTGCTCCAGCCCCCTGATCATCTTAGTTGCCCTCCTCTGGACCCTTTCCAAAATCTCAATGTCTTTCTTGTACTGAGGGCTCCACACCTGGACACAGTACTCCAGATGGGGCCTCACAAGAGCCGAGTAGAGAGGGACAATCACCTCCCTGTCCCTGCTGGCCACCCCTCTCCTGATGGAGCCCAGGATCCCATTTGCCTTTCGAGCTGCCAGAGCGCACTGCTGGCTCATATTCAGTCTCTCGTCCATCAGGACCCCTAGGTCCTTCTCCACAGAGCTGCTCTCAAGGACCGCTCCTCCCAGCCTGTACAGGTGCCTGGGGTTCTTCCAGCCCAAATGCAAAACCTTGCACTTTGCCGTGTTTAACCTCATCAGGTTCACCCGAGCCCAGCCCTCCAGCCTGTCGAGGTCCCTCTGAATGGCATCCCTTCCTTCCACCGTATCAACCGCACCACTCAGCTTGGTGTCGTCAGCAAACTTGCTGAGGGTGCACTCAATTCCCTCATCGATGTCATTAATAAAGATGTTAAAGAGCACCGGTCCCAAGACAGACCCTTGGGGGACACCACTTGTTACCGGCCTCCACCTGGACATAGAGCCATTGACCACCACCCTCTGTCTGCGGCCTTTCAACCAATTGCTTATCCATCGGGTCGTCCACCCATCAAATCCACTTCCCTCCAATTTGGAGATGAGGATGTGGTGGGGGACCATGTCAAAGGCCTTGCTCAGGTCCAGGTAAATGACATCGGTCGCCTTCCCTTCGTCCACCAATGCCGTCACTCCATCATAGAAGGCCACAAGATTAGTTAGGCATGACCTTCCTTTGGTGAAGCCGTGCTGGCTGTCTCGGATCACATGCTCATTCTTTATGTGACCGAGCATGTTGTCCAGGAGGATCTGTTCCATGATCTTCCCAGGCACGGAGGTGAGACTCACCGGCCTGTAGTTCCCCGGGTCCTCCCTGCTCCCCTTCTTGTATATGGGAGTGACATGACCCTTCCTCCAGTCGTTCGGGACCTCACCTGACAGCCACGACTTCTCAAATATGATGGAGAGCGGCTCGGCAACCACCTCAGCCAGCTCCTTCAGGACCCTGGGATGCACGCCATCCGGCCCCATAGACTTGTATTCATTCAGTCTAAGGAGGCACTCTCGGACTTGCTCTGCCCTTACAGTGGGGAGGGATTTACCTCCTTGGTCCCCACATAGAGGTTTGGGGATGCAGGGTTCAGGAACGTGAAAAAGACTAGAATCCTGGCCACCAGTGAAGACCGAGGTGAAGAACTCATTCAGCACCTCAGCTTTCTCTTCATCTGTTGAAGCCAGTTCTCCTTTTAAATTTACCAAAGTAGGTACGCCCATTTTGGCCTGTCTCTTCTGGGCAATGTACCTGTAGAAGGTTTTCTTATTGTTTTTCACGTCTCTTGCCAAGTTCAGTTCTGCCTGCGCCTTGGCTTCCCTGATCCCACGTCTGCAAGTCCGGACGGCATTCCTGTACTCTTCCCAGGTGACACAGCCTTGTTTCCAGAGCTTGTACACCCCTTTCTTCGCCCTCAGTTCTCTCAGCAGGTCCTTGCTGAGCCAAGCCGGTTTCCTACCTCGCCTGCCCACTTTCTTATTCAGAGGAATGGAGACCTCTTGTGCTTCCAGGAGGGCATCTTTGAAGAGCCGCCAGCTCTCCTCAACATCTTTGTCTTTGAGGGCAGCGCGCCAGGGGATCTTGGCCAGCAATCCATTGAGTAGCTTGAAGTCTGCTCTTCTGAAGTTCAGTGTCCTGGTCCTGCTCTTTGCCAGGCCCACATCCCTTGAGATCACAAACTCAACCAGGGCGTGGTCGCTGGAGCCCAGGCAGCCTCCAACCTTGACGCCTTTGATGATCTCCTCGGCGTTGGTGAGCAGCAGGTCCAGCAACGCTTCACCTCTGGTTGGTCTGTCCAATACCTGAACCAGAAAGCTATCATCAATGGATTCCAAGAGCCTTCTGGAGCTCTTGCAGCTCGCCGTGTGGTTTTCCCAGCAAATGTCCGGATGGTTGAAGTCCCCCACCAGGACAAGAGCCCGTGAGCCAGACATCTCACGCATCTGGAGCAAGAAAGCCTCGTCAACAGCCTCCCCTTGATCAGGTGGTCTGTAGTATACCCCTAACACCAGCTGACCTATATTTGTCCCATCTCTAATCCTAACCCACAGGCTCTCAACCTGTTCCTGACTGCTTCTCGTAGGGAGCTCCTCACAGTTTATCCAATCTCTGACATAGAGAGCAACTCCCCCACCCCTCCTACCTCGCCTATCTCTCCTAAAGAGTCTATAGCCGTCGATGGCAGTATCCCAATTGTGGGAGTCATCCCACCATGTTTCTGTGATAGCAACAAGGTCATAACTTCCCGAGTGCATCACAGTTTCCAGTTCCTCCTGCTTGTTACTCAGGCTGCGTGCGTTGGTATAAAGGCACTTCAGCCGGGCTACCCGTCTCGCCACCTTTATAAGGGATCTAGGATCCCCTAGAACAGCAGCATCCCCAGCATCCCCCTGCCCTAGTCCTTCCCTATGCACTCTGCCGTCATTGCCCATGGAGTTTGGTATAAGCCCTCGAATGACCCGTTCAACTCCAGTAGCCATTATTTTGTCCCCTTCCCCCTTCATTCCTAGTTTAAAGACCTGTCAATGAGTCCCGCTAATTCTTCAGCTAAGATCCTCTTACCCCTCAGGGACAGGCTGCATGCATCAGCAGCCATCATGCCAGGTGCAGTGTAAATTGCCCCATGGTCAAAAAAGCCGAAATTCTTGCGCCTGCACCAGCTCTTAAGCCATCTATTGAAGAGTTGGGTATTTTGGATCCTCTCTGTACCTTTCCCTGACACCACGGGCATAGAAGAAAAGACCACCTGCACCCCAGCTCCTTCAAGTATTCGCCCCATTCCCCTGAAGTCTTTCTTGATAGACCTCAGGCTTTCCTTATCAACTTCCTCGCCGCCAGCCTGAATTATTAAAAGCGGGTAATAATCTGAAGGCCGAATCAACCCAGGAATTTTCTTTGAAATGTCCCTGACCCGTGCTCCAGGAAGGCAGCACACCTCTCTGCGGGTAGGGTCGGGCCGGCATATAGGGCCTTCTGTTCCTTGCAGAAGGGAGTCGCCTATGACAATCACCCTCCTGTCCTTACGGGTAGAAGCAGTTTTGAGGGTTGGGGGCGACCGCTTCGCCTGAGGCACCCTCACGGGTGAACCTGTCTCCGCACTCTCACTCGTCCCCCCCTCAACTTCCAGGGCCTCAAACCTGTTACGCAGAGGTCCCCACCAGCTGGAGACGTGTGGCTGCTGGAGACCTGCATGCCCCCAGGGAAGCGAGCCTTGTGGCACAGCCCAGAACTCCTCTGCAGACAGCCCTGTCTCTAGGCACTCACCATCAGGATCTCCAGCAGCTTGCTCTTCAAGGAGGGGTTAAAGCTTGCAGAACCACCCACAGCTTGGAAGGCAGAGCTGCAGTCAGTGATGCTCTGCACCAGAGCAAGGTTGTTCTGCAAGTCCTGAGGAGCAAGAGAGAAGAACATTCTTTGAACTGCGGGAAGGGACAAGGGCTGCAAGGGACACACATGGGGACAACGCTAAGGGAAGGGCTTGGATCTTTATCTGGGCACAAACAGTTCCCCGAGGGACCTTTGGAAAGGAAAGGCCCATCTCAGCATCCTTCCCACGTGGAGGGGCTGCAGATGGGCGCTCAGACACCCTGGCACGCTTTGAGCTCTCACCTGGCAGCTGCAGCTGTAGAGCATCAGGACGTTGCCCACGATGTCTCCCTCCAGGTGGGCGAGCAGCTGTTCTTTGGAGGCATGCAGTGCCACACTGCCGTGGGCGAGCATGAGAGCGCTGCGTGTGGCATGAGCTCTCATGCTGTCCAGCTCCATCTGTGTGGGAAGAAATGCCTTGAGACACTCGCTAACGGCCCCCAGTGCCCCGCGATGCACCTGGGCTCCCAACGCAGGAGCTGTAGGGAAAACAAGACAGAAGAATGCCAAGATGGAAACCCGTAACGCTTTACCTTCTTGCGCCTGGAAATCCTGGCATTGCGGCCTTTGCACAGCCTGGACGCAAACATGGTGAGCGTGGCCAGGACTGTGTGGAAGTTGTTCTCAGCAGCATGGCTGAGAAGAGAGATGATTCCCTGCACAAAAGAACAAGGGGCCGTTGGCACAGGCCTAAATCTACAGGTCCTCTCCTGAGCAAAATGGCAGCAGTGCGGAGGTTGAAAGGCCTAGAGCAGGGCCAGGAGAAGGCCTCTGCCCCACGGCCAGAGAGGGGATGCTCACAGGAGCTGGAGGAGAGGAGAGCTCACCTGGGCCTCACGTGGCTCCTCTGCATTTGCCTCCTCCAGGTGCTGCAGCAGCTTCTCCTGCACGTGGAGGACTCCCTTGCAGGATCCCAGCTCTGTGCCCAGAGCCTTGTACAGGAACGACTGCATGGGAAGGGAAGGAAGAAGCTGAGATGTGGCAGCAGCTTAAACTGCTGGGGGAGGGCTAGGTGGGGAGGACCCACGCTCCCATGCTGGGAGTCGCTGAGAGCAGCTGCAGGGAAAGGCCATTTAGCTTTAGCCATCCCCGGGCAGATTGCAGGGAAAGGCCCTTTGGGGGGCATAGACTGGAGAAGCAGCATCAGCATCCCGCATGGGCAGAGCACCAGCCGCAGCCCCAGCCCCAGCTGGACACCTGCAGCTGCACCGCTGGGTAGAGCCGGGGGGAGCTCACCTTTTCTGCAGAGCTGCTGGCAGAGCTGCTCAGCCGCTGGCTCAGCTCACAGCTCAGGGCCTCGATCCATGCCTTCTCCTCTATTGTGTCCAGTGATGCCCTCAGGAACTGTTGGAGAACAGGAGAAGACAATGTTCCCTTGCCCTTTGCCTCTTCCCTCACTCCCAAGTTGCTGCAGCCCTCTGGGGAGAGGTGCCTGGAAGAACAGTCCCTCTCCCAGCTCCACCACTTTACCTTCGAGGCACTGCAGCAGCAGGGGGATCTCGGCAGCCCACATGGCCCCCACAGCTCTATGGAACCTGCTGTGAAGGTTTTTCATCAGCAGTAAGGCAGCAGCTTGGAGTTTGCTCCCTGCACCAGGGCTGCCTGCCACCACCTGAGTGAGAGCAAGAAAAAGCAGGGTCACTTCTGCAGCAAGAACAGCGGCTTCTGCCAGGAGGGAAGCAGATTGGCTCTGCCCATGGCCATGCTGCTTCCTCCTGGGTGCTCGTGGCACTGGCCTCTGGAGCATGTACTCACCAACAGGCACACCAGCAGGGTCTGGAGCGTCAGCAGTGGGCCTATGAAGAGAAAGAAGTGCTGACTAAGACTCCAAGACACTCCCTGCCTTGCCATGGGCACCTCCGCTGTCCCTTCTGGGTGCTACCACAGGTCAGCAGAGCTCACTGGGGGAGATTTTGCTCCTACCTTGAAACATGGAGCTGACAAAATGGGGATCCAGGTGTTCTATGCGCCGTCCTGTCAGCTCCTCTTTCTCAGCCAGGGCACAGACACAGCGGGAGACTGGGATCAGCATGCCTGTGTACTGCGCTGGCACCACAAACAACAGCAGCCGCGGCCACAGGAGCTGTAGGGAACGAGGCAGTTGAGCAGGTCAGCATTCCTGCCTCTGCTCGGAGAGGAAGAGGACTCTGTGAATTTCCCTGAGTCCTGTGTGCTTCAGAGCACATTGGAGGAGAGACCTGGGGTCTTGGAATGGGACGAGGAACACGTGGTACAGGGGCAGGGAGCAGCAGCAGGGCAGAGCGTGACTTACTTTGGACATCCCTCTCACAGAGACGTCCAGTGATCCCAGGATGTCCATGCACAGCTCCTGGAGAGCTCCTTCTTCCTGGGCTTCCCGGGCAGAAAGGTCTCCTGCTGCCTGCAAAACCAGTTGAAACACTGGTTATGCTCAGTTCTCAGGAGCCTCTCAGGAGGCTCAAGTGTGGCCCCAGCAGTGCTTCTGTGCCACCCTCTGAGCAGCACGGGTTTTCTAAAAGAAGATGCTGCCCACTGTCCTTACCCTTCTTCCCGTGGTGTGTCTGAACTCACTGAAGGTTTGCCAGAGTCAGAGACTTTAGGGAGACTCTATCGCATCTGATCAAACAAGAAGACCACCATCATGGAATCAAAGAATCATAGAGTCCTAGAATTACAAGGTTGCAAGAGTCCTACAAGATCATCTAGTCCAACCGTCATCCCATTACCACTCCTACCACAATCTACCATATCTCATAGCTCCTCATCCGAATGCTTCTTGAACGCCAGGGACGGCGACTCCAACCTCCTCCCTGGGCAGGCCATTCCAGTGCCTGACCACTCTCTGAGAGAAAAAGTTTTTCTTATGTTTAATTTAAATCTCCTCTGGCACAACTTGTGGCCATTTCCTTGGGTCCTGTTTGTTGCCCGGGAGAAGAGGCCAAACCTCTCCTCATCAAAACCTCCCTTCAAGAAGTTGTAGGTTGCATTGAGGTCTCCCCTGACCTTCCTCTTCTCCAGAATGAACAATCCCAGATCCCTCAGCTGCTCCTCATGTGCTCCAGACTGCTCACCAGTTTCATTGCCCTTCTCTGGACACGTTCCAGGGCCTCAATTTCTTTCTTGTAGTGAGAGCCCCAAAACTGAATAATACTAGAATACACGATTCTTGAAGCTGCAGCCTCACCAGTGCTGATGATGACCTCCCTGCTCCTGCTGGCCACACTATTTCTAATGCAAGCCAGGATGCCGCTGGCACTCTTGGCCACCTGGGCACACTGTCAGCTCATGTTCAGCTGAGCATCAACCTACACCCCCAGGTTCCTTTCCTCTTCACAGTCATCCAGCCACTCGTCTCCAAGCCTATAATGCCGCATTGGGTTAATGCAGCTGAAGTGCAGGACCCAGCACTTGGCTTTGTTGAACCTCATCCCATTCACCTCAGCCCAGTGATCCAGCTTATCCAGATCCCTCTGAAGGGCATCCCTACCCTCAGGCAGATTAACACTACCTCCCAATTTGGTGTCATCTGCAAACTTACTGAGGGTATGCTCAATCCCCTCATCTAGGTCATCAGTAAAGATATTAAACAAGATAGGCCCCAGTACCAACCCCTGGGGGACACCACTTGTAACGGGTTGCCAGCTGGACTTAACTCCATTAACTATTACCCATTTGGCACAGCCTTCTAGCCAGTTCCATACCCAAAGAAGGGTATACCTGTCTAGTAGCCACGGGCAGCCAGTTTCCCCAGGAGAATACTGTGAGAGACCATGTCAAAGGCTTTGTTGAAGTCTAGGTAGACTACACTGACAGCCTTTCCCTCGTCTACCAGTCTGGTCACCCAGTCATAGGAGAAGATGAGGTTGGTCAAGAATAACCTGCCTTTCATGAATCCGTGTTGGCTGGGCCTGATCCTCTGGATGCCACGCATGTGCTGTGTGATCTCACCCAAGATGATTTGCTTCATAACTTTCCTAGGTACCGAAGTCAGGCTGAGAGGCCTGTAGTTCCCCAGGTCCTTCCTATGGCTCTTCTTGTACATGGAAGTCATATTGGTAAGTCTCCAATCCTCTGGGACCTCTCCAGACAACCAGGAGCGCTGGTAGATGGCAAAGAGTGGCTCAGTAATCAACTCTGCCAGCTCCCTCAGCACCCTAGGATGGAGCCCATCCAGTCCCATGGACTTGTGACAGTCCAGATGGAAGAGGAGCTCTCTAACTGTCCCCACCTTAATCATAGGGTTGTATTCTAAGAACCAGCCCAGACTTCCAGATCAGGGTGTAAAGTGCCCTGAGGATAACTGATCTGACTATTAAAGGCAGATGTAAAGAAAGCATTGAGGACCTCAGCCTTTTCCTTATCCTCAGCAGTCACATTCCCTGCTGCATCAAGTAAAGGTGGAAGTTCTCCTTGGTTCTTCTCTTACCACTGATATATCTGTGAAAGGATTTCTTATTCTTTTTTACTGCAGTGGCTGATCTGAGTTCAAGTTGGGCTTTTGCCTTCCTAACTTCCACTCTGCATACCTTAGCAACATCTTTGTAATCTCCCCAAGTAGCTTTTCCCTTTTTCCAGAGGACATAGGCTCTCTTTTTCTTCTGAAGTCTCAACAGCAGTTCCCAGTTCATCCACCATCTGCTTGTTGTCATTCAAGTAGGGTCATGGGAGGGTGCCATGAGGAAACGGCAGAACATCAGAGACTTTGCATCCCTTGGAAAGACATGAAAGGGATTGGTAGAGACCTCAATGTGGGCTTCCAGTACTTAAAGAGAGCATATAAACACGAGAGAGAATGACTGTTTGCATGGGCTGATAGTGATAGGATAAGGGAGAATGGCTTTAAACTGAGACAGGGAACATTTAGGTTAGATATGAGGAGGAAGTTTTTCATTCACAGGGTGGTAATACATTGGAACAGGTTGCCCAGAGAGCTTATGGATGCCCCATCCCTATAGGCATTTAAGGCCAGGCTGGATGTGGTTCTAGGCAGCCTGGTCTAGGGACTGGCGACCCTGCCCACAGCAGGGAAGCTGGAACTAAATGATTAAGGTCCTTTTCAACCCAGGCCATTCTATGATTCTATGATCAAATACGGAAATAGATTCTGAAGTTATGTTGTGGGAAGTCAATACTTATTCTTCCCATAGTTGTGCCCCCTGATTACATATACTGCCTCTACAATTAAACAATATTTAGCAAGAAATGTCCATGGTATATATACATATACATATATATATATATATATATATATATATACATATATATATATATACACATGGCTGGATGGCTTAGACCTTGGAGAAGGGCAATCAAACTATTAACTCCTAGCTCCTTACGTCAACCTATTTATTACTCAGCTGTTGGTTAAAACATTCATTTTGGAACATATATTCACATTTGTTCTTTTAGAAGTGATTTTATTTATTTGTTTGTTTGTTTTTATTTATTTTGATGGAGAAAGTTCCTTACTAGAAGAAAATGAAAAGATTTTTAAAAAGGGAGGGAGAGGGGGAAGAAAATTTCTGTTCAGAAAATTTATTTTCAGAAATTCCATTTTATTGAAAATCCACTAAACAGTTGAAAAATTACTTTGATAGGACCTTTTGACTAGCTTTAAAACTGACCATAGGGATGAACTATGCAGTGCTGGGGATGATATGATCATGAGTGATCCCAATGAAGTATTAAGAAGCACTATGCTCAGAACTCTGCTCTTTTTTGCATAAGTCATGAAAAATGACGTGGGTTTTATGTCACTTACCTTGTGCATTCCATTTATTGTTATACAGAAAAGCAAAAATTCTTCATCTGGAAGCTAACAACTTTTTGTCTTCGTTTGGTATTCTGACAGCAGTTTGTGGGTAGAACTTATTTCTAAGCAGTAACTGAGAAAAATAAACATGTTAGTGGAAAATGAGTGGCATATTTATAACGCTAACTTTGGATTATTCAAGGACACCTCTGGTAGCAAATACTGCGTAGCTCACTCCAAAAGTAATGCCTTGTATTTATTTCCACGGAGACAATAACAGACACAAAGAGCACAATAACACTGTTTGATAGAGCAAGTTCTCATTTACAGAACACTGTTTTTCAACGCTGTCACCACCATTAGCATTTTTGACAGCACTGAAGTAGAGACTGCATATCATGCTCATAAAAATATGAGCACCAGTGGAGGTGACCCACAGCTTCACAGTGATTCGCCACCCACCCCTCGCTGTGCTCACATTCTCTGGTTGGCCTCCACCAACATTCAGCAAATGTCGTTGAGCATCAGTGGGTGCTGTTGTTCCCCCGTGGAGGAATGGAGGAATTCAGTTCCCACCCCTTTGCTTCATCCACATTTCCATGCCAGACATCCCTGTGTCAGACTGCCCCTCTGCTGCCATCTGTCACACGGCAACAACACGTAAGGGGATATTGGTGGGAAAGTTCAGCCTCTTACTGCCATACCACCAACTCTGCATCCGTCCCCGGCTCGCCCCGCCCCGCCCCGCCCCCCCGCTCCCGGCAGGACAGAGGCGGTCCCGCAGCACCGCTTATTTGACCCCGCGCCGGGGGAAATCGTTCTCTTTCTGTCCCGGCTGCAGGAGTGCTCGCTCGCCGTCACCTCCCCCCCCCCTCTCCATCCCTTACGCTATGCCGAACATCGTGCTGTTCAGCGGCAGTTCCCACCACGACCTGTCCCAGCGAGTGGCCGACCGCCTGGGGCTGGAGCTGGGCAAGGTGGTCACCAAGAAGTTCAGCAACCAAGAGACCAGGTGTGTGGCGCGGTGGCGGCCGCTGGGGGCGCGCGGAGTCGCCTCTCCCCGCCCACGGCCCCGGAGCGCCGTCTCCTGAGCTCGGTCGCTGGAGCGTGGTGTGGGTACGGTCGGGGGTTATGAGCAGTCTTGTGTTTGCGGGTCGTATCTAGCTCTCGTGTGACCTTTTCCTGAGCCCCGAAAGTGCACGGTGCAGTCGCTGTGTTGCCTTCATCTAGGCTTAGCTTCCTAGCGAGCGATGTGCTCTTGCTGCTGAGAAGGCTAATGGTATCCAGGGCTCCGTTAGGCAAAGTATTGCCAGCGGGTCAAGAGAGGTGATCATTCCATTCTACTCAACATTGCTGAGTGCTGGCTCCTGTTCCAGGCTCCCCAGTACGAGAAAGATGGTTGTATTGGTAGGAGCCCGATGAAGGGCCACCAGTGTGCTGGAGGCTGGAGTGCCTCACCTGGGAGGAGAGCTGGGGCTGTTCAGCCTGGAGGAGAGGAGACTCAGCTGTCTATTTTATCAAATTCTATAAACACCTGAATTGTTATTTGTAGGTGCGTAGAGAGGGCACATGCTGCCCAGAGAGGCTGTGCAGACTCTTCCTTAGAAATCTCCAAGAGCTGAATCTCCAAGAGCTGTTTGGCCGTGGGCCTGGCGCCCTGCTGCTGGGGCAGGGACTGGAACAGATGAGTTCCAGAGTTCCCTTCCAACCTCTAATGTTGGCTGATTCTGTATAAGCCTACATTTTTACCTGCTTCTGAAACACCAGTTCCCGACTCTGGCTAGCCTCTGCGATTAGTGTATGTTTATTTTCATCTGTTCTTGTTCTGAATTTCCCAAACAAATGTGTTTGCATTGCTTTCTGTGGAAGATTAATATATTGTGCTCTGAAATTGCTCTCACAAAGCTCTTTGTTCTGTTCAGTCTGTGTTTTTTTTTGTTCTTAGTCAACATGCTCTTGTACTACTTATACCTACTGACAGTATTTTTAGCCCTCTTCGTCCACTATTTGTACCTCCTGATGTTTGCACTCTCTTACCCTCTTCATTCCCGATTAAATGAAGTTTTAAATCTCAGATCTTTCCAACCCCATGATCGCTTTATTGCTTTTCGATCTCTTTTCTGAACGATTAAACTTGTGTTGTTCATTTGATTGCATGATTTTCATGCTAACTTGTTATTTTGTTTGTTTGTTTCCTCTCCAAAGATTCTTATCTTTAGTTCTGCAGCTTACTAAGTTTTACACAGAGATTCTTTGATTTACATTTTGTCCAAGGTAGAAACTTACCCCCAAAGTTTGCTTATCTAGTTTGATGCAAATGAAATAAATGCCAAGTATCAGGATAGAATAAATTCTTGTCTGCTGTTCTGCTTATTTTTCCTGGTGAGCAAAATTGGTCTCTGCCATCAAGTAGGTAGGTAGTGGTGGCAAGATGTCAGTGGTTTGGCTAATCTGGCAATGCCAGTTTATTTTTCATGGGCAAGTAGGGACATATTGTGGTATAGATAAGAGGATGGAATCTAATCTAGCAATTATTTCTGGTTGCTTCTGTTGCAGCTTTGCTAAGCAGACATGCATTTTTGTTGCTTTTTTTTTTTCCCTTCCTCAAGAACTTAATGTCTTAACGCTTACATTCTTAAGTGTTTATTTTCTTGTTCAACTTCATACTCCTCAGATTCTGAAATGAAGCTCATGTTTCCCTTCAGCAAGTACATTTATACCAACTATATAAACTATATTGTTAATTTTGAGTGGGTAATCTTTTTAATTTTTTTGAGCAACTTATTCAGGATATTTGAGCAACAACTATTCAGGATATTTGGTCTTTCAGTTTTGTAGACTGACTCTGAGAATTCCTGTATAATACATTTAAAATTAAACTGCAGCTAAAATGTGTAAGATATTTATGCTGCAGTGTTCCTTTTCTTGTTTATCATACAGTCTCCTTAGCAAGTTTTCTTAGTGTGTATATAAGCAGAAATTTTTCTTCCCATATAAAAAACAGTTCTTTAAAAGATAGTACTTGGAAATTTATGTGTAAGTTAGTTGGCACTACAAAATACATTGCAGTATTGCAGAATAATGTGACCTAATATTTAAAAGACTTGGAAAACTTTAAGCCTTCCAGTGGTTGTCAGGGCAGAACCTTGTGCAAATAAGTAAGCTGTGGCCTAAGGGTTAATTAACTTTTGCTTTATGTCAGATCTGCTAACAAGTTTCAGAGAAGATTCTCCTTTTGTTGAAAATCTCTTTTTTTGCTGTTTGTTGCTTTATATTAAAAGTAAATCTGAATTATGTGTATCTTGACAAATGTGTGAAGTCATAGGCTTAAATACGTGCCACAGGGTCCAAACTGGAAGCATTTTACTTGAGAACTTCATGTAATCTGGCTTGCAGAATGGAGTTCTTGGAAAGTGATATTAAAGATTTTATATTATATTTTGGCTCAAAGATGCTCTGTGTCCCCATCCTCAGTAGATGCAAGTGATTTTGAAGAACTAAACCCTGAGGTTAGCCAAGGACAGGGCTGCTATTTCTATGGAAAGTGTAACTAAATTAACAGGTGCTTTATCAACTTCAGGAAAACTTAAAATTTTAAGTGCTTGTTGTAATTTATAGTGAGATTATGGCATCTGTCAGTATGTCTGTTCTCATGTTCTTCAGTCATTCAATATTCCTACAGATTTGGAACTAAGAAATGTCATATCAGTGCTAGAAGAAGTGCTGGAAGTCACAGGTAGCATTGACAGATGTCCATCATCCTCCATATATATATTTTTTTTTTTCCTTTTTCTATCTAAACAACATGGAAATACTTTCCTTCATCTACCAGAGCAGCTAACCTTAACTGAAGCAGGAAGAAAACTCTTAAATGATATCTGATTGTGGAAGATGTTTCTTTTATTTATAGCTTGTACATTAAGCATGTGTGCAGGCCGCTGTGTCATCTTTGGAACATGGTTGGCACCACCCTCTCACTCACCCAGTAAAATGCTAGGACTGCAGTGGGAGCTTAGTTTGTCTTCTTCAAATCCCCACAAGGATCTGCCATCAGTGCAGTTTGGAAGGCTGGAGCAAGAGGGCAGGAATGAAACCCTTAAACAGGCACCATGTGAAACTGACAGATATATAATAGAAACACATAAAGCACAAGTGCTGTTTTCACAAAATTGTCTCCAAGTTACTTAGAAGACACCTGATTGTAATAGATACATAATTAAATGACACTGTATATCACTATGGAGAGATTGTGGAATCTCGTTTTGAGATACTTAAAACCTATGAGGATGGTTTCCTGTGCACCCTATTGTAGAGAACCTGCTTTAGCAAGAGGTGGGACTAGATGATTCCTGCCTACCCCAACAGTTCTGTGGGTGTGATTCTGTATGTTTAGCTTTCTAAAAGCTATTTATTTTAACTCTTTATTTGAAGTACTTGTTATTCTCAAAATGGAGACATCGGAGTCATAGATTACATCCTCTCACGCACTTCTCTCCCAGGGGAGGAGGCCTTCCATCCATTCGTATGAGTTTCTTAACTTTCAGGCTGAAGTCCTTCTTGTCTCAGCAGACTTAGGAAGAAGGGAACTGGAGTGAATTTGGAGGCTGCCTGTCTGCAGATTTCTTTGGCTGCTGGAGCTGGGTTATTTTCGAATCATCTGCTTAAAGTGTGTGTGGCTCAACTTTTACAGAGGAGCACGTATTGGCTACAGAGAAACATTGCATACTGTATGAAAACAGCTCTGCTGTTGTTAAGAAGGTCATTTGTTTGTAAATGAATACATTTTAGTCCAAGTTACCTGTTTTAATCATGGAATTGAGGAGAAAGTAGCTGATGCTTCCTCAGTTAATTTTTACAAGAATAACCCTCTATTTCAAAATGGGATCATGAGATCAGTTTGTTACGTAATGTAAATCAAGAACAAACCTGGAAACTTTATCAGTGCTACTTATCGTGGATGCACAATTCAAATGGCTGAGATTTTCTTTGCTTGAGAAGAGTCTGTAGCATTTTCTTCCCATTTTCCCCTCGATGTACTTCAACTCTTCTCTTGCAGTTACTGTATATATCTGGGATGCAACTTTGGTATTTTTCCCACTCTGATGTTTCTCTGGGCTCTAGTTATGGTGCAAGCAAGCTCAGTTGGTAGGATTTGGGGTATTGTGGGATGTGCATCTCTTTTCATACAGCCCAAGTACTTAGCAAATGATTCACACCTGGAGCTGTAACACTCTGCTTGGAGTAGCTGAGTTGGCTGGGTCCCTCACTCCTGATTCTCACTATAGTGAGCACAGTGAGACTGGAGGAATATTTTTTTTACTCATGTGGCTGGTTAGGGTAAGAATTATTTCCAGAATTGCATGTTTTGTATGTTTTGCTTATGTAGGAACTCAAGATACAGTTAATAAGCTAGTGTACTGTATTGCTAATAGCTCAGACTTACAAAAAGGCCTAAAACTCCTTGAAAGCTCCTGATTTGAGACTTCTGCATTATTGACTTTGTTGTATATTGTGTGCTTCTTATGGGGCCCAGAAACATTTAATTAGGGGGGAAAAAAGAAAGAAAATTGCTTGGATTTTTTTTAATTTTTTTTTTTTTCCACCATTAGGACAGGGACAGTTGGAAATGAAAATCTAGTTGGAGATTGGCCTTGCAACTGTTTGTCACAGTGGGAGAGCCAAGAGCTGAAGAGATAACATAGGTGCTAGGAGGTGTGGAATATTTACAAACCTACAGTAAAAACGCCATGGTTCTTGTTTGCTTTCTGCTTTGATGTTCTGTTATTTAAATAATTGTGCGTAGTGCAGGGGATGGGAGTGAGCAGGAAGATTGCTGAAGAAACTGGGATTCCCCATCCCCTGCCCCAACTGGAATTTGAAAGCATCTGCAGCTTAAATGATCTGAGTATTATTATTTTTTTTTCCCCTCCAAAGGAAATTCCAACATCAAGGAATTTGGGATTTTTCCTGGAACCTCAGCTCAAGTGCTGTGAGGGAGCAAAATCTCACCGTAGCGTGTCTCCAAACCAGCCAGACTGATACAACCCCTGTGCAGCTCCACAGGGCTGTAGTTCCTTTCAGCACACTCTCAGCTGTGCTGTGCAGGACACAGCTGCACTCAGCTGATCAAGCAGCTCTGCAGCTCTTCAGAAGCTGATGATTGGTGGAGGCAGATCTCATGAATCTGACATTTTTATTGCTTGATACTGATGCAAAATGATCTGTTCATTGTATAACATCATGACAGCTAAAATATTTACTCAATAAATTGGAGGTCTTGCATTAAAGACTTTGCTCTGCAAATTTGTTCACAAAGGTAAAGTTCACGCACACCCCTCTGCTCAGTGCTTCCTATTGGATGCTTTTTGATGACTTGCACATCCAGTACGTGGGTTTTTTCAGATTGCTTTTGAGGTATTGATTCCTCTAGCATGCTGTGTGAGGACTCTAGATGCTTAATTTTGGTGGTATCTGTTAGTTTCAAAAATGTCTGAAGTACAAAGCTCTCTTACTGGCACCTAAGTTGCTTGGCAAAACTTAATTATTACTAGTATTGCTAGAAAACTCATCTGCTGTTATATTTTCTTTTTAGGAAGTACACAGAACCCCTTAGCTGCATGATTTTGATTTTGGACTGAATCCTAGGTGTTGTCTGGTATTATTTACCCATTTAGTGTGGCTTCACATACTTACTTTCCCTGCAGTGTCTTTCTGAGTTATGATATACAAATTTAAAGTTCCCAGTGCTATTAATTTAGTTGAGAATGCTCAGTCTGCTGTTATCCCAGTTTTGAATTTTGCTTTATGAATGTTTCAGCCATTTAAATATTTTATATATAAGTCATTCTCAAAACTTATCCTTAACGTATGGTTAAAAGTCTGCCTAAGTTTCTGCTTGTTAAATTGAGCTCTGGAATCAGTCTTCATGAGATGAAAATGATTATCAACGCTCAAACTTTATTTTCATTATGTCTTGTCTTGTACTCATCTTTCCTGGCTAGCAGCATGTGCTTGTGGATTCCATGCAACTGGATTGAGTAAACTTAGTTAACTTTGCTATTAATCTGGGTAGTTTTTACTTTAAAGCACTATTAGGTGATTTCAGGGCTTTTAATGTACAGGTTCTGTTTACTCTTCTTGAATGAAAAGTTTATGTAAACTGTTGCCAAATAGCTGAATTTGATTCAGTTGCATAAAACAAACAGAGCTTGTAATCTTGAGGCAATAGCTTGTTCTTGCGTCCTTCCTCTGTGCCCTGACTATGGGGAATTGTTTAAACAACAGCCCCAAGTGTATTGGCAGTTAATTAGGTCATGATACAGATAGCTGAAATGAAATCTAGTAGCAGTGCTAATATAATAACAAACATGAGCATGTCTGCTGTTAGCTTGTGGTCTTTAATAGAAATTTAAGATGCTTCATACAATATTTGACACTGTAGTTGATAGTGTCTTACTGTCTGCCTGTTCAGACCTGAGTGTTTAAGAATAAATAATAAAAAATCTTAAATAGTAGAGATAAGCAGCAGTTGGCTGAGCCTGGGCAATTGCTCTCAATACCTGACTTTAAGAAGGTAGGCAGTGAGAGATATTAATCTGTTGTTTTCTAGTTGATTGGGAGGAGATTTGTGCAATAATAACATTGTTGTTCTCTGGCAGCTATAATTAGATCCCTCTTCAGTGCTATGTACAAGTATTAATTTAAACTTGATTTATTTTAATCTGTACGTACCTTCTGTGTCCACAAGGAAATATATATTTATATATATATATATATATATATATATATATATATATATATATATAT
>NW_024962262.1:56619976-56658158 GCF_019238085.1 Lagopus leucura
TATATATATATATATATATATATATATATATATATATATATATATATATATATATAAATATAGATACGTTTACATTTCTGTGTGCTGAATATGTATGTCTTTTTGACCTGAAAAACATAAGCAAAAAAATGCAGAAATGCATCAAGAGATGAAGTAGCAACACTTTTATTTTCTAAGTTGTTTGTAAGATGAAAAAGTTATCCCAAACCCAAGGGCATTGAAAAGACAGTGGTTAATGATAGTGTAAGAAGCATTACTTCAGGGCCACTGTATCAACCAGATCTATGTTTATCTCAAAATATATTCCCTTCCCTTTTTGAAACTTGTTATTTCTTAGTGGACTGCTTAGAAATGACTGTTTTAAGGGAGTAAACATTTCAGTATGTTATAAATTCAGTGTTCTTTCTGTATATAATGAATGTTAAAATCATATATTTTTGCTTTTCAGCAAAGCTTGTTCCTATTACATAGTGCATAGGAAATTACTGGCTACATCTTTTTCTGCACATACTAAAATTGTGTACTGCCATTCTTTGTCACTCCAGTGACATTCTTCCATGGAACTGGTAGTATTTTCTTTGTTGCTTTCTACTTACTCCTCCTTTGCAGTGGTTCCTAGGTTAACATGAAGAACAGAAGCATAACTTCATAGTCTTGAATTGAAACACCTGTCACAGAGCTTTTGCTATATGATGATGGCCTTCAAACCTATTCCAAAGGTTTGATATGTGACAGCACTTGCTTTAAGCAGTTTTGTGCAAGTGCCAAGTAATGATATATATCATTTTTAATCCTCATCATAATAGCTGTAATCATCAGTGGTGAGTAAAGCTGCATATGCAAGCTAATGGGTCGATGCTTTACTCATAGCTAAACTTCTGAGATGAGGAGGAATGACAGGTTTCTTAATTTTGTTTAATCTGGGAATTGGACCATGGTACTCCAACAGATCTGTTTTGCACAAGGCTTCTAATTAAGGTTAACATCTTCTAGTCATGGGACTAGATGCTCTAGCTTCTGTCTGAACTTAAATTGTGTTGAATAAAAATCAAGCTAGAAAAATATTTAGGATTTCAGAAATATTTTTAATGTTTTTCTGCAAATAGAGCTATTGCTCAGAGCAAAAACAGTGTGTAACCACAAATTTAATCTCTCCACCTCGATGGGAGCCTCAAAAGATCGAAGAGGCTACCACTGAGCTATCTGAAGATGACGCTGTTTCTCACTGTCTCCATCCTCCTACTTATCTTTACTTGACGTTTTGTTTTCATTTGGCCATAAGAAACTGCGTTAGTAACATCCTTAAGCAAAAAGTTATTAAATAAATGAGATGGAGAGGTTCTTCTTATAAATTGTTTTGGGAATACAAGAACTGAGGACAAGGAGCCACTCATTCTCTCTTTAGTGATCTTGGTTGCCTTCTTCATGGTACCATAGGTAAAGTGAAAATGAAAACACATTGACTTGAATAAAAATTGAAAGCAGAAGAGTGCAGTGAGGCAGAGACTGAACAAGATGAGAGTTAGGGAAGTTGAAGAATAAAATGTAATTGGAGAGATAAATAGATTAAATTAGGAGAGAACCACTACTAATGTAAGGAGTCACAGGCAACAACTAGATGGATATGGCTAATAGGGTAAGCTCAAGTATGAGTGTGGATAGTGGAGCAGGCTCAAGTAGCCAGGAGGAAGATGGACCAGAAATTAGATTTAGAGTTAAGGTTGCAAAATAAAGCACCCAGGTCACATGGCTATGAAGGAAGGGTGCTTATGTATTACCTTCTGCATCTGCTTTATGACATTGTCTTTAATTGTGTGATCACATGTATTTTCCACAAGACTCAATCTTTCAGTGCTCAGCATGAAGCTGCACATTGCTCAATGAGGGGGAAACAAAATAATAGCTGCTACTTAAATCAGCACAGTCTGTTTGCTGCAGTTGAATTTTATTCTATTTTGCACACCTTCAAAGGGACAGGCATTCCTCTCTGACAGGTATTTTGTGGCAGCTTTCAGAGTGTGACTAGTCATACAGCACTCAACTATCATGATGGTAATAAGTCATATGTTTGCATGTCATTAAGATGTTCTTAAGCAGTAAATTCCTTTGTGTTCTGCAGCTACAAAAAGCTAATAATCTTGTGCAGCACCCTGGAAGCTGATAAACTAAATTTGCTTGGACTATGCTTGACTAGAATAAACCTCACTGTGAAGAATGCGTCAGAGAAACCATTTTACCCATATCTGGACCATTAGGATGGTTTCCATCTGGAGCTTTTTGCTTATTTCTGTCTTTGGTCAGTAGTTAACCTTTCAAATAAGGGCCCAAGATATTTAGCTTTCAGTGATTTAGACTAATTTATGGTAGCATGGGTTTGAAAGATCTGATTGCCTCATTTTGGAATTCTGTCTGTATATTTTCTGGGTATTTTGCCTGGAATCAGAGGAAAATGCAGGTTAGTCTGCTACTTTTGTGAGTAATTTTTGGAGTAACAGGTGTAACAATTGAATATGGTTCAACAGTAGACTTCTCTTGATTTGTTCTAGAATGGAAAAATATCATATTCAACTGCTCTGCTTGAATTTTCCTGAAATCTATAGAAGAGTAAAGCAACTCCTTGATGCCAACATGAGTACATGAGCTCATGTAGAGCAAACAGAGCAACTGACAAAATGTGCTAAGATTTGAGTTGCATTCAGCTGTTGGTGAACAGGTTTTTGCTTAAACTTTTTTTTTCCTGTTTTAAATACCTTGCTTAGATCTGGTGGTGTGCCTTTTCACTTCTAACTTTTTTACTGATTTTTTTTTTTTTCCCAAAGAGTTTGATACTTTCATCTTCTAAAATGCAGTGATTTCTTGAATTTACTCATGTGTTTACAAAAGAAAATAAAATTATATTTTTAGGCTGAAGTAAATTTTAGTCTGGCTTCTATTGAAATGGACTTTGTATCAAGGGCAAAATTATCCAAACCAATGTTTTAAAAAAACAAAATCTTACTCTAAATGGCTGTAAACCTACAAATGTTTGTTAAAATAAAACTGTTTGTCTGATCTTTAATAATGCTCTTCCTGTAATTCTAGTGATTAAACGGCCATCTTTTACTCTTTCAGTGTAGAGATTGGTGAAAGTGTGAGAGGAGAAGATGTGTATATTATCCAGAGTGGCTGTGGAGAAATAAATGACAACTTAATGGAATTGCTCATCATGATCAATGCTTGCAAGATTGCATCATCCTCCAGAGTCACTGCAGTAATTCCATGTTTTCCATATGCCAGGCAAGATAAGAAAGACAAGGTAGGTGAGAAATGTGTGATTTCTGAAGTGTTTTCTCAGCTTCTTCCTTTAGAACTTTGAGATTAAACATACTTTCATAAACACTTTAGAGTTTTATAAGGTGTTTTTCCTTTTGCTCTTCCTTTAATGTTCTACTGTGATAAGAAATTATATAATTTGCAAACGAATTAAGTGATACAATACATAATTTTTTTTTCTTTATGTTTTCCTAAGTGATGAGGCCTTCAGTTTGAAAAAGTAGATTCATCCTATGTTTGTGATATTCCAGAGTATTCTGCTAGGAAATCTCACCTTTGGGACTGCTTTTTCTGCTTTTTTCTAGTTTTCCTTTTTCTTTTCTTTATATGAAGAGAGTACATGTAATTAGTACAGTTTTATAGAATTAAATCCTAAATTTGGAGTGCTGTGAGCATTTTGCAGGTAGTTTTTAACCTAAATGAAAGGAACTGATTTGTTCTACAGTGCATAAGGATAATGAATAAAAACAATTACTTATGCTGTAAGGTAGATCTAAAAAGAAAGAAGTTTATACATAACAGTTTGAAATAATTAATTTTAATTGATGAAGGCCAAAAATTGAGTAAAAACCCTGAAACACTTCTTATTTTTCTCAGCCAGGTTGGATGAGGTCCTGGGCACCCTCACCTTGTGTTAGATATGGAGGTTGGCAGCCCTGTCTGTGGCAGGGAGGTTGGAGCTCGGTGATCCTTTGAGGTCTCTTTCAACCAAAGCCATTCTATGATTCCCTGAATTTGGTCTGCTGTAACTGATGAATAACGTACCAGTTAAGCCAAATTAGTAAGGCACTAACAAGTTTGATATAAAATAAAATTCACAAAGCATAAGAAACACTTAACCTTTTGTCTCCGTATATATACAAAAAACCTGATGTCACGTGAACGTTACTTTCATCAAAACTCACTGGAAAAGAACTAACAAGTGTAAATCAAATTGTAATACTTGTCTTTTGAGAAAGTTTTTCTCGCTCATACTTTTATAAATGGACTGCCCCTTTTTGCTTTGTACACTGGGCAAAATCTGAAAGCTCTGTTACTTTCATTCAACTGTTTAAAATGTAACAAGACTGACAATGCAGAAGATAAAAAAAAAACTTGCAGGTATTACAGAAGGCAGAATTCTCAGCCTCTAATGGAAAAGGTAAATGGAACAAAATTACTTTCTAGTATGTTTACACCGTAAGTGTAGGCTTTCTTATACAGCACTGATATTGTGCTTCCAAAAACTGAATTCAGGGGTTAGGTACAACCTCCCTGTTCTTCATATAGATCTTCTGGAACTTCATTTTGCTGTGTTCCTGTATTGATTAAAGCTCTCCCTTGACTAGGAGTGCAGAGGGATGAAATGTATTTTTTTTTTTTTTTTTTTTTTTTAATCAAAAGAGCCTGGAAGGGAAACAAGCTCTTCTTCGAAAGGGAAGGAAGGTATCTTGGTATGATTTTGTTTCCAAATTAGTACTCAGAGGTTTTTGTGTACCATCATAAAAGCTTTTAGCGTGAGGAAAAGGATGAGCATGTCCCAGCTTGTGTGTATCTAAGCAATAACTTGTTAGGGGTACCCAAAATTCATATGACAGGCTTTCATGAGTGGTTCAGTATCTTTCTTTAGAACATACTATCTTTTGAAATACTACTGGAAGATGAGTAGCGTGGGAAAGTAAGGCACTAATAGAGATTTTGAGTATTATTTCAGACTGTTCTCTAGGCATCACTGTGTTCTCCTGCAGTTCTAGGCAAACTTTTTCTTTTTTTCCACTTTTTAACCTCTGTTTTGCAATTGAGAAAACATTTGTAATCTTTGGAAATTAACCTTGGTAGTTAACCTCCATGTTGCACAGTAAGCTATGATATAGATGTCGACATTAGGTAGCTTATTGACCATGAGATCCTTCCCCTTGCTGGTGGATTGCATCACATCACTTGGTCTTTGGTCTGTGTTTGGCCTGTGCTTTGAGCTTGAAGCATCAGTGAAGTGCTCACTGTTTTCTTACAGTGGTTATAAGTGGATTTTCTTCTCTCTGACCCAAGGTACTACTGTTACTTGTTTGAATGTGAGGTGAATCCCTATCATTGCTATCTGGATGCTGGCTTCAATTCTTAAAGAACTAAATGGAATGAGTCCTTGCTGTTTGAAATACCACCTTATTCTTCATGGAATAAGGTGACTGAAAACATTGCAAGTCTTGATTTATTTATTTAACTAAAGGGCCTTGTATTAAAGCATTGTATTCTGAGCAAGACCTGTGTAATTCATCATGAGAATATTAGTATTAAGCCTTGGACTAACTATATATGAGGTAGTTTGGCTGTCAACAGCAGTTCCAGTGGTCTGTGCCAGTTTTCATGCTTATGCAGCTGAAGAAACAGAGGTTTAAAAAAGGAGGAAAGAAAGAAAGGGAAAAGGATATTTTAAAAAACAAAACAAAAAAACCCACAAACTTGTCCAGAGTCCTAGAGAAGTTGATGAATTGATTTAGACATGATCAAGTGCTGTCATAAACTAGATTACTTCTGATACACAAGCTAGCTACTTCAGTTCAGGTGCTTTGACCATGGTTGCATTTAGACATCCTCTAATTATGCTAACCTTCAAAGCCATGGGAAAAACATCTATATAGGATGCAGGATGCTTCAGAGATGCTTATGAGATGTTAGAAGTATAGCAACAGGTGAGTTTGGTGTTCTGCAGCTCATGTAACTTTGTTTTTTTGATTTGTAGAAGGGAGCCGTGGAGCGTTGGGTAGGTATCTTTTTTTTTTATTTTTTAAATCTAACTCTATATATTTCCATTAACATGGCCTTAAAGGGTGAAACTACTGGGTTACATTATATATAACTGGAAACGTTTTCAGTTTCACTTCTTGATTTCAGTTGTGTTTCACCTGGGCCATGATATTAATTCTGTGGAATTTGCTAATAGAGAAGTCCTAGCTTCTACTTAAAATTTACTTGGATGTTTAATGATGTCAATTTCTAAAGCTTCAAAGCTTACCTCATATCCAAAATATAAATTTAGGTAATAAATTAGTGAATGTTCAGTATCCATACATTTCACAACTGGCTTTCTTGAAAGTGAAAGTTCCAGTTATAAATCTTGGGACTTTCTTGGACTGTTGTTTTTGTTGTTTTTTTTTGTTGTTTGTTTGTTTTTTGTTTGGCTTGCATGTGATGTATTTTGAGCAAGACAATGTAATAAGATGCTTAAAGGCAACAAAACATTAATCTTGACAGACTACTCCTACTTTCCTTTGCATAGATATTCTTGTGAGGGTGTTTTTATTAGCTTTGTGGATTCTTCCTCTGCCCCTGGTAATTTTAAAAATTGCAAATAACTTTGTAACACATTATAAAGGAAGTAATCATTTATATAACTGTCTCTATAAGTGAGTGGGAAATTTGCTTAGGAGCTAAAAACAGTGCTTTTTTTTTTTTTTTTTTTTTTACAATTTAGTTTCTGTACATAATTTACTGTCGTTTCATGCTTATAATTCTGAAACTAATCTCAAACTGTATCAAAAATGAGACAATGAATATAGTGAATCTTCTTGTGTTCCTACTTTTCATCTGAAGCAAACATCACAAATTCTCCAAGACATAAAGGAAATCTTCAGTTCCCATCTACATTTGTTTCTGAATAATGAAGCCAGGTTATCTGAGGTTCTCATGAATATACTTCTTTTGATTTTAAAATAAACTTCAGTTTGGATCATTTTATAATAATTGCTTACCCAGAAAAAAAGTTTTTTGGAACTTAAATTCTTTTGAACATGTCATCAAATGTGTTAGTTTTCTTTATTTCTTAATGCACAATTTTGTGTAGAGGAAACTGTCAGATGGCCACATGCTTCATTTGTCTTAACCTCCTGTTAGCCCACCCTTGGAAAACAGGTTTTGATGTCTGGCTATCTTTCCCTCCAAGACCCTATGTCCAACATGTAGGCAATCTGTGATGTGCATAACTACTAAATGAAGTTACCTAGTGGTAAAACTTCCAAGTTCTTCCTTCTGGAATTCAGCCTGCAAGGCCAGTAGCTGAAAGAAGTACCAGTTGGTAATGTATTCATTTGCACTTGGTGCAGGAAAGGTGGTTGTTATGGCTTTTATTTGTGCTGATGATACTTGTGGTATTGACACATGAGACAAGTGAAGTGGTAATCTCATTCAACAGAAGTGAACAAAAGAAATTCACTGTTCCACCCGAAGGTAGAAATGGCAAACTGTTTATGGGAATTTGCCTTGATCAGCTAGGCTGAAGCAGTTACTGGTTTCTACCAGAAGCAGTGGTCCTCTTTAGCTATCTTCCCTTCTGTTTTTGCTTCCTTGTCTGGCTGCTATGGGTTCAGACAAGCAGCAATATGAAACACAGGGGAAGCTTATAGACTGGGAAGAAGGAAGGGATGGGATAAAGAGGGGGGCGGATTTCGGGTTTCGGCATTGTCTGTTAATCCACCTCATCAAACCATGCCTTCACAAGGAGCTGACAAGAGAATGTGTGGTGGTGGAGTCTAAGGAGTAGGTACTAAATCTTTGTTCTTTTACATGTTGCCAGGGATTTGAGTATCACAAATCCTAGCTTTGAAACGTCTGTTTGAGCTGCTAAGATGAACTGGGATGATCAGGAACCTGAATGGCATGAACCAGAACACTTCTACTAATTGATAGAAATATTCAGAAAGTTTTGACCAGCTTGCACGTAACAGAACCCTTACAGAATTGATCTTAAATGAGGAGCAGCATAGTCCTCACTTACTAGAAAATTCATATTTGCTGCAGCTACAGTGGTTGCAAGCTGTTATGCAAACCATATGCATATGAATTGCAGTGATCAAGGGAAGCTCAGCTGCCATTCACATCTTCAGTGTTTCTTAGACAAACCAAGTGGGGACAATATTTTTGTGCAACGCAGAATCAAAACTAGTGCCATTTTCTAAGTGAGAATTTTCTTGATGATAAACTTCAAACCATAAAAAATGAATGCAGTATCTTGGTCTCTTTTCTGGAAATATGTTGTCATTCCATACATTAAAACATGGAAGTGCTGAGTTTGTATCTAAATTACCAAAAGTTCTGAGGAAAGTAGTGTCTCCTTGGTTTGACGTAGACAAAATAGCATCCATTTTTAAATAGCAGTAGTTCAGATTATTTTTGGTGATGCCTTTGAGCGTCAGTGAAAGAAGAGCAGAGATACCCCGTAATTATGTGTGGAGGAGAACGGTGTTCCTGAGAGGTTAAATGATGCTATTTGATAAAGAAATGTAACGAGAGAAAATACCTTGCGATCAAAACCCAAAGTCTGATTGTGAGATGGCACCTCTAAATGGCAATTCTGTTTTAATGCTAATGACATTAGTGCTAGATACCAGTCATATTTAAAGGCAGGTAAAAAGGAAAAAAAAAAAAAAAAGAGGTTTTGTTTAATGTTTCCATTACAGACAAAGCTGTCTAGGGCAACATAGCTAAAAAATCTGAAGGAACTTTAAAGTTGACAAAGACTGCAAGGAAAAAAAAAAAAAAAAAGGTATCTTCCAGTCATGATTTCCTTTTCTTTTCACATTACTGTTTGTTTTGCATCATTGTCAGCTTAAAAAAACCTCTTGGGTTTAATTTTGCTGATTATATTTTTGTTCTTCCTTTGCTCTTCTCACTTCCCTGTTTCTTTTTTTTTTTTTTTTTTTTTTTTTTTGTAGTTCTTTTCTTCCATGCCTTCCCTTGCCCCTTTTGGTTGTTCTAGATTACTAATCACATCCAATAATTAAGCCTGCATTCACAAAAAAGAATAAATAGGTGGGGGCTTGTTCCTCTGCCTACGTGGATCTCTTATAGGCTTTACTGTGTGTGTGATGAAGAAATGCTTGATACTAACGTTGTTTTAAAGTGCTTTTTTCCTCAAAAATTGGGTTTCCTCTCACTTTGTTCTTCATATTTGGTTACTTTTTATTATTCACTTTTTAAAGGGTAGGTGCCTGAGAGTTGGATATTTACATATAGGTAGTGGCTTAGAGAAATTGAGGTTCTGTTTTTGTGCTACGGAAAAGCCAACTAAAAGTTTGAAATAAAGGAGCTGGTAAATCATATCTCCAATTCTGTTTGTTGGTAAAAATTAATAGGAGGCATTATTAGGCAGATTTTTTAAACTAGTTTAAAGCTCCTAAATGTTTTGCTGAGTTCAAAAATCCTAGTGGCATGAGTAGCTATTGACAGGCTAGTTTGGCTGAAGTTATGGAGCTCTTCATAGATTCCAGCTATTCTAAAGAAAAAGAGATAAAAGTAACTAATTATCTGACACCATGTATTCCGCCTAAATGCTTTTATAATGTAAATATTTGTGCTTTATTTCTCAGAGTCGTGCTCCAATCTCTGCAAAACTTGTTGCCAACATGCTGTCAGTTGCAGGGGCTGACCACATCATCACCATGGACCTGCATGCTTCTCAGATCCAGGTAACTATCTATCAGTCTTCCTAACTGTGAGTAGGTGGTCAAATGAATAAAGAGATGCAAGAAAATATTACTTCTGTTTATTTTTTTCCTAGTTCTGCTTTTTGAAGGAGAACAGCTTTTATCTTATGGGGTGATTTTGTGGGCATTTTGAATAGGTATTGGACGTTGGAGTCTTCAGTGGAATTTTTCAAGGCTAGTATAAGGGCTTCTAGAACATACAATGTCCTGTTATGGGAGGAGCTCTCTTAATCTCTCGCTGGTTTTATCAGAGTGCACAATACAGTTTGGTTGGTACAACCAGGGGAACATTATTCACTTAAGAGAAGTGGAGATGGAGACTGGAAACTCCTTTGCTAGCTCTACTATTGAACCAGAAAATCACAAAACTGCTGCTCAGACACAGAGCAGACATTGTTTGTCATTCTGTCATGTAAAACTTTTCAAGTTAACTTTTGGGGGGTTTTTTGTGTGTTTTTTGAGGAAATACTTTCTTTTCCTCCTTTTGGCGTTCTGTTTACTCAGAGCTTCAGTTATGCTAAGTGGTTGTCATGCAGATAAAAAGCAGTTTTAATTTGTGGTTCGGTATAGATTTGTTGTTTAAAAACTGCACAAAAAGACACGTTCCTTTCTTGCTGACCATTGCTAACTTAAATTCTCCATATTGAAATACTACTGTTTGTGTCAAGTAGTTGCAATTTATGGCAGTTAAATATTCCTCACTGGATTTTTTGAGAGCTTTTCGTATGCATGAGTTTATGTAGGTGCCTAAAGGGAATCTTTTCTAATTTAATATCATTTGATAACAATTGTTCTTCATTTTCTGCTCTTGAGTGAGATTTTTAGAGACATTACTATTTGTTGAACTTCCACTGAATTTGGTAGAAATGAGAGGGCAGAATTAGGCCACTGTAAAATACTAATTAAAACCTTGCTATACCTGAAATGCAAGGGCTTGATTCTTTTCCTGTGCCTTCATTCGAAGTAAGGTATAATGTGTATTCATAAAACTCTTTTTCTTTTTGAACTAGGGTTTCTTTGACATTCCAGTAGATAACCTGTATGCAGAACCTGCAGTGCTGCAGTGGATTAAAGAAAACATTTTGGAGTGGAAAAACTGTATCATAGTCTCACCTGATGCAGGTGGTGCAAAAAGGTACTATACCAGTCTAAGACTAAGAGATTAATGAATGTTAGTCTAGTCATCTTTTCGATCATATGACTTTTGCAAGATACAGAGTATATGTCTGGTGAATCTAATTGCATTGTGAAAACAGAATGACTACTTTTCCGATGTTTTTCAAGCTTGAAAACATTCAGGAGTTTTCTGTACTCTAAAGAATTTTTTTTTTTCTCTCTCTCCCTATATATGACCTTGTTTGCTGAATCCCTATGCAGGAGGGAAGATACTTTTCCTGCTGCTTGCTTGCTTTAGTCCAGTTGCTGCACCTATTCCTGCTTTATTCTGGAACTGCCTAAGTTTCCCTTCTCTTTTAAAGCCTTAGGCCTATCTCCACTGTACCTGCTGGCATCTAGGTAAGCTCTTGCTTGGATCAAGTTTCTTTTTTTCTGTAAGTTATTGCAAGCCTATCTCCAAGTTGCATATTGTGTATATTGGAAAAAGATGATGAAATTTTGGTTTGGCTGAAGTTGAAAATAGGAAAGCTAATAAATTGGGGTATTTCTTCATTTGCAGCATGTGTTACTCATTTAGGAGAACTGTTTTATTGTTTTCTAATCAGTAAAAACTGATGCAGAAATTGAGGAGCACACTATCTGTGAGGTGATAACCATGTTTTGCTCTCAAGTTACTGGTCACAAGGCTGCTAGAAACTGAACGGGAATGAAGAGAAATAAGAATCCTGTAATCCCAAAAAGTTTGGAGTGTAATTTAGGGGAGATAATGAAACACTGCCACACTGTGATTCTAATTGAAGACTTTTTGTCATCTGCAGTGTGCTCATGGTGTTCATATTCAGATAATTGGGAAGTGTGATTAGAATTGTAGGCTATTCCTTTTTAGATTCTTCAAGTTAAAGATGTGAAGAATGTGAACTATAGAAAGCATTTTTTGTCAAAGTACTCCAGTCAATTACATTTCTTTGTTACTATGTGAATATTGTTGTTTTCAAATGAAAATGCATACAATTTATTACAAAATAATCCACTAGTTAAAAATCAAGTCAGAAAACACTTTTTCTCATAGCAAATATTTTTATTAAATATTATTGCTATCACTTATTTTTATTTGTATTTTATGAAGTCGATGATAATTTATTTTTGCTACCTTACTGAAAGGTAACCAAGCAGCTGCTGCTGAAGCAGAGGAGGAATTTGCTCTCTGTAAATTCAAAGCTTCTCCCTCACATCATTTAATATGATGCCGAGAAGATGGTTGGGCATTTCCATTCAAAACATGTGGACCTTCAAAATAATTCTTAGTTTAATGAAAACTGAAGACAATTTTTTTTCCCACACTATCAAGTTTTAACTCAGAAGCATTAAAGAAATTTGCTTGTGCACTCATTTGAAATATCTTTTTTTCTTACTGTTTGCTTGTTTTTTGTTGCTTACTAAATTTTGTGGCTGAAATAAGGCATATGAATCTATTGATACCTCAGTGCCCCTGAGTTAGTGAGACGTACTATGAAGTTACTGTATTATCCACACGCACAAATGTCCATGCGAGTTTGTAACAAAAAACTCCTTCATTTTTGAGTGGCAAAGAAACAAAACTGTTTTCTGTTGAAATGTGCACGTTACTAACCTTGCTAACAACAGTACCAAAATATTCTTCAAAAGACAGGCTGCAAGGCTGTGCTAGTGTGGGACAGAAGTGTTATTTATTCCTGTGTTTATTGCTATCTTGTCAAACCTGCTAACCCTGGTATATTGAAAGGTTTGAATAGAGCAGTTAGAAGTCTATAACAGAGTTTACTATAGGTAGTGTGTCTGGCCACCAGTGGTTTCCCTGAAGAGTTTAAAAGATCTTTGTCAATCCAATGTATTGCTAGAGAGGTGCTGGTGAAGTAAACTACTTGATTTGTAGAATCATAGAATGGCCTGGGTTGAAAAGGACAACTAGTTTCAACCCCCCTGCTATGTGCAGGGTCACCAACCAGCAGACCAGGCTGCCCAGAGCCGCATCCAGCCTGGCCTTGAATGCCTCCAGAGATGGGGCATCCACAACCTCTCTGGGCAGCCTGTTCCAGTGTGTCACCACCCTCTGTGTGAAAATATCCTCCTAATATCTAACCTAAATCTCCTTTATCTTAGTTGAAAACCATCCCCTGTTGTCCTATCACTAAATAGATTGCTTGTCATGTACTGCTGAAAGAATTACTAATCACAATCAACTGATTTATTTGCTGTTTACCTGGTTTTTTTTCCCCCATGAGTTTTGCTTCACATTCCAGCAAGGGTGTTACGAGTTAGGATGCTGAAGTGCTTATAATTAGAGCTATCTTAGACTACATATTGCAGCAAATTAATGAAAGCTTGTGAACACTGAAATGTTTTCAAAGTCAAACTGAATTTAGAAAATACTCATCTGGACTATATCTTAAGTCACTGGTTGAGTTTATTAACAGTGAATTAAGGGTGTTTCTAATATGTCTCACCACTTGCAAAAATCTGTGCAGTTACTTAAAAGCAAGAAATCTTGCAAACTGTTTCAAGGCAAATAACTAAGTATGATCCTGTTCTTTTAAAATAGTATTCTGAATGTACTGTATTTCTCCCTGTCATCTAGGGTTACTTCAATTGCTGACAGATTGAATGTGGAATTTGCTCTCATTCACAAGGAAAGAAAGAAGGCAAATGAAGTGGACAGAATGGTCTTGGTGGGTGATGTGAAAGACAGAGTAGCCATTCTTGTCGATGATATGGCTGATACATGTGGCACAATATGTCATGCAGCAGACAAGTAAGTATTATGAAATTATTCAGTGTCTCATGCTGTAACCTGCAGATAGCAGATGAACACAGCTGCTACATACTTATAATTCAATCTGACCTCTGTGCAGTGAAGTCATTCTGATTCTTGACTCGTTGTCCTGTAATCAAGCTCTGTCCTTCTTTATAACATGGAAATAGGAAGACTTACAGAAATATAATGTGTGCTTGCGGCCTGGAAGGCCAACTGTATTCTGGGCTGCCTTAAAAAGGTGAGAAAGAGGTGATTGTGAGGCCTAACGTGGAGTACTGGGGCCCCTAGTACAGGAAGGATGTGGAGCTCTTGGAGCAGGTCCAGAAGAGGTGGATGATCAGATGATCAGAGGGCTGGAGAACCTCTCCTAAGAGGAGAGTGGAGGGAACTGGGATTATTTAGCTTGGAGAAAAGAAGGCTTCAGGAGTACTTCATTGTGGCCTTCCAGTACTTGAAGGGAGCAGATAACCAGCCACTCCCCCTCCTGTGGAATAGTGGGTGGAGAGTGATAGGACTGGGGGAATGGTCTTAAACTGAGACAGGAGAAGTTTAGGTTAGATATTAGGAGGAAGTTTTTCACACAGAGGGTGGTGACACTGGAACAGGTTGCCCAAGGAGGCTGTGGATGCCCCATCCCTTGAAGCATTCAAGGCCAGGCTGGATGTGGCTCTGGGCAGCCTGGTCTGGTGGTTGGCGACCCTGCACATAGCAGGGGGGTTGAAACTCAATGATCATTGTGGCCTTTCCATTATTCTAATCTGGATTTGGATAGAGGGCAGAATAAAGAGAATGTTGTGGAAGGGATTTTAGCCATTTAGTGCATTTTTCAGTTTTGAGGCAAAAATGACAGAAAATGATCCTTTTCTTCACTAGATTTATATTTATAAAAAAAAACTTTTTTTTTCCTGATGTTGTGTAGATTTAATATTTTTGACAAGCATCTTCAATTTAAAGCACACTTATCCTTTTCATCCTAGGAGCTGAGAATACGTTTTCTCACTTTTTGTTTAGAAGGTAGTTGAAGATTGTTTTCATTTCCCCCCACCACTTCCCCTCCAGACTAAAGAACCTCTATTTCTGGAGTCTTTCTGAGATTTCTAGGCCTTTTCTCTTTGCTAATGCCCTCATGGTTCTCAGGTTGTCCAGTTGTTGAAGTGAAGTATGTGAAAGATTCACTATCTGGACTGAGTTCCTATTAATGCTCCTTTGGAAGTATTACTCTATGACTTTCAGACTGGCCTTACAATGGTATATTTAAGGGCATTAGTAAGTTGTATGTTTTTTCTGCAGAAGCTGGAATTACTGGCTGTGCTGAACTCTGTTACTGTTTGTAGCCTTAAACATTTCCTGTAGCTCTCACCCACCTAAAAAGAAGTCCCCAAAAAAATAATAATAATAAAAAAAGAACTGCTAGTGCATGATAATCCTTACTGTTGTGGCTTCATGAAAACTCAAAAATGCATAACAGCTATTCTAGCTTCAAAGACATCTTGGCAAACTGGAGACATAGAAACAACTATAAGAACAGATGTTAGGCATTAAGAGGTGAGCAATATTAGACTGATGTGCTCCAGCTCTTCCACCTGTATCCCTGCATGTGCTGCCAACTTAGGTTTTAGAGGTCATGGGCTGCATTCTGAATTTGGCCCAGAAGTCTGAGTTTTAAAATCTTTGCTTCAAAGATCTTGTCTTGGTATAGTTGATATCAAAGGCCACACTCGTATGGCTGTATGTAGTTGCATTTTGAAAGTGGGAAGGATAAAGCATGGGATGATTTTAAATGTCTGCTGCTGAACATTTACTGCAGCATTGCTTCTCTTGCATGTAATCCTTTATAAAGCTAACATTTCAGTTGAGATATGTGGAATTTTTCTTCCTGCCTGATATATTTGTAGATGCTATGAATATACAGAATAGACTTGCATTCAGAATAGGGCCATGTGATACTTCCTGCCTGAGTCATTTCAGTTCTGCTGAAGTAATAGAGTGAAGAAAGAGAAAAGAAAGGTCCTTTTTGAGTGATACTGTCTTATATGATGTTCTTGTCAGCAAGTAGTGATTTTCTTTAATGCCAAATCTAGATGGGATGTACATTATGATTAATCAAACTTGTTCATCAAAATACCTTAGACCTTTCTTTATCTTAGCACCATAGATGCATATCTAGCAGATGAACTAAGGAATTTGTTTCTAGATATAGCAGGTGAACTTGCTGAAGTGTTCGTATTGCCCTCCTAGTACACCCTCACTCTATTGTAGTGACCCTCCTTGTAGATTGCAACTACCAAATGTAGTGCAAGGAATGATCAGAATCCTTTGATTCTGATGAGTCATTCAAAATAAGATGTTTGTGTTCTTTCTTTTTCCAGTCTTTTTGTGCTCATGCTACAATTTGATAACATCTACTGTTGATGGCTTCCATCTGTCTTGACTGCATTTGTAGTCTTTCATAGCTGTGAATGTCTGGAGGCAGAGAGGCCAATCAAAGCCAAATTAAATGATTGTGACTCATTCACAAGTTTTTCTAGCTCTTCAATCTGTGCAGGTTTTCTCCTGTGCTGTATCATTTTTCATTGTGCTTGGATCAGCAGCATGCCTTCCCACAAGCTTTGCAAGACACTAGGCTTTTAATCATTAAATACTTTTCTTCCTCAGTAGCTTTGTCCAAGCAGAATAGTTTGAATTACAAATTAAAGCAAAGGTGCACAATGATGGAGGCACAGAGTTGTGAATACCACTATCCAAACTTCAGTTCTTCCTGAGAGGAAAAGTTATGCTGGGAACTAGTTTTATGATCTGTTTGTGTGGTCATAAGTACAGTACATTCATTTAGTATTACTGCTACTGATAAGAAGTTTGTTAATTAAATAAGGTTTTTAGCAGTTACTTTTGGTAAGACATAGTAGTCATATAAACTGAAAAAGCTCAAAGTTGTCAGAATTGTTTTGTAGATATTTTTATCTTCCTGTAGCTTTCAGAGGATTTTATGTGTAAAATTGCTCTTAATGTGGGCAATTTGTGAAATTTTAGCCTTATGAAGGTCTTACCTGTCTTCGTGTGTAGCCATATATTTAAACATGCATTACAGCTTACTGCTTTGTATTCTGCAGGTTAGTATCTGCTGGAGCCACCAAAGTTTATGCTATTCTTACTCATGGCATCTTTTCTGGTCCTGCTATTTCTCGGATTAATAATGCAGCATTTGAGGCTGTTGTGGTAACTAATACAATCCCCCAGGAAGAGAAAATGAAACACTGCCCCAAAATTCAGGTACTCTGTTTTTGTCACTTGCTTAAGTGGATTTACCTTTTGTTATTCTCTGGTGCTAGAGTCTGTGCCTTTTGCTGAAAATAATATTCTCAAATACGCTGTGCAGCTTTGTTGTTTGCAGAACATTCTGCTAAATCATGCTAAAGAAAGAGTGACTGAGGTAGCATAATAAATTATTAACAATGTATGATACTGCTGCAGATAGATTATGCCTGGCTGAAAGAGTAGCAAATGTAAAATTAGCTGATTTCTTTTTTAAAACTATATTAATCATATGAAGTCTGAATGCAGAAACACTAGTTTATCATGATAAAAAGCTTAGGCTTCTTCATTTTGTTTGAAAATACAGTATAGAAAATGTCCAAGATAAACTTAACATATGCTTGCTTTCAAAACCAAACTGAAAGTAAAAAGTTAGCTTACCTCAGTAACTTCTACATGAGGTTATTCTGGAAAGTCGTGTCCTGTTTCTTAGTGCAGAGTGGAGGAAAGCCTAAAATAGTGCTTTTTAAATGTTACTCTGAATCAAGTAAAAAATACTTAATTTTTTACTTACTGGTGCAAGACAGGCATTTAAAAGGTGCATTTCCATTAAATCGTACTTGTGTAGACACTGCCATCTGATGGCTGGAACAGTTTCTGTTTGGCAGTGTCCCCTGTGCAACATTGAAGTCTTCAGCAGTATGCCTGTGTAGAAGGAAATCAGCATTCTTATCTTGTTTTATTTCTTGTTATTATTATTGTATTGTTATTTTCATGTAGGTTAATTACCTAGTGCTTTAATGTAATTTTCCTACGTAGAAGATGTAAGAGAATAGAATAGTAAATTGAATTTTTGTATACAGTTTCTCTATAAACTGTGGTTTATTGTTCTTGTTATCCTATAAGAAATTGTCATCCTTACTTTTATGTATTTCTTTCTTTCAGTTTATTGACATTTCCATGATCCTGGCTGAGGCCATTCGAAGAACACATAATGGTGAATCTGTATCTTACCTGTTCAGTCATGTCCCCTTGTAACTGCTGGAGGTTACATCACAGCTTTTTGAAGTCCTGTCAACTAGCGCTGTTGTTTTTAGCAATGCATCTCAAACACAAGAAATCAGTATACTTGTAAAATTCCAGAGCTTGTATGTTTAATTATTATATATGTCTTGTAATTAGCATTTTTTTGTTGTAAATGGACAATAAATCTGTCTTGCAGAAACTTTCTGTGGATTCCCTGGAGAGTTTGGGAAATTTCTGTGTTCTTTTATATACTCCTCACTTTCTACTGAGCTGCTGCTTCAGATCTTTTTTATATACAGAGCTACTGAATGTCTGTTCACAGAACTGAATGAAATTTATGCACAGGTTTGTCTGCGTTAAGCTAAGTGGTGCAGGGTTGGACATCTTGCATCTATTAATCTTTCAGGCAAGCAGATGGTGACTTTTGTTTAACAGCCATGATAGGCTGCTATTTTGTAAGCCATAAGAGTTTAAACTTCCTTTTAATTTTAAGGAACTGTTGACACATGATAGTATTAACTGTTTCATACATTTTTTTGTTCCTTTTCCACATGATATATAGGGCTACTGTTTTCTTTTGTAAAGCTGTCAGTGTTTCATTGCATTAAATCATTTTGTTAATGTCTATTTTGTGTGGTTACTGTCTTTGTCGGATTTATGCTTCGATATCCTAGGATGATTTATTTCTTGCATTTCAATAATAAGGACCAATCTTTAATCATGAGCAGTTTCCTTTGAATTTTTTTTTTCCTGTAGTTTTTAATATTCCTTGAGTCCATACAAGCCATTTAATGGCTGTTTTCCTGTTAGTATTGTAAAGCTTCATTATGCACAGTCCAAACAGTAAACTTAAATACACTTACATTCATGAACATCAGTTTCTACCCACATTTACTTCATGAAAAGGAATCTGAAATACTGGTCTTAAACTGCATGGTCAATAGAGCTTCAATTTGCTATCATGAAGTACTGCAGTACTTAACTCTGCAGTCAGTGCATTATGGTAGATGAGGCAGTCTTTTATCCTTTAGCATTAGAGAATTAAAGTTGTTATGAAAACAGTTTTGTCTCTCTTTTAAGTTATTGCAACCTACGGTTAAGTAGTGGTAATGCAGACAGTAATGGATTATGGGGAGAAAATATATCTGACATTCTACTTCTGGGTCTACAGATTTTCTATGGGGCATTTTCAGCCTTCCTGCTAGGTTGTAAGAGTTAGTGTGTGTTGAGGTACTGTCCCTGCACCTAGGTAATGGGAAAAGTTGATTTTCCACCTGGAATTGCAATTGTTGAATGGAAGAGCATAAGATAGGGTGAAATAAGGCTACCTTACTTATTTTAGGGTGCATTTAGTGATGTGGTGTTGTACTATGAAGTGGATTTTTCCTGTAAGACAGTCTCAAGACAGACAGTATTTTCTTCCCCTAAGAAAGTTTCTGGGGAAAAAAAATAATTAAAAGGACAATAAAGACTGTTTCTTCTGTGTGTTCTCTATTCTATGAATCAAACATACTACTTTTAGTAATGAATACAGAAATGTGTGTATAAGATACTGTGATGGGAATTCAATTCTCATGAGCTCATTTTTTTAAAAAGTACTTCATAATACAACGAAAATTAGATTATTCTGACTAGTAAAACAATTCCTAAATGTAAGATTATTTTTCCTACCATCTTGAAAATATTACCTTGCAGTTAAATTTTTCAGTTGAAGTCTATGGCTGTGTAATTATACCAGAAATGTAGAGCTTATGCATAGCGATAAGGTCTACAATATACTTAATATGTGATGTCAGTTGCACTTTTTAAAAATCACATATGTTTATGCTGAATTGTCTGCCCTTACTGTGCACCAGTATTGTAAACAATAACATTAAAATTACTTAAATCACTTGTCCAGAGAGATTGCTTTTATTCTTTAGTTACTTTTTTCTTCTGCACAGGTCAAGTAGGGAAGAATGTGGTGATACTTATGCAAACCTTGCTCATAAATCATGCCACAGCTGTCTTGGGTGTAAGAATGAACTGTTATTCACACCAGACTGATACAGAACTATATAATAAGATCATCCTTCTCCTTTATACAGTCTGCGAATGATACAATGTTTAAATATCTATGGGAACTTGAATTAATGCTTTATGAACAGCTGAAGCTTTTATTTCTCAAGTTGTTGTAAGCAAAACAACTCCACTGTATTTAACAAGATTAGATAGTAAGGAAAGAGAAAAAGGGGAATGCAGTAATGTTTGTGTCTGCCACATCTTTCACATTTGAAGTGATCATGAAGTAATAACTTGAATTCTAAGAGCTCTGTGAAATATCCCATCCTTTTTGACAGCAGTCATAGAAATAGCCTTTTTGTGGAGGTAGAAAACTTGATGTTATTATTTTAAGGCTTTTTAGTGCTTTAAATTTTCCCTGGCCCATTTGGGGATTCTTGTGTGAAGATTAGTTAGCAGAGTTCAGTCAGGTAGGAATTATGAACAGAAATTTTGAAATAAAAGAAAAAATACTAGACTGCATAGCTGAACTTAGAGGTTTTAGCTGCCATTTACAGAACTTGTTTTGAGTGGTTCCATTCTGCTGCCCTAACGGGAAGTACAAACTTCTGCCTTTCTCAGTAGAAGTACTTAAAGTTTGCAGTCTTTCTGAAAGCTTTTGCTATAGACTGCAATGTTTTAACATCAAAGGACCAGGTCATGTTGTTGCGATTGGGAATGTATCTGAGTGCAGGTATGAATGTTCATGTGTGCTGCACAGGTCCCCTTCTGTTAGCCAGCAGGTAGGTTGATGTTGGCTGGCAGCCTAGCTCACACCTAGCTGCTTGTTCATTCCACAGTAGCAGGAGGGAGGAGAGATTTGGAAGGACAGAAATGGAGAAAGATTTGTGAGTGGCGATCATGACAGTTTAATAAGGGACAAAGGAGTGTGGATGGTGAATGTGCTGTAGAAGCAATCAGTTGCCACCTCCTGCTAGCAGCCTGGTACCTGAGTCACACTCTGAGCGATGGCTACTTGGAAGAAACTTCCCCTCAGGGTTCTATCCCTGACAGTGTCATAGGGTAAAGAATGTCCCTTCTGGGTAAATTGGGGTCAGCTGTCCCCTTTCCCAGCATATTTGCCTAATCCTGTAGAGTGAGGAACAGAAAACTTCAATGCTGCAATCGCTGCTTGGCAATAGCAAAATAACTGGTGTCAACACAGTGTTGGTCATAAACCCAAAACACAGTGATGTGCAGGCTGCTATTAAAAAGTTAATTTCATCCCTGTCAGACACCTATGAGTGGATTCAGTCATCTCTTCTCTAGGGCTGTGTTGTATTTGGAGGGAAAGGTAAAAGAAGGGAAAGATCATTAAACATTGATTTGAGCTCCCAGGTAGTTGCTGCAAAAATTGAGTGAATACCAGTGTATGTGTATATATACAAATAGATATCTGTGCTTTCTTGATGAGCCTTTAAAGTTTTTTCAAAGGCAATATCAAGCCTCATAATAAATGAGAATATAAGATTGCATCACCTCTAAAAGCCTGATAAATTGGTGTATCTGTATGTCTTTCCATTTTAGCACTCCCTCAGAGCTCTTGCTTAAGAAAAATGTCAAATACCATGGCAAGATTATCTACATGAAGCTTTTCAAATCACCATGGTCCTGTAGGCTAGTCACTTCACCAGTAAGAAATTGGATTGGAGGGTATCCAAGCCCAAACTCCCCCTGAACATGCCAGCTGTGTGCTTTGCCAGCATCTGTGCTCATCTCCTCTTCCAGCGTTGCTGCCTTAGCACTTCTGTTTCTTCCACAAAGGAAAGAAGTCATGCCTCTGCCTATCCTATCTATTTATCCATCAGGAAGAGGGGAACAGAAATGCTACAGAAGCAGCACTGAGTATAGAAACTGTCGTATTTCAGGCGTTTTTAGATTCCCGCTTCCTACTTTGTTGGAGACTCAGGAACAGAAATGCCAAGCACCTATGCTTTCAGAAAATGCAAAATTGATTTGAAAACACCAATCAATCTTGGTCAATCTTGGTCAATCTTGGTGCTGTGGTTGCCTGGGCAATTGGTTTTTAGAAGTTGGAATTTCTGAAATGAAATAGGAATTTCTATTTCTGTGATGCTGAAAGCCACTCTCAATCCAAGGTATAGTCTGGTCTTCTCTGCTGTTGTTTTCAGTTTACTGTTTTTGTTATTTTTAGTGCCCACAAATGCATTTCTACAACTGCTATCAGCAGAGGTTCTATGTTTGTGTGCTCCTTAATGTTTCTGCAAATGATTTCGTTATCATTTCCTCAATTCTGCTATCCATTTTTCTCTGTGGTTTTCTTTGTACATCTGTCTGCAGTAGTTTAAGGAGTCAGCTTACGTATTTTAAAAGTTGAGCAATTTCTGTGATAATTTCCTTGGTAAATTAGGCAATGCTACACTGAAAGGGATATTCACCATGAATACTTGGGGTGCTATCATAATGATTGGTGTGAGGGTTATCTCTTTAGAGAAAAGACATTACTGTAAAACTTTACAACTTGAACTATGCTACCCAGCTTTAAAGCAAATGCAGTGGCATCCTGATTTTGTAAATAAGCTACAGCAATATTCTGTAAGTTTTGATTTAGAAGAAAAAGCACGTAACAGTTCTACATTCATCAGTCTGATTTCAAGCTCAATGAAAGGCAAATGAGAATGAAGGATGTTAAAGTCTCTTGCTTTGTTTAAGTTGCATTCTCTGTTCACAGAGGTGGCAGAATACATACGTTGTGACAGATGTGTCCTTTCCAAACAGGTGATGTGGTAGAAGGGACTTTGCTGCTTTCAGTTACTTTGTGTTTCACAGTAGGCCAAAGAGATTTTGCACAAAGTCTGAGGGAACCTGTGCTTTAAAACTCAGCAAGTTAGTGACTCCCTCTGCCTCTAGAAAACAAATTATAGCTCTGAATTTTGTGAATCCCGAGCTCCCCCTTGATTATGTCACCCATAGGAAAATATGACTCTGTTTTGCTGCCCGTATTTCTTATCTTGAAAAAAAAAAAAAAAAAAAAAAAAAAAAAAAAAAAAAAAAAGAATAACAACATTCTCACTTTGCGATTCAGTTAGTGTGCAGCTAAAATTGCAGTTTCACTCTGTGCGGAATTGAAACTCTCATGCTCTTGGCTGAGTGACAGGCAGTTCCTAACATGAGAAAAATTAAATCAGTCTTAGTCCAAAAGAGACACCAGTGAGACGGTACAGCTATCAAAGTTACCAAAGTTTGAAGCTGCAGACTGCTGGCGAGGTTTTCAAAGGCCCTGAGTAGCCATAGACAGTCGTTGGGTTAGGTGGCCGCACACTGTGCCTTAGAAAACTGACATGCAGCTCATGTTAGTGGGCATAAAGCACCTCATGCTTAAAGTCTGTTCCAGCGTAATGCTCCAGAGACGTGTCAAGGTTCTTGAAAAAATCAACGGTTGCAGTCCAGCCTATGCCCTGCCATTCTCCTACATACGATGACACAATTAGTTAAGCACGTTTGTTTTACAACAAGGTGAAGAGCTAAAGGTAAGTTAAAGCTCACTTTTTGCTCTGCTTTTCTGTTTTGTTTTGGTTCCCTTTCCTCAAGTCTCATTCACTTAATAGACATTCTTACACTAAGGATTCATCTTAAGAGACTTATCTGCTTACAGGTCTTGGTTGAAGGCCTGTTCTTAAAGCTGTTAACAGCAGAAATGAACCTCCAATAATAAAAAAAAAGATTGAACTTCCAAATCTAAAATGCTGTTTATATCAGGCTCACTTTGTCTCTTTGTGGTCATAGAACTTGCACTTAAAAAAGAAGGAACTCAAGCTACTGCAAATTTATATTGCCCGAAGTGAATGCTGCCCTTGCGTAACACATCCCTCCTGTCTGATTAACCTCACTTTCTCATTCCAAGTATTTGACAATTGCACTCGTTTGGGTGTTCCCCGTGGCATCTTGGAGTCTTTATAGTTCCTTGAGGTCTAACAGTGTGGACAGGTAAACAACGGAATTTAAAATGAGAAGCATGATCAAAAGCGACAGAGAACAGAGGAAGTTTCAGCATGAGATGAAAACTAAACAGCAACAAAAAAACCCCGTTGTCGCAACAGCACGTGGGTTTGTGAGCAATGCGGGAATCTGTTTAAAATGGAAAAAATAGGAGTGCTCAGTTATTTTTATGACGAGTGGAGGAGTAATGGAGGTAGTGCTGTTTTAATTTTAAAGCCAGATATTTGAGGAAGTGGATTGCAGCAGTTGTTTCATGTTTAATTATTTCTCAAGCTGCCGTTCAGCTGAAGAGAAGAACAATAAAGCAGTGGTTGCTGCTGTTGTCTTGAGTGAGTTATGCCACTCCTCTCTACAGGATCTGAACCAGTGAAGACCTTTTTTATGCTGTTTTTTCCTGCACTGATTTACAGTTTCTTCTCATGACAAATCTTTCAGAAGTGGCAGCACACAGAAAATGGTAGGTGAAAGTTTCATTTTAAAGTTGTTAGTGCTCTTGGGCTGGAACTGCTGGGAAAGGTTTTCAAGAGTATATTCTCAAATTCTGCTTTTAGACGTCCAAATTCACTGTTGTGGCTATAGGTTGCAATTTTAATAATGATAGGAAATGAGAGTTTTACACTAATATACTAGGGGAAGAGTATAGTAAAGTGTTTTCTACTAGCTGTAATTCCTGCGTTGCTCATTGCTCTCTGGCCTTTCACTCTTTTACCTTTAAAAATGCATAAGGAATACTTACAGTCCTGCTGTTTCTGAATATTTGAAGAACGCCACAAATCAGGTGGAATTCAGTTTTGGATTTGTACATATCCTCAGTTAATATTGGAATAGAAGTATTTCTGAACTTATGAACAAAAACATAGATCACAGAGAAAAGGACAACTCACATGCGTATCTTAGGTGTACTTTTAAACTACGTTTCTGAATACAAGAACTTTGTACAAGTTAGCATTGCCTACTGTTGGGAACCAGCATTAGTAGGAGAGTGGACTCTGATAGGCAGAGGTTCCTTCCAACCCCTATTCTGTGATTGCTTATTTCTTTTAATTTCATCTGTCTTCTTTATTTTTCTCTAGTACAGTACTGGGCACAAGGCGTGTTGCATGTGGACAGTTACACAGCACCAGACTGCAACAATTTGCATGCAAAATAACATTAACATTAAAGGGACATGGAGATGCAAGTTTTGCAGAGAAATGAAACTCAAAGAGAGTAAAAGCTAGGCTTGCTCTGCAAAAACGCCTGGATTCCTAAAAATTCTGCAGCAGGTCTGCATTCAAAATCTGAGCACTTTACAAGTCTCTGTAGACAATTTTTTGACACCAGAAGGAACCTTCAAAGATGTTCCTGAAGACTTTGATGTCCCAAATTCATTGTACCTGCCTTCAGGCCTCTAGTAGTACAGTGCCTCTATACCCAGGCAACTCCCTCCATGCTGTGAGGGCTGAGCAGCTTTGCAGAGGGGCCCCACCCTGCTCCCCTGCTTACTCCTGGATACCAGTGCACTCCAGGCTGATGGCACTGCATTGAGAAATACGAATAAGTGCCTAGAATTTAGTCCCCAAGTGTAGGATCTGAGTACAAATGCACAGAGAAAGTTGGTGATGATCTAGGCAGCAATGTCATGTTGTCCAAGTCCTAATTTAGAGCTTGGATGGAGGGGTTTAACTTGACTTAGCAAACTCAACTTGACCTTGATTCCGACTAACTTTTCCTCAACAGCAGCAAACCTGTGGTTTGCAGCAGGTTTTCCTTTTTTATTTTAAAATAGCCACTCAACTCAGATTCCAGTGGTTGGCAAGGCCATCCTTTTTCCCAGGCTTGCTGCATGGCATGGATTTAGTTGAATAGCACCAGTAAATAAAATTAAATGCACTGTTACTTAGCATTTTTGCTCGTCTAGTAAAATGTCATTACATAAATAATTCAGTGTGTTTCCTTGTAAAGAAAGAAGGCAGAATTTTTACAATAACGTACCCAAATGTTGTCTCTTTTCATTGAAAGACAGACCCTCAGTTTTCTATGTGATTAATTTTAATGGTAGTGTCCCTCCTTTTCCCTCCCACCTTCTTGTCTACATTAATTCAGAAATAAAGAAGTCTTCAAAAAAAATTTTTGGATAGTCAAAGGAAACAAATGTATTTTATCTTCTCCATATTAGCTCCCATCTTGCTCTGATTATTCTTATTCATCATTTTCATTCAAGTGCTTGTCTATGTTAGAAAATTAGAAAAGTTAAATTCCTCTAAAGTTAACTTGTTAGACTGTACTGAAGACACTGGTGAATGATCTGATCCATGTCTTCAGTCTGGGTGAGTTTCCAAAGTAAACTAGTATATACCAAATGAAGATTATTTTGATACAACTAATGATTCTGTCATGGTTCTATGTTTTTGTTTTTGGTTTTTTTTTTGTTTCTGGGTTTCAGTATTCCACATCAAAACATCATGTAGTGTACGGGGCATTAAAGTGTCACTGCCCCAATTCCAAGTTCCTATCCCTGTACATTACAGCAGTCACGGGATCTGACCCTTCCGGGTGGGGGGGGCGCTCTCTTGCTGCCTTGCAGTGGGTGCTGGAGGGTGCTTTCCTAGCCGTTCCAAGCTTTTCAGGTTTGAATCGGTCCCGGGAACTCTCTCTCTCTCTCATCTTGTCTGATTTATTCATCTCAATTTCAATTAAATTGTACATATTGTGTTATCTTGTATTCCAATATTATAGTAAAATAAGTTTTCCTCCATAGATTGCTGCCGCTGCTCTTTTCCTCCCTTCCTTCCTTCCCATTTTTGTGGGACTGGGGTGGGGGGGGAGGGCAGAGGCCTGTCGGCCCTGTCACGGACATAGATTGATCTGGTCAACTCCGTGACAGATTTTTGGCGCCCAACGTGGGGCACGACTGCTTGTTAGCTTTTAGAACGAATCTCTTTTTTTCCCTCTGCTCTTAGAGAGCTTCGTTAGGGAGCATTATCAGTAATTCAGGTTTCTGTGCTGGAAAACCTGACCTTGAAAGATTAGGCGTACTGCCAGTGTTCTGGGATATTTGTAAACTTTGAGCACTACTTAGTCTGGGTAGTGCCTTTTTTTCTTTTTTTTCTCCTCCTCTTGTTAGCTTCAATTCATTAACCCCTTTTTAGCAGGCACCACCGATGAACCCACTCGTTATTGTGGGGGCACTGTGTAAAGGATTTAAAGCAATGGTGTTAGTCACAACCTACTGGCCAATAATCCATCTCACACTTACGTGTTTTGGAATTGCATCCGTATATAGCTACCTAAGGGCACTGATGGAGACACCTATGTTTTACCTACTTGCAATGTGGTATGATTTGAATTTTGACATTTACATCCCAGAAGGAATGGCTAATTTCACAAACAACTACATCCCAGAAGGAATGGCTAATTTCACAAACAGCTACATCCCAGAAGGAATGGCTAATTTCACAAACAGCTACATCCCAAATGGAATAGCTAATTTTACAAACAACACGATGTTCAGACCAGTCTCCAGGTTTTCTTCTCGGTTTATCAAACGTTTTTCGAATCTTGAATTAGTACTCATGTTGTTGTTCGCATCATCAATTCTCCTGAATGTACTCCAACGCATTCGTAATAAGGAGTCTCCTCCAAAACTAGAGAATGATGACTGGTAGGGAATATGGAGAGGTTTAGGAAAGGTCTTAGAAGCATGGGGACCCGCAGTGTCATGGGATTTTACTCTTGAACACCTGTGGGATCCTGAGAAACTAAGCCAGTATTTGAGTCAGGGACTATGCGGCTTACATAAATCTAAGGAGGTACAACTTATTTGGGGTTTGGCTTGTGCTTACCGTGCCCTATATAATACCATTCGGGAGAGAGAGAGTTTCCGAGCTGAGGTTCAAGCCAAAGGGGAAAATCCCCAAGTCAAATCTAATCAATCACAAGAGACACCAGTAACAATACCAGTTGCTCCTGTGGAGGGCAAGAAATGGAAACGAGTGTCTTCGCGTCTTGAACGAAAAAGAGAAGAAGAGGAGGAGGAGGAGGAAGATCCAGGCGAGGGGCCCTCCTCAGAACCACCACCATCGCGAAAGGCAAAAGCGAAAACTAAGAGACATGCAGAAGAGAGTGATGAAGAGGAAGTCTCTATTACTACTCGCCGGCCTCTAAAGATGACTGAAATCCAAGGTTCCAGAAAGGAGTTTACACGGCGCCTGAATGAAAGTATTGTTTCCTGGTTGGTTCGCTGTTGGGACAGTGGGGCCCATAGCTTGTCTCTGGATGGTAATGAAGCTCGCCAACTGGGTGCCATTGCCAGAGATCCAGCTATTGATAGAGGAATTAGTCGGTGTTCGGATGAGGCTGCCTCCCTCTGGGAACGAGTGTTAATAGCCGTGAAGGAAAAGTATCCCTTCAAAAATGGCTTGAAGATTGCGATGAAAAAATGGGATACAGTGGAAAAGGGAATCCAGTATTTGAGGGAAATAGGCATGGTGGAAATGTTGTATGACCCTAACTTTGTTCCTAACCACCCACAACAAAACCGCGACCCTGAAAAGGTGAGGACAACGCCTGAGATATGGCAGAAGATTGTGACAACAGCGCCGGACAAATATGCCGCTACACTAACGTCAGCGTGTGACAGATACCAGGAACAACAGAGAACGCCCTTAGTTTATGAATTAATTCTTACGCTCCAAAACTACGAACAATTGCTGTCCTCAATTCATGCTGCTGTTGCTGCTATATCAAAAATGACGGAGCAAGTGTCTCAACTGATTAACCGTGACAAACTTGTAGCAGTATCAGAAACGCTTGATGAAGATCAGGATAATCAAAAGAGTCTAATGAAGGAGATGAAGGAGGTGAAGGAGATGATGAAATTTGTGCGAGCCCACCTAACTAAAGACGATGAACCTTCCTTCTCACGTGCACCATCAAAGATCTCAGCTGTTAGAAGCAAACGCTCTCCGGCTCAAGTAAGGGGTAATACACCGCGAATTGCCTTATGGTATTACCTACGTGACCATGGAGAAGACATGGGGAAGTGGCACGGTCAACCTACTCCTGTACTACGAGCCCGGGTGAAAGAATTACAAGGCAGATCTACCACCAGTGCAGTTGCTCCAGTTACCACAGGTGAATAGAGGGGCCCTGCTCTCAGTCAGGGGGGGGGAAAGGGATAATAGAGTATATTGGACTGTGTGGATTCGATGGCCTGGCACATCAGAACCACTGAAATATAAGGCACTGGTGGACACTGGTGCACAGTGCACTCTGATGCCCTCGAGTCACCAAGGGACAGAATCAATCCATATTTCTGGAGTAACCGGGGGCTCTCAAGAACTGACTGTGTTGGAGGCCGAGATAAGCCTCACTGGTAAGGACTGGCAAAAACATCCTATTGTGACGGGCCCAGGGGCTCCATGTATACTAGGTATTGATTATCTCAGAAGGGGGCATTTCAAGGACCCTAAGGGGTATCGATGGGCCTTTGGAATAGCTGCTGTGGACACAGACAACATTAAGCTGTTTCGCCTGGCCTGTCAGAAGATCCGTCTGTTGTGGGGCTGCTGCGAGTAAAAGAGCAACAGGTACCGATTGCCACAAAAACGGTGCACAGGCGTCAGTACCGCACCAACAGGGATTCCTTGCTCCCCATTCATAAATTAATTCGTCAACTAGAGAGCCAGGGAGTGATCAGCAAAACTCACTCGCCCTTTAACAGCCCCATATGGCCAGTGCGTAAAGCCAGTGGAGAATGGAGGCTGACGGTGGACTACCGTGGCCTGAATGAAGTCACACCCCCACTGAGTGCTGCTGTGCCGGACATGTTAGAACTCCAGTATGAACTGGAGTCAAAAGCAGCCAAATGGTATGCTACCATTGACATTGCTAATGCCTTCTTTTCCATTCCTTTGGCCAAAGAATGTAAGCCACAGTTAGCTTTCACATGGAGGGGCATTCAGTATACCTGGAACCGTTTGCCCCAGGGGTGGAAACACAGCCCGACCATTTGCCATGGGTTGATCCAAACTGTATTGGAACAGGGCAGTGCTCCTGAGCACCTGCAGTACATTGATGACATCATTGTGTGGGGCGATACAGCAGAAGTCGTCTTCACGAAAGGAGAGCGAATAATCCAAATTCTTCTGCAAGCTGGTTTTGCTATTAAGCGAAGCAAAGTGAAAGGACCTGCCCAGGAGATTCAGTTCCTAGGTATAAAGTGGCAAGATGGCTGTCGTGATGTCGTGATGACAGATGTGATCAACAAAATCACTGCTATGTCTCCACCCACTAGCAAAAGAGAGACACAATCTTTTCTGGGTGCAGTGGGCTTTTGGAGAATGCATGTTCCAAACTACAGCCTCATTGTAAGCCCCCTTTATTATGTGACGCGAATGAGAAATGAGTTTACATGGGGCCCTGAGCAGCAGCAGGCTTTCGAACAGATTAAACAGGAGATAGCCCGTGCCGTGGCCCTAGGGCCAGTACGGACGGGACAGGGTATAAAGAACATCCTCTATACTGCTGCTGGAAAGAATGGTCCCACTTGGAGTTTGTGGCAAAGAGCCTCAGGAGAGACCCGAGGCCGACCCCTGGGATTCTGGAGTCGAGCCTACAGGGGGTCGGAAGAGGGCTACACTCCAACTGAGAAGGAGATCTTAGCTGCTTATGAGGGGGTTCGGGCTGCTTCTGAAGTAGTCGGTACTGACACACAGCTCCTTCTGGCACCTCGACTGCCAGTGCTGAACTGGATGTTCAAGGGAAAGGTTCCCTCCACCCATCATGCTACTGATGCCACCTGGAGCAAGTGGATTGCACTGATTACACAACGAGCACGGATGGGGAACCTCAGCCATCCAGGAATCCTAGAGGTCATCATGGACTGGCCTGAAGGTAAAAAGTTTGGAACACCACCAGGAGAAGAAGTATCACGTGCTAAAGAAGCCCCACCATACAATGAACTACCAGAGAATGAAAAGAAATATGCCCTGTTCACAGATGGATCGTGTCGTATTGTGGGGAAGCATCGCAGATGGAAATCTGCTGTGTGGAGCCCCACACGACAAGTTGCAGAGGCCACTGAAGGGAAAGGAGAATCAAGCCAATTTGCAGAGGTAAAGGCTGTCCAACTGGCCTTAGATGTCGCTGAACGGGAGAGGTGGCCAATGCTCTATCTTTACACTGACTCATGGATGGTAGCAAATGCCTTATGGGGGTGGTTACAGCAGTGGGAGCAAAATAACTGGCAAAGAAGGGGTAAACCTATTTGGGCTGCTGAACTGTGGAAAAACATTGCTGCCCGAACAATTTGTTGTGAAGGTGCACCATGTAGATGCTCATGTGCCCAAGAGTCGGGCTACTGAAGAACAGCAAAATAACCATCAGGTAGACCGAGCTGCCAGAATTGAGGGGGCTCAAATAGACCTGGACTGGCAGAACAAGGGTGAATTATTTCTGGCTCGGTGGGCCCATGAGACCTCAGGTCATCAAGGGAGAGATGCAACATACAAATGGGCTAGAGACCGAGGGGTGGACTTAACTATGGATGCCATTGCACAGGTTATTCATAACTGTGAAACATGTGCCATCATCAAACAAGCCAAGAGGATGAAACCCCTCTGGGAGGAAGGGCGATGGCAAAAGTACAAATATGGGGAGGCATGGCAGGTTGATTATATCACCTTGCCACGATCTCGCAATGGTAAGCATTATGTGCTTACTATGGTTGAGGCAACCACTGGGTGGCTTGAAACATATGCAGTACCCCATGCTACCGCCCGAAACACCATACTGGGTCTCGAGAAACAAGTCCTGTGGCGACACGGCACCCCAGAAAGGATTGAGTCAGATAATGGGACTCATTTCAAAAATTCTCTTGTAAATACTTGGGCCAAAGATCACGGCATTGAGTGGATTTACCACATTCCCTATCATGCACCAGCCTCTGGTAAAATTGAACGATACAATGGATTGTTAAAAACGATGCTAAAAGCACTGGGTGGTGGAACATTTAAGCACTGGGAGAAGCATTTGGCAGAAGCCACCTGGTTAGTCAATACCAGAGGATCTATCAATCGTGATGGTCCTAACCAATCCAGTTCCCTACATACCGTAGAGGGAGATAAAGTCCCCGTTGTACATGTAAAGAACATGTTAGGAAAGGCAGTTTGGGTTCTTCCAGCTTCTGGAAAGGGCAAACCTCTCCGTGGTACAGTTTTTGCCCAGGGACCAGGATCCACTTGGTGGGTGATGCAGAAGAATGGGGATATTCAGTGTGTACCACAGGGAAACTTGATGCCGGGGGAGTGCAGTTACTAATTCTATGTATATGTATATAGCCGTGTGTGTGTAATGCATTGTAATCATTTTTTGTTTGTTTGTATATATGTATATATATTTTAAGCATGATGTAACGATGTAGAATAAGGGGTGGAATGTCATGGTTCTATGTTTTTGTTTTTGTTTTTGTTTTTTGTTTCTGGGTTTCAGTATTCCACATCAAAACATCATGTAGTGTACGGGGCATTAAAGTGTCACTGCCCCAATTCCAGGTACCTATCCCTGTACATTACAGCAGTCACGGGATCTGGCCCTTCCGGGTGGGGGGGGCGCTCTCTTGCTGCCTTGCAGTGGGTGCTGGAGGTGCTTTCCTAGCCGTTCCAAGCTTTTCAGGTTTGAATCGGTCCCGGGAACTCTCTCTCTCTCATCTTGTCTGATTTATTCATCTCAATTTCAATTAAATTGTATATATTGTGTTATTTTGTATTCCAATATTATAGTAAAATAAGTTTTCCTCCATAGATTGCTGCCGCTGCTCTTTTCCTCCCTTCCTTCCTTCCCATTTTTGTGGGACTGGGGTGGGGGGGGAGGGCAGAGGCCTGTCGGCCCTGTCACGGACATAGATTGATCTGGTCAACTCCGTGACAGATTCACAAGAACTGAAGATAATTAGATATGACTCATTGCCTTGGAATTCAAGGGCAGCTTTTTCCTTGAGTAATTGTAAAAATGTTGGGTAATGGCTACCAATCTGGATATTTAACCAAATTTCCATTTTCTGTGAACTCACTGAAGAGAAGAAGATTCTGTAGCTCTTCCTCAGAAAAGGAAAAGAGATCACAGTGGAGGAAAGGCTTCTAGTACTAGGAATACTATATGATTTTCAAGTGCAAAAATAGAGAGCTCAGGATCTGCCCTAGACTTTTGCATTTTTTCATCCATACTGAGGCCTTGTATTCAAAAGCTCACTGAATGAATCCCTGAAGTGATTCTATCTAGTTGTTGAATCTAGAGAGCAGAAATGCAGTGCTGTGAGAGATTTGATCTAGCTTCACTTCCATTTGCTGCCTCGCTAGTCAGTAGAGCTCTCCTCCAGATACATAGATGAACAGGAGATTTAGTGTTGTTATCTGAAATAACAAAGAAACACTTCTGAAAGGATACTGAAAGGATACACTATTGTACGTAAACAGAGCATAAAACAGGAAGTCCCAGTTAATCTGTCATATACAAAACATGTTCAGGGGAACTCTCAGTAGTGTTTTCCCATACTGTCTATGCAGTGAGCAGGTCCTTGTATGTATTGAATTACTACAACACTTTTAAGAGACGTACTCAATTTTAAACACCTTTTATTTTTCTATTTAGACCTACAATTAACATAAAGCCCCCTGGACCCTCTCTCCTTATTGGACAGTGAAAATGTAAGCTGCTATTAAAGGATATTGAAGTACATCCATATTCCTTCTGAAAATTTACTTTGCTTGTTTATGTATATTATACAGCTGCATTCTGCTGGATATCTAACATTGCTTACCCTTAAATAAAGAGAATTCACATAAACAGACTTAAGTACATACCTTGTCTTTTTTTTTTAGCAGATTCCTTAATTTCTTTATGATTCACTATTTAGAGTGATATTTGTCTTATCAGTGCAATATTTAATTATAATAAAGAAAAAAAACATCTGAGGAAATGTCAATACACGCCTTCCCCCAGATTTAGAATCCTTCCTACACATCCATTTCTGGCCAGCATGAGACAAGATCCTAGGTTATCCCTGTGTTTGGTTTGCCCCAGTACATGTCCTATGACATTTGTTGCCATTGCATTTGATTGATACCTCCCTACTTCCTTATTTTTAGGTACGTCATGCAAAGATGTCAAATGCGCTGCTGACTGTCTTGCTCTTCTTATTTCCAATGCGGCTATCAGGACATTGGTTTCCCAAAACTTTACCCTGTGATGTGGAAGCCTTTGAAGGTACTGTGAGAGTAGACTGCAGCGATCGTCACCTCACGGAAGTCCCCAGAGGGATCCCTGGAAACGCTACTAACCTGACCCTGACTATTAACCATATCCCCCATATCTCTCCAGCATCCTTTATTCAGCTTGAAAACCTTGTGGAGATTGACTTCAGATGCAACTGCGTGCCTCCCAGACTGGGGCCCAAAGACAGTGTGTGCACCACACCACCATCAATTGAGAATGGCAGTTTTGCCGCTCTGACAAGACTGAAGTCATTGTATTTGGATGCAAACCAACTGTCAGAAATACCCCAGGGTCTTCCTGCTAGTCTACGACTGCTGAGTCTGGAAGCAAACAAAATTTTTTCTATTAAAAAAAACACTTTTTCAGGGCTAAGAAATATAGAATTACTGTATCTGGGACAGAATTGTTACTACCGTAATCCGTGCAATGTTTCTTTTGAAATTGAAAAAACAGCCTTTCTGAATCTGAAAAATTTGACAGTACTCTCCCTGAAGTCTAACAACTTAACTTTTATTCCACCCAACTTATCTTCAACTTTAAAAGAATTGTATATTTACAATAACAGAATTCAAGAGGTTCAGGAACATGATTTAAGTACCCTTCACAACCTAGAAATTCTTGATCTCAGTGGCAATTGCCCACGTTGCTATAATGCCCCATATCCTTGTACTCCCTGCCCTAATATCTCAATTAAGATTCATTCAAAAGCTTTTTATTCCTTGAAAAAATTAAGAATTTTGAGGCTCCACAGTAACTCTCTTCGGAGTATACCAAGCAGCTGGTTTAAAAACATCAAGAATCTCAAAGATCTTGACCTCTCCCAAAACTTCCTCATAAAGGAGATTGGAGACGCTCAGTTTTTGAAGCTTATCCCCAGTCTTGTAGAGCTGGATCTGTCCTTTAATTTTGAATTGCAGATGTATTCTCCATCCTTGAATCTGTCTAAGACATTTTCCTCCCTCTCTAACCTGGAAACCCTAAGAATCAAGGGTTATGTCTTTAAAGAACTGAGAGAAGGAAATCTAGATCCATTACTCGGTCTTAGAAATCTGACAGTGTTGGATCTTGGGACTAATTTTATTAAAATTGCTGACCTAAGAGTCTTCAAGAAATTCCAAGCTCTCAAAATCATAGATCTCTCAGTGAATAAAATTTCTCCTTCTTCAGGTGAAAGTAACTTTTATGGATTTTGCTCTGATCCCAGTATTACAGTAGAGCAATACAGCAGGCAAGTTTTACAAGAGATGCATTACTTTAGGTATGATGAGTATGGTCGAAGTTGCAAGTCCAAAGACAAAGAGGCTGATTCCTACCAACCTTCGGTCAATGAAGATTGCATGAATTATGGAAAAACTCTAGATTTAAGCAGAAACAACATATTTTTTGTTAACTCTGTAGACTTCCAGGATCTTAGTTTCCTCAAATGCCTCAACTTGTCAGGTAATGCCATAAGTCAAACTTTAAATGGAAGCGAATTCTGCTACCTGTCTGGATTGAAATATCTGGATTTTTCTAACAACAGGATTGATTTGCTGTACTCAACTGCTTTCAAAGAGCTGAAATTTTTAGAAATTCTAGATCTGAGCAACAACAAACATTACTTTCTGGCAGAAGGTGTTAGTCATGTGCTTAGTTTTATGAAAAACTTGGCCTATCTGAAGAAGCTGATGATGAATGAGAATGAGATTTCTACCTCTATTAGCATGGGGATGGAAAGTCAATCTCTTAAAACTTTAGAATTTCGGGGAAATCGTTTAGATATTTTTTGGGCAGATGGGAAGACTGAATATCTGTCATTCTTCAAGAATCTGACCAAACTGGAACAACTGGATATTTCCTCTAACATGCTCAGCTTTTTACCTCCTGATGTTTTTTCAGCTATGCCTCCAGAACTCAAGATACTGAATTTAACCAGTAACCGGTTGAAGACATTCAATTGGGGAAAACTCTACTTATTGACCAGGCTAATAACTCTGGACCTCAGCAATAACCTTCTGACTACTGTTCCCCGAAAGCTGTCCAATTGCACTTCAACTCTTCAAGAACTGATACTCCGAAACAATCGTATTACACGGATAACCAAATATTTTCTCAGAGGTGCCATTACGTTGTCATACTTGGACCTCAGCTCAAACAAGATCCAAATAATTAAGAAATCTAGCTTCCCTGAAAATATCATAAACAACCTGAGGATGCTGCTTTTGCACAACAATCCTTTCAAGTGCAACTGTGATGCAGTATGGTTTGTTGGGTGGATCAATCAGACTCACGTGACAATTCCTCTTCTGGCCACAGATGTGACCTGTGCTGGCCCAGGGGCACACAAAGGAAGAAGCTTGGTTTTCCTGGATCTGAATACCTGTGAGCTGGACACATCCTATTTGATCATGTATGCTTTATCAACTTCAGCTGTCCTAAGTTTAATAACGTTTGCAGTTATGAGTCACCTCTATTTCTGGGATGTGTGGTATAGCTATCATTACTGCACTGCCAAGTTGAAAGGCTATAGACGTTTACCTTTACCAGATACCTGCTATGATGCTTTTATTGCCTATGACAATACTGATCTGGCTGTGAATGAATGGGTGATGACAGAATTGGTTGAAAAGCTGGAAGATCAAAAAGCCAGACAGTTCAATTTATGCTTGGAAGAAAGAGACTGGCTTCCAGGACAGCCAGTCTTTGACAACCTTTCCCAGAGTATTCAACTGAGCAAAAAGACCATATTTGTGCTGACCAACAAGTATATTAAAAGTGGCACTTTCAAGACAACATTTTACATGGCCCACCAACGACTTCTAGATGAAAAAATTGATGTGATTATCTTGATATTTCTTGAGAAAGTATTACAGAAGTCCCGATATGTTCGGCTGAGGAAGAGGCTGTGCAGAAGTTCTGTTCTGGAATGGCCAACTAACCCTCGATCTCAGCCTTACTTCTGGCAGTGTCTGAAAAATGCCATAGCTGTGAACAATACCCTGGCTTACAACAAACTTCTCCAGGAGACTGTTTAGCTTTACTGCTCCCTGTAAAATACTGTTACTGTGTGTGGTGAGGAAAAGATACTGAACTTGCTATGGAGAAAATGTGAAAGTGGAGAGGATAAATGTAATTGTGATATGATTCTCAAAAATGAAATGCACAATCTGTTCCAAAGATAATAATTCAATTGTTTCGCTATGACAACATTAAATATAAACTGTTGCCAGCACAGATGTTTAGCTGATGCACACCTCATTTAACATTTGCAGCAAGAGAAGATGCAACAGAGTCACCACTCCCTGTTTCAGTTCATTGGAGAACATCTGACATCACCTGGCTGGGTCAAGTGTGAGTGAGACAATTGATCAGCTCAATCTAGTTCCCAAGATGCTAGGAGGAGTTCAGTCATGCTTGAGATTGCTGCTGTTTGGATCACTGTTGGAGTAAATGTAATTTTAATAGAAAAATATTGTTAATGCATTTGTGTGTATTTATGAAAACAGGAAAAAACACAAAATGTTAATTTCAGAAAATACTTTAGGTGAATTTCATGTTTAGGAGTTGGGGAAATGTATGCATGATTAACTCTGCAACTCAGGCTTCCATCTGCTGAGCCTACCAGTTCTGCTTGATGGGGCAACAGCGCTAGCCACTGGGGAGATGATATGCTGGTGGGACTTATGGCAGAAGCTTGGATGAGGTATGGGAGATCTCCCATCTCCCACTGCTGCATTGTCACAAAGGTTGTAAATCAGAAAAGATTTTGAAGAACTTGCATGTACCAAAATGGGAAAGTGTGAGAGAAGAGAAACAAGTCAGAAGAGCTTGCAAGCTGTGGATCAGGAGGAATTACAAGGTAAAGGGAGTCTTTGCATGGAGCTGGCACATGGGAGTGAAAAAGAAAGGCAGGACAGCAAGCAGATAGACTGAGAGGGAAGGAAAAAAAAGAAAGAAAGAAAGAAAGAAAGAAAGAAAGAAAGAAAGAAAGAAA
>NW_024962262.1:56658168-56689293 GCF_019238085.1 Lagopus leucura
AGAAAGAAAGAAAGAAAGAAAGAAAGAAAGAAAGAAAGAAAGAAAGAGAACAAAGAAAAGGAGAGAAGAGAAAGAAAGAAAGAAGGAAAGAAAGGTAGGAAAAAAAGAAGTTGAGAGAGATGGAAAGAGTAGCAAAAAACAATGGCTACATGGGACCATGCTTAAATGACTGATTTGTTTGCCTCTGGCTGCCCAGACTTTCTCCAGAACAAAACACAAAGTACAAAACATGTAAGACCAAGTTGCAAAAGGATAGCACCCACCTGACTGTTTCTTTAGCCATATTGTTGTTGCTCCAGAGCATCCTCAAACTTCCTTTGCCTTCTTGTTCTCCCGGCAGGTCTATTTCTCACAGCAGCTGTTGAAAGTGTGAACTGGGAATGGGTTTGACTTTAGACGTATCCTAAAGAGGAAAAGAAACACTGTTCAGGAAAATAAATATTTGAGCCTGCTCCCTGCTTTAGTTCATAGAGCATCCTATACAAGCACATTAAAGTAATTCAGCTGGAGATTTTTCAATGACAGTTTAAACTTATGTGTGTTTCCTTGCACTTCTGTCTACAATACACTTTGGACAGCTTCTCTCATCTCTCTCAAAGCCTTACTGCTGCTTAGAACCTACTTGGCTGCCTCCTGCACTTATTCACCTACTTTTCTGCCCAGTCCTTTCCTTGAACAACTCCTTTTTGATTTAGTTCTAGGCAACCAGGCGCACAAGAACACAAACACACACAAAAAAAAGCAAAACAAAAAACCACACTTCACATAATGTTACAGAAAATAAGAGGGTCATTTTTCCCCCAGTTTGTCACACCAGTTTTATTGATGAATATCTGAAGCACGAGAAAGAGGAGGGCATAGTTAACAGAGTGGGTGTTTTATGGTTATATTTTAAGTAATACCTTGTAAGGATTGTGTTAGTAAGCCTAAACAATCTGTGTCTGCAAATAGAATAACATGAGATCTAATGCAACTCTCTTCATAAGGGAATGCTAAATTAAGAACTTCTGTCCTTCAGTTACTGCCATGCTGTGTCTCCCTTTCTCCCCAAAGCACTTCTGTCCAGAGCAGTTTTCTCTTTTTCAGCCTGAGTGGATAGTGCCAGGGCATAAAATCGCTTGGCATACCTGAGGTTGAGAGAAGTATTTTCTACTCTTGTACTGATAACTGACCAAAGGATGGGTATGCAATGAGTGGCAATGGGTATATACACAAAATTCTGATCTTGTGGTGTGGCAAGGGACTTATTCATACTGTAGTGCAAGAGCACAGAGAGGCCAAGAATGCAGCATGAACCCTTCTGGGAGTATCAGAGAGAGATGTTGAACTGTGCTGTGATCTGAAGTGGAAATCAAGCTATCTACTGACATGGCACTTCTCAGTGTTAGGGCTAGTGCTCTCAGACAGAGCCTTCATTACAGAGAATAGATCCCACTGCCACTTTCATGTGGCAAAGCACTTTGCAATACCTGTGCTTTTCCCCTGCAAATAAACACGTAGTCAGGGGAATAAGGAGAGAATGAGAAAGACTGAAACACCAATTTCTATCTCTCTTTCTATCTTAATCTAAAATGATAATTTCTGTGTCCCTCATTCTATTTCTGTGTTCTGTGGCACTTTGGAGAGGATGTATTATGGCCTTAAGTTGCGCCAGGGTAAGTTTAGGTTGGATATCAGGAAAAACTTCTTTACAGAAAGGGTTGTTAAGCACTGGAATAGGCTCCCCAGGGAGGTGGTTGAGTCACCATCCCTGGATGTGTTTAAAAACCATTTGGATGTGGTGCTCAGGGACATGATTTAGTGGAGGGTTGTTACAACTAGGGTCATATGGTTAGGTCGTGGTTAGACTTGATGGGTCTTTAAAGTCTTTTCCAACCTGAGTGATTCTATGGTTCTAATTAGCTGAAACAGGCCTACATCCTTCTCTTAAAATGCTTCAGGATATATTCAGAGAAGGCCACCTATTGTCCAGGACTTTGCATATTTTTCAGGCTAAAGATTATTCCTGTAGTCAGAGGACAACTGAATTTGTTCTAATATTTCTTTGTTTTATTGTTGTTTGTTTGATTGATTGATTGTTTTTGAAGTCATTTCATAAATGGCAGCTAGCAACTTTTCAGTGAGTGTAGGCACAATCTAAGTCTCTAATTGGAAAAATAATTGAATTTAGTATTAGCTAGGATTTTAGTGAATGCATTTATTAAATAAGCATGCCCTTCATCCCTTCTGGAATCTTTTATTATAAGGGAGCACCAAGAAATGGAAGTTTTTTGACAGATTCAAACTACTCATTTTTGACTTTGGGTATTGCTTGCATGGTTGGTGTAAGAGTGTCTGAACTTACACAGCACTTTAGAGTGAGAGGTTTTCTATTCCAGTTTCATATGGTTTTATAGTGGTATATCTTGTGAACTGGTGTGAAGTCAATGAGGAAGAAGAGCATAAGGATACTTGGCTAACCTAAAGGTGGACGTCTACAGCTGCATTAACATGTCTGAAGTTCATTCTCCTTTCAGAGGTGAGATAGAGGCATTTGACAAATATCACTTATCCTAACTCAGAGGCTTAAGGTGAGTCAAAGTAATTCCACACCAAAAGTAGGATTTCTCCCCATTAGCCATGAGGTGTTCCTAAGGTGACTATGTCAGATGTAAGCCACTACGCTGCAGATGCCTTCAGTTACATGAGTCATCATCTTGCTCCAGATTTACATATGCAGCTAGTGCCAAGCTGGTCCTCAATATCACGTGGACAGAAAAATATCAGAAATACTATAAACAGCAAATGTGTTAACCAAAACTGTTCTTTGTCAGTCTTCTGTTTCATTAGCAAGATTATACTAGATAATGAGTACACTTGGTATTTAGACTACATGGCCTAAAACAACTACACATGGACTAGGGAGAAGCAGGAAGAAGAGAAGGGATGTTGGCAAATTGATCACGTTTTTACAATTCTTGTACGATCAGCAGAAAAATGCAGTATTTATAGATATGGTGATATAGTTATTGTGGCACAAGAAGAACAACGAAAACTAAATGAAACTCAGTAAAAACTGGCTACGCATGTAGCATTGAGAAAGTGGTGATGAACCGATTTAAATCCAGCTGGTGACTGGTAGTGAGTGTTGTTCCTCAGAGGTTGATATTGGGACCCATTCTGTTTAAGATCTTTATTGATTATTTGGATGAGAGAATTGAGTGCAATCTCAGTAAAAATGCAGACAACACCAAGTTGAGTAAAAGTATTGATCTGCCTGGGGTAGGAAGACCTTGCAGAAGTATCTGGACAGACTAGATCAATGGGCTGGAGCAAAGTGATAAAGTTTAACAAGGCCAAGCATCGGATCTTGCACCAGAACCCCAGGCAATGCTACAGGCTTGGGGAAGGATGGCTGGAAAGCTGTGTGGAGGAAAAGAATCCAAGGACATTGGTCAACACTCAGCTGAACCTGAGCCAGCAGCGTGCCCAGGTGGTCAAGAAGGCTAATGGCATCCTAACTTGTATCAGAAATAGTGCAGTCAGCAGGAGCTTGGAGATGATTGTCTTTCTGTTCCCAGCTCTGGTGAGGCTGCACCTCATGTACTGCATTCAGTGTTAGGCCCCTCATTACAAGAAAAATATTGAGGCCCTGTAGCGTATTCAGAGAAGGGGAACAAAGCTGTGAAGAGTCTGGAGCGCAAGTCTTATGGAGAGTGGCTGAGGGAACTGGGATTCTTCAGTCTGGAGAAGAGGAGGCTCAGGGGAGACCTTATTGCTGTCTACAAATACCAGAAAGAAGGTTGTAGCAAGATGGGTGTTGGCCTCTTCTGCCAGATAGCAGTGATAACACTAGAGGGAATAGCTGCAAGCTGTACCAGGCAGAATTCAGATTGGGTATTGTAAAGAATTTCTTTGAAACAATGGCAATGCGTTGAAACAGGCTGCCCACAGAGGTGATGGAATCACTGTCCCTGAAGATGTTCAAGAAAAGGGTAGAGGAAGTACTTAGGGATGTGGTTTAGTGGGCAATATCTGTGGTGGGCGGATGGTTGGACTAGATGATGTTAGAGGTCTTTTCCAACTTTAATGATTCTGTGATTCTGTTATAGTTTTATATGAATATGTACTTTGCTTCACATATGAGGAATTTAAAGTTGACTCTCTATGAGAATGATTTACATTGGAAAGGACCTCTGGAAGTCAAAACAGGTCTAATTTCCACATAGCATTATCTTACATCCTTGTTGAGATGATATGAAGTTGGAGTACTTTGTAGGAAACATGATATCTTGCAAATGAACTTTAGAATCTTTAAAAGACCCTGTAAAGATCAGGAAACCTTGTTCTGTAGTAGATCTCACATTTGAGTAATGGGTATCAAAAACAGCAAAAAATTTTTGTCTTCTGAATACCGTTTGCCTCTTCTTCTCCTAAATGTTGATCTGAAGGTACCTAACTATGGAAATAAGCTCTCATTTACTCTGAACAAGATAATTAGGTCATTCAGGTTATAATTCTTCCCACTTGCCTCTGTTGTAACTCATCATCATCGATTGTGTGTGGAAGTTAGCCTCCTAATTTGGGAATATAAATTGTCTGTCTAAATGCAAAAGACATACACATTCATCCATCGTTATCTCCAGCAGTATAAATGGGAAAAGTAAGGTACAGAGAAGTCAAACCACTTCTACATTGTGCATTTGCTGCTGGTGAAACTGGAAAAGTGAATTTAGCCATCCAACCTGTAAAAGCAATGTGAATGTGTTGCTTGTTAATGAGCACATTCACTTGTACATAGAATTATTAGAAATATAGCTAAGCTGATAATCAAATGTACTCACAGAGAGAAACTTTTAATTTGGGTGTACAGATTATTGAGGTTGTGCTGAGGTAGATGAAAGTCCTGCTAAGTTACATAAAAATGTTTTTTGTTTTGTTCTGGTGAGAGAGTATTTTTGTTCAACATATGCAGCTGAAGATGTGATATTAGAATAACCAATGATATAAACCTGTGGCCTTATTGATTTGGTCTTTTCTTTCCTTCCTTTATTGTTACTGAGGCATACTGCTAACAGCAGAGTTTTGAGCAAAAGCAGACCTAGGTAACTGTGCTGTTTTAAAGGAAACATACACAAAGTAAAAATCATCTTTGCCAGTGCAAACTCACTCAGGAATATTTAAGGAAATAATGTTTCAGGCTCTTCCTAGCAACGGTATGACAAAAGGATTAACAATGGATTTATATGATCATAGAAACTGAAGTAAGTTTGCACAACTGAAGTTTTTAGGTTTCCATTATTATTTTTTTTCTGAACATTTTCTTTCTTTTTAAAAGCTATGTTCATTTTCACTGCCTTAGCTACTGAGTTTATCTGTGCTGTACTCCACATAGTGATATCTGCAAACCTAACACAATTACTATTTTTTAAATGATTTCACAAGAATGAGAGGTTCCAGAAGTAGGTGTTGCTTAAAAACACATTCCCAGTTTTGTGTTTTTCCTGATCACGTTCAACTTTCAATCAAAGAGAGGCTTTCAGTCAATCAGGCTTTCTTTGAAATTGCTCTCCGTGTATGAAGTAAAAAATCCTGAAAGTTAAAGCAAGTGAATTTTTACCTTATATTCTTGTTTTCTTGTTCACAGATTATTCTCACTCATCACTTACTCAGAATATTTGAGATCCACAGGTCTATGTGGAAGAACTATATTCAGACAAGACTATGCTTTTGAACGTTGCAGCTCAATGCTCCATCCCACTCATAATAAAATCTTACAACTTAATTCTCCAGTTACCTTGGAACATATTTTGAGGGCTGGTAGAAACACGGTCACTAAACTGTGCTCATTTATTTATTCTGAACTCATGTTTGTGATGCAAAAGCAGCAACTTCCAAAAAGGGATTTTAGTAAGCCTTGCTGTATTGGACAAACAAGTGCAAACACAAACTGAAGACATACTCCTTCCCAACTAGTTTACTTCTACTTCCTGTGGCTGAAATTCTGCGAACAAAATCCTGTTCTGAGGTGAAATCCAGGCCTTCCAAGATTCTTGACCTTCAAGCAAAGACATTAATCCAATAGCAGTTATGTAAGTATATGTACACGTACATGTACATATGCACGTATATTCAAAACACCTTCAGCTATAAAGAAAAAAATGTAATTTTTGATGTCATATTAACTCAATTTCAACTATTTTGAATAATCCATCAACAAATTTCACAGAAAGAATGTGGTTTATGTATTTGTAGGAAAAATATCCAGTACACAAACCCCATAAATCGTGCTAAATACATAAATAATTCTAAAGAAAGAAGAACCTAAAAGGGCAAAACATACACATTTTCTCAAAGTAACATTCTATTCTCAGGAACAAAAATGAACTGATGGTCTAAGACTGGAACAGTTCTCAAATATTTTCTTGTATTAGTAATTTTACATGTAGTGAGTGACAGAAATACAGAGAGAGAACAGAGGGCTTTTTTGTCATCTGTTTCTTACAGATATTTATACATTTATTTTTAATCACTAAGCTTCTTTTGCAACTGTATATTTCATTCAAATCTAATACAACTACTGCATTATCTACTATGGAAATATATTCATTACTTATCAGCATAACTTATCTATTGTTCACTGTTAGACTTCCTATATTACAGTATGTTATCCAAGATGAGTACACTCTAAAGACGTTAAATTGTATTTGGTTATGCCATCATTAATGCCTTCTCATCATTTTGAAAAAAAGGAATACAAACACTATTTCTCTTCTGTATTTCTCTAGTCTCATCTTTCAGACCCCCTTTTATCCCTTCATCTAGTAGACTGGAGAATGCCCTCCTTATAGACATTTTCCCCCATTTTTTATCCCTGAGCTATGATCAAATCAATTCCAGAAAGATTGAAAGATGCAGATTTCTCTCTCTTGAATAAATCAGCTCTGTTTTTCAAACAAGAAAAAATAAAGCTTCTCTTTTTCAGTCTCTCATGGGAAGACATTTGAACTAGCAAGTGCCGCAATGAGCAGAGAGGTGAAAGAAGAGATGCTCAGCTTGCTTTAGATGGAGGCAGCTGGCTTGCATGACAAAGCTAGGAGGGAGCCTGGGGAGCCCCAGACCAGCTCTTGCCACAGGCAGCAATTCCAGAAAGAGCTAGGCTGCCACCATCTGCTGTGGACTCCTAGGTGCTCCTTAAAGTTCTTTCCTTGGGAATACCAAAAGTTATGTTTTAGGCCACCAGACTCAGCTGTTTTCTCAGACTTTCTACTTAAGAAAGTAAGCTTAAGAAGGATGAGCAGAGACTATGGAATTCCGCAGACACAAAGAACTTCTGAATGGAAGATAAATGCATCCAGATCCCATGTAAGCTCACACTCATTTCCAAATCTTCTATGTGTTTTTTAACTATGATACATTGGTTATTATAGTTATATGGTATATATATATTGGTATATCATGGCTATTGGTTATTATATATATATATATATATATATATATGTATGTATGTATCTTAAGTTTAAAATTACATTAACTTTTGTTCATAAATTCCTAAATTTCTGGTAACTTCTTGCACTCTCTTTTTCTCTTCTTCCCTAATGAAGAAACATAGAATGTCTTGGATTGGAAGAGACCCCAAGGATCATCAAGTTCCAACCCCACTGCCACAGGCAGAGCCACCAACCTCCAGATTTAATACTAGACCAGGCTGCCCAGAGCCCCATCCAGCCTGGCCTTGAACACTTCCAGTGTTGGGGCATCCACAGATTCTCTGGGCAGCCTGTTCCAGTGCCTTATCACTCTCTCTGTAAAGAATTCCCCCCTGACATCAAAGTTGATCATAATGGATCATAATACATCGCCAAATACACAGCAGAACAGAGTACTCTTGTGTCTCAGCAATATTGTAGTTATTTTTCATGGACAGGTCTGAAAAATTTCTTATACTATAGCTGAATAGAAATTTTATGGTGGTAGAATGAAACAATACAAACTACAGCATGATCAGAATTTGAATCTGGTGTATTTCTGTTCTAGAGAAAACCATCATGAGATGGTTAGTTCTCAATGAATCCCCACATTCCCCTGCCTGCTGATCATCATGTGCCTGCCCACCCAGCAAGTGAACATACTGATTCTACTTCTTATTTTTCTTTACATTTTTTATTGAGCTTCTCCTTTATCTTCTTTCCACTTCTTGTTTCATGGGAACTCTTTCTGCAGAGCAAACAAATGGACTCAACATTAATCTCAAATGCCTATATTCTGCATTATGCTCTATCCTCATTTTAGATGATAAAATTTCTCATGGCAGCTATTCACTTTGAGATATTTCATATGCATCCATATACCTATGCATTAAATAAAATCATATTCCATATGATTTTGCATATTGCATATTGCACAAAATCAAAGTGTATCCAGGAAGAAACTTCATATCGTTTTAAAAGGATAAAGCAGAAACGTGCTTAAGTTGCAAATCCACAGGCATTTCTCGTTCAGTTCATTGCAGAAATACCACAGAACTTATTACCACCATTTATTTGTCATTTCTACAAATAAATGATTATCTCCTTCAGCATGAATCCATATTTAATTTTTTTTTCTGTTCATCATGAAAATGCTTTAGGTTATTTTTAATTTGTGTTATTGTGCCTTGCAGTGTAGGGTAGGAAGAGCCACCCTAGCAAATTGAACTGTATTTCAAGCTTATTTCTACATCTGTTGTAAATGTAAACAATTTTTGAATTATGTAGCAACTAGTATAGTAGTTACACTAATATAGTGACTTCATAACATTTTTCATCATAAAAGCTTTTCCTTCAGGATGCTTCTTATCTTACTGGAGAGTCTTTCAAGACTTGCAGTAGCTCATGCAAATGTTCCCTACATGTTTTATTCATGTGGAGGTGTTTGCCCACAAGTCAATGACCAGAATACAATCTATATTCACATTGGCCATTTTAATACAGATGATGGGTACACTGCTTCATCTGCACTACTGTAATTCCTTATTTTAGTATGTGAAAAACAACATCACTGAGCTTTGAGTTTAAGCGAGGCTTGGGAGAACTAAAGGAATAAAGTATCCTAAAATCATGACAGTTTAAGGGATTACTCAAGTGTATTTTGCCAACTTTTAGAACTTTCTGATTTTTACACTGGACAGGAATTTATATGTTAAACCTAAAGAATGCACTAAGAAAGGTCTCCAGCCTTTTTGTACATCAAAGGCAATTTTATCAACTTTAAAATTGTTAAAGAAAAGGTGTCTGAAATTCAATCGTTGCTGAGGATGCTACCCAGAGATCCTCCACCTGCTGTTACATGGTTGAGGTTTGTGTCAAGCAGTGATATGTGTATAAGAACTGCTTCTGAGCACAACAAAATTGAAGGAGATGGGAGGGGAAGAAAACTGGTGCTTTGGTGTCAGCTCTGGAAGATCTCTTCCCACGCTGTATGGGACTTTCTCACTCTCACCAACATGACCTTGCAGACACTGTCTCACTGTAACCTGACATGGATGCCATACTACTTACCCATATTTCTGTAGCACCTTATCTAAGTCTTAATACCTCAACGCTACTTTTCCATGTGAACATAGCTCTGGAAGCCCATTCAAATGCATCCTTAACAAAGATCTCAGTTTTGACTAGCATTACATTTCCCCAAATTCCTGCCATCTGCTTTCAGAATTGGCAGAGCTGTAAAAATGTCCCTTCTGTGGGTGATTACTACACATGGGTGATAGCCTTCGAAGAGCTCATACAGAGTTCATGCACTCTTGTGGAAGAGGATTTATCTTTCAATTACCAGAAGCAAATGTAATACCATTATCTAAAGCTTTCTCAGCACTTGTTAATCCTGATATCATTGCAGCATATGAACTTATGATTGAAACAATTATGTGCTTAAAGGGCATTTTCGAAGAGCTAAACAAAGCATATGCAAACCTCAATTTATCCTTAAAAAAAGTAAATGTCCTTGATCTTGGTCAAGGACAAACTTCATTAGAAAAACTGACAGACATGTATACAAGGAATTAGATAATCTTGCAGACCTATTCTTGAAAGAATAACCATATATTTCCACAATCAAGGGGAAATAGTATTTTTCTTAATAGCATGAGAAAAAAAGTATAAATGATTACTCTCAGTTTATACAGAAACTCGAGTCACAAGCATCACTAACATAATTTGATGGATAAAAAGAGCATATGTACTACTCAGATAATCAACACCGTAAACAATACCAAAGTATCTTGGATTTGGGTAAAAAAATATTTTCTTATATTTTCATATAAAAGAGTTTAAATTTCTTAAGGGTGTAGCTTGTTTGATTTTTTCTTCAAATACTGTGGTGAGGTTTTAAACAACACTGAATTAATCTTTCACCTAATCTGTGATATTTACATCTCTTAACAAATTGAACACGCCAGTTATTTTGCATTTAAAAAGGTGCATAATCTCAAGGTAACAGACTTCAGCTATTACAGATTTTATATTTTAGTGCTAGATTTGGCATATTTATTGAAAACATTCCTGAATTAAAGATTTCTCATTTAAACTTGAATGAGATTTCTCCACCATTAGCATTTTAACTAGGAAGTTCTTCCCTTCCGAAATGAGGCTTCAGGGAAAGGTATATTTTTATTATATGACAAAATGGAAACAAATTATATAGGATTATGTAGGTTAGAACTCTTCTTATAACAATTTTTTACATATCTCTCTGAGGGCATTTGAAAATCTGCCAAAGAGCTTAACTGAACTGTATTTCAATAACAACAAAGTACACATTCCCATCTGGGAAAAACTTAGCTACTTTAAATCCATGAAGCTGCTTGAGTTAGAACTGATTAAAGACAGATATGCAATTAAGTCTACTAGATAATTTCAAACAGCTGTTTCATACTCTGATTCTGAAACAGAACAAAAGTGATATGATTTCGATTGAGTTGACTAATGGAATTGCAGATCACTGCATCCAGATTTGAGTTGTTAGCAGCTCCAAGGCTCAGACAAATCAACATTCCCAGTGGAAATTAGAGAAGTTCTCTTAAATGAAAAGGGAGCTATTTTCATCACACTTGTTCATTTCAGAAAAGACAAAATTCCTATCTTGCAACTGTACAATGCGTCCTATTTATTTCCATGGAAAGTACAACAGATATAAAGAGCACATCAACACTGATAGAGCAAATTCTCAGCAAGAAAACACTCTTTTTGAACGTAGTAATGACCATGAGCCATGTATTTTCCCCAGTGAAGTACAAAACCCTACATGCCATGCTCATAACAACCTGCATCATTGGAAGTGACTCACTGTTGCTGTCTCCTCCGTTGAAGTGCACCACCCACTGCTTCACTGCGCTCACATCCACTGGGTGGTCTCCATAAAAGTTCAGCAAGTGTCGATGAATGTCACTGGGTGCCATTTTTTCCACCTGGAGGAATTCAGTGACACAGTATTACTTCATTCGCACTTCCATGTCAGATGCCACTGTGTCAGACCACCCCTCTACTGCATTTGTCTCATGGTAACAGCATGTAACAACATTGGAGATCTGCATGCGCTTGCATGGCCACGATCTCATTGCAATCATGGAGACGTGGTAGGACAGCTCACATGACTGGAGTGTTGTCATGGAAGGCTATGTGCTTTTTAGGAAAGATCAGCCGGCGAGGCGGAGTGGTGGAGTTGTTCTTTATGTAAGAGAGCAGCTAGAATGTATTGAACTCCACCTGGGAGAGAGTGGTGTAGCAATGGAGAGCTTGTGGATGAGAATTAAGGGGTGGGCTGGTTTGGCTGGCACTATGTGGGTGTGTACTACAGGTCCCCTGATCAGAAGGAGGAGGTTGATGAGGCCTTCCATAAGCAACTGGAAGTAGTGCCACAATCCCAGGCACTTGTGCTTATAGGGGACTTCAATTATCCAGATATTTGCTGGATAAGCAACATAGCCAGGCACGCGCAGTCCAGACGGTTCCTGCAATGTGTTGAAGACAACTTTCTGATGCAGGTGGTGAAGGAACCAATGAGGGGAGGGGTGTTGCTGGACCTTATTCTCACTAATAAGGAAGGGCTTGTCAAGGAAGTAAAGGTTGGGGGCAGCTTGGGTTGTAGTGATCATGAGATGGTGGAGTTCAAGATCTTGAGTGGAAGAAGCAAAGCAAGAAGTAGGGTTGCTACCCTAGACTTTAGAAGAGACAACTTTGATCTCTTCCAGGACCTACTTGGAGCTATCCCATGGGCTTGGGTGTTAGAAGGTAAGGGGGCCAGCGAGAACTGGTCAGCATTTAAACAGCTCTTCTTCCAAGCTCAGGATCAGTGAGTCTGTGTGGGCAAGAAACCAGGAAAGGGTGGCAGGAGACCTGTGTGGATGAGCAAGGAGCTCGTGCACAAAACCGAAGGAAAGAAGAAGGTCTATGAAATGTGGAAAAAGTGTCTGACCACTTGAGAAGAATATAGAAATATTGTCAGGGCCTGCAGGGATGCAATGAGGAAGGCTAAAACCCGCCTGGAATTGAATCTGGCAAAGGTGATAAAAGATAATAAAAAAGGCTTTTTTAAGTATGTTAACAGTAAAAGGAAGACTAGGGAGAATGTGGCTCCCCTACTAAGTGAGGGGGGTGTTCTTGTAATGGGGGACACTGAGAAAGCATAGATATAGAATGCCTTCTTTGCTTCTGTCTTCAGAGAAAAAGCTCTCCCTCAGGAATCCCAGACCCTGGGGATTAGTGAGAGGGTCTGGGGAATAGAAGACTTCCCTTTAGTCAGGGAAGAGGTGGTTCGAGAGCTCCTAGGCAACACCGATGTTCATAAATCCATGGGATCCGATGGGATGCATCCACAGGTGTGGAGGGAGCTGGCAGAGGTGATTGCTGAACCGCTCTCTGTCATCTTTGAGGGGTCTTGGAGAATGGGGGAGGTGCCTTGGAGGATAGCCAATGTCACTCTGGTCTTCAAAAAGGGCAAGAAGGAAGATCCAGGTATTTACAGGCCAGTCAGCCTCACCTGTGTCCCTGGAAAGGTTAATGGAACAGCTTGTGCTGGATGCCATCTCCAGACAACTGGGAGAAAAGGAGGTTATCAGGAGTAGTCAGCATGGGTTCACCAGGGGGAGGTCGTGCTCGACCAACCTGGTAGCCTTCTATGATGTTGTCACATGCTGGGTGAATGAGGGGAGAGCAGTGGATGTAGTCTACCTTGATTTCAACAAGGCATTTGATTCTGTCCCCCACAACATCCTTATAACAAAGCTGAGGAAGTGTGGGATAGATGAGTGGACAGTGAGGTGGGTTGAGAACTGGCTGACTGGCAGAACGCAGAGGGTTGTTGTTGGTGGTGCAGAGTCCAGTTGGAGGCCTGTAACCAGCGGTGTTCCTCAGGGGTCTGTGCTGGGTCTGGTCTTGTTCAACATCTTCATCAATGACCTTGATGAGGGGATAATGGCCACCCTCAGCAAGTTTGCTGATGATATGAAGTCGGGAGGATTGGCTGACACACCTGAAGGCTGTGCTGCCATTCAGCGAGACCTGGACAGGCTGGAGAGCTGGGCAGTAAGAAACCAGATGAGGTTCAACAAAAGCGAGTATAGAGTCTTGCATCTGGGGAGGAATAATTGCATGCACCGGTACAGGCTGGGGGATGAGCTGCCGGAGGGGAGCTCTGCGGAGAGGGACCTGGGTGTCCTGGTGGACAACAGGTTGGCCGTGAGCCAGCAGTGTGCACTTGTGACCAAAAAGTCCAATGGCATTCTGGGGTACATTAAAAAGAGCGTGGCCAGCAGGTCGAGGGAGGTGATCCTCCCCCTCTACTCTGCCCTGGTAAGGCCTCATCTGGAGTACTGCATCCAGATCTGGGCTCCCCAGTACAAAAAAGACAGGGATCTCTTGGAAAGAGTCCAGCGGAGGGCCACGAAGATGGTGAAGGGCCTGGAGCATCTTCCCTATGAAGAAAGGCTAAGTGAACTGGGTCTATTTAGCCTTGAGAAAAGAAGACTGAGAGGGGATCTAATCCAGGTTTATAAATATCTGAGGTCTAGGGGGCAGAGTGGTGAGGGTAGACTCTTTTCAGCAATGTGTGGAGACAGGACAAGGGGAAACATCCAGAAACTGCAGCACAGGAAGTTCTGCACAAATGTGTGCAAGAACTTCTTTATGATGAGGGTGATGGAGCACTGGAACAGGCTGCCCAGGGAGGTTGTGGAGTCTCCTTCTCTGGAGATGTTCAAGACCCACCTGGATACCTACTTGTACGACCTACTGTAGGGAACCTGCTTTGGCAGGGGAGTTGGACTCGATGATCTCTGGAGGTCCCTTCCAACCCCTACGATTCTGTAATTCTGTCATTCTGCAAATATTGGTGAAAAGGCTCAGCCTCTACTGCCCTACCACCAATATCCGCTTCCGATGTCGTGGGGCAACATAATAGCACACTAGGCATTACTTTTGGAGAAGCCCTCATACCATCCACAAGAATCCACTTAAGAAAACATATTGCATAGGACATCTGAGAAGCAGCATGACTGGCCAGAAAGTGCTGAGCTTCCATTTCACCTGAAGGAAGGACCTGAGAGATGGGCAAAACTGTGTCCAGCAGATGTGTCTGAGTGGCAGAAATACAGTGCCTGTCTCATGAGAAATGTAAGAAAGGGTCAGTGGAAGTGTTGTGAACATGGAACTGTGACAACTGTCTGAGGGACAACAGAATTATTGAAGAATTTTTAATTGGTGATCTTCAATATTACAGATTGCTATTAAAAACAAACAAATAGAAATGTTATAATTTTTCCTTTTGTTGGCCATTTTCAGACCTATTGACCTTCTGTGTGCAGTGTAAAAACTGTAGTCATCTTACCTTGTTGCAGTTTTTGCATTAGAAGGAGATGGTTTATATTTTGGAGATGCTCTTTTTTCACCACTAAGTACAAAGGAATTCATGAAGGCAGTGGAGTGTGCTCAGAGAAGGGCAAAAAAGCTAAGGGATGTCTGGAACAGAACTCTCATGGGAAGCAGCTCACAGAACTGGGATTTTTAGTCTGGAGTAGAGGAGGCTCAGTGCAGACCACATTAGTCTCTATAACAGCCTGTAAACAGACTGTGGTAAGGTGGGAGTTGGCCTCCTCTCCCAGATAACAGCAACAGGGTGAGAGGAAACAGCCTCAAGTTGTGCCAGAGGAGATTCAGGTTGGATATCAGGAAAAGTTTTCTTCTCCAAAAGAGCAGTCAGGCAGTGGCACAGGCTGCCCAAGGAGGTGGAATCACCACCATCCCTGGAGGTGTTCAAGAGCCACGTAGATGTGGCACTGAGGGACACAGTGGACATGGCAATGATGGGCTGACGGTTGAACTAGAATGATCTTTGAGGTCTTTTCCAAAATTAATGATTTTATAATTCTGTGAAAACATGGCATTTGTGACATTTGTATTTTAACAAATTAATCCTACATAAGCTGTGAACAAATACATAGTGTATATCATCAGTAATACTTGTGTGGGTAAGACTTAAGGCTTGTGAGCTTGAGCTAACCAACTATGGAGGGTTTGGGGTTGTTTTTTTTTTGTTTTTTGGTTTTTTTTTGCAGGACATCTGATGTTTCCCAGCAATGTTGAAGCTGTTACACAGGTGTCAAATTTATGCTATCTGCATGCTCTTGACTGATTGCCTTGCACCACTTTGCATGTGCAGCTAGGATTGATTGGCTAGTGCTAATGCACATCCAGAAGGCCTTCATACCTACAGAAAATCCTTGGTGTCAGTATATTTAAAACTGAGGAGGCAGACCAAAGAGAACAAACCTACCTGACTCATAGCCACACTTTTTTGCACTAGTGGGGTCCCTTCCCCACTAATGGCCAGATTCTGCTTTCCTCACACTGTGCTTGGAACATTCCCACAAAAATCAGTTCTCCATTTATGAGATCGACCTTTCTGTAGCCGATTCCTCTGCAGTCTCTGCAACTGTTGGCTGCAAGCTTGGTACTGACATTGAGTTTGATGCAGAGCAGTTCTGCCTGCAGTATTGTTCTCTAATGAACAGGTCTTTTAAATGCAGAATTGACTCATTCATGCTGCGGACTAATTGCAAGCCCCTATACTCATGTTTTTACTTTATCTTCCTTCCCCTTTCACCAACAATAAAAAATTGTAAAGCACCTGGTTCCTGTTTCATAGTTTTTGATTCCATCAAAAATTTCAGACTTCCCTTTAATCCTTCTTTCACTTCTTGATTTTAAGATAACCAATTACATAATCTAAAAAGAAATTGTTCCTGTATTTATTCTGCAGGTAGCTTGATAGCTTTCCCATTTTAGTTAATATATTTGCTTTGGTGCTTGAGGCTGCTAGAGGAAATTTTGGTATTAACTTCTTGTCATTACACATTTTTAAATTCTGTAAAGGATTTATCAAAGATAGAGCTTATGTACTCTGCAGCAATGTACAAGTCAAACTCATGCAGCCAGTTTCCAAGGACATGAGGGAAACATGCAGAAACATGAGGGTCTTTCAGCAAACTTACCACATTTAGTAAGGTATCACTATTCTTCCACATAAGTGGCATGCACTCTTATTCTTATTTGAAAAAGTTGGAATATTTCAGTTTTGATTTATACAAACTTGTAAAGATTCACCGATCTTTTGAAAATTTCCACATGAATATACTGTAAAGGTTTAAATTTGTTTTTGTGTTGAACAGACACTCAAAACAAGAAAGAACAGTACTTATTTTCTCATGCACTGCTGCTAACATTTCCATCCTTTTTTTTTTTTGCAATGCCATAAGGGGACAATTGAAGTTAGAGTGTGGAGACAGCAAAGGCCAGAAAAGGAGTGCGCGCTGTTGATCTGAACGGAGTCCCAGTGAAGCCAGTGGTAATTCTTCCATGACTTCTAGGGCTTTGAATTATGCCCTGAGGGGCAGATCTGTAAGGTTATGTAGGCACCAGCATTTTTGTAAATCCCACTTCTTACCTCTCTGTGTGTTCAGGCAGCTGAATAGCAGTGAATTTCTGCACTATCAGATACCCTATGTCTCAGACGGAGTTATATGTTTCTGCTGTTGCAGACTGAGTTACACCTTGCTGATATTCTTTATATAGTCAGTCAGCCTATTTTCTAGATCTTTTCCCTAAGCATTTCAAGGTCGTTTAGCCACTTGCTTTTACCTTTGTTTCTCCCAACATGTGCACATAAGTAGGGGGCATGCCCTCTAGCATGCCCCATCAACTAGTCTTCAGCCGTATCTTGACTGCACAGTTGGAGAAAAGATTTGGACAAACAAAGCATCTGCACATATCTGAGTTCCTACTCAGAGAAACCCCTGAACTTCAGCCAGAAAGTAATTTGCAATGTCTTCCAACAAGTTTCCAGGTCAGGAGGCAGAAGGGTATGTGATACACTGTGGATATACCTGGTCCCAGGCTCAGGTGGGGGCAACTTGGGCTTGTTGAGACTATTGATGATGAAATTTTGTTGGAAGGAGTGGGTGAAGACCTGATTACATTCTTCTCTTCAAGAGACTGCCCTTGGCTTGTACTCTCCTGTGAGCTAGAGATGACTCATAACTGTCATGGCATCGTCTCTTACTGCAGTATTTCAGGTGGAAGCAGCTCAGTTGCTCAGTATGTCCATTTTTTGAAGGCTTTTTCCCTTGACTGGTAACTATGCTTGTTTTTGTGAGCAGTGACAGTACTTAAGGCTCTTGTTTGTGTATTTAGAAGGGCTAAGCCAACAGCATCATTATGTTATTCTAGTATTGTGCTTTTTTATTTTACCTTTTTTTTTTCTTTCTTTTTTTTGTAATCAAGTCAGTGTCTACGTTTGACAGGCAAGTTTGACTAACCCATTTGCACAAGATTCCATTTTACCCTAACTTTTCAAGCAGAACCTTGGCACAAGACTTTGATGAGGTTCATTTTTGTTGGTATGCAATAGACCTTCAAGATGTTCTGGTGTGAATTGCACTGACAGCTGACAAAAACTTCCATAAGCCCAGATAAATTTAAGTCTCTAAATACTTTCAGAAATATGTATCTAATTGAACTAGGTTCTGTAACTTTTGGATTTAAAACCTTCTGTCACTATTTCTGGCTTTAAAATCTGCCCTCTTTATCGGCATATGGTGACTGCACTGATTAGATCACCTTTTCAACTGTCATGCCCATGAAAGCCACAGTCATCTATAAATTGCAGATTCATGGATCACATGAAATCACAGGCATTTCCTGCGTTAGCTTTCACAAATCAAATTATGAATACCAACCTGTATAGGAAAAAAATCTCAAGATAAAAATCATTTACATTCCTTTTTAGTTTCTCCTTGGCTAGAACATTGCTACTGAGACACTCTTATTGTCATACACCTTCCCCTCGCACTCAGGACACACATTGAAACACGAATCTGTACTCTAATTTCCTCAAACTTTTCTCCATATTTAAACCTGTGTGATGACATCAGCAATGCAGGACATTTTCCAATAGTATGAAAATAGTATTCTGTTCCCACAGAAAGCAGATAAGTGCTAACACCCCCTCTTGAAGGAATGCTTATCTGTTGTAGATGCTTGATTGTCTGCTTCAGTTCATAATCAGAAGAATAAATATCCTACCGTTTTCTGAACTGAAAAGTTAAAGGAGTGAGCCTGACCACTCTACCAGCTGAACATGTTTTAGTATTCAGAATATCTTCCTTCTTCAATAGGATAAAAGATGTTGAAGATAAAAATTGAAATGAGTGAAAATCTTATTTTTTTCTTTTTAAAAAAGTCTGTATAGGAGAGTAAACAACGCCAAAACTTCAGTTGCTGTTCTACTAATTACCGATATTTGTTACTCAGTGCAAAGGAAAAACAAAGAAGATATTCAGAAATAATTCAGAATATCCTGTAGTAGTCTTCCACTTAAAAGAGCTGTAGGCTGAAATATTCATATGAAGAGGAGGGGAAAATGCAACTACTCAATTACCTCTGTTACCAAATGCAAACACTGAGCCTGGACAGAAATAAGGGGAAGTGATCCTAAAGAAATTAGCAAAAGCAATCACAATGTATTTTGATGAAATATCATAGAATCATAGAATCTTTTGAGTTGGAAGGGAACCTTAAAAGGCCATCTTGTCCAACTCCCCGACAATGAACAGGGACACCTACAGCTAAATGAGGTTTCTCAGGGCCCCATCCAACCTGATCTTGAGTGTCTTCTGGGATGGCTTTCACTACATCTCTGAGCAATCTATTCCAGTGCCTCACCACACTTACTGTAAAAAAATTCTTCCTTATATCTCATCCAAATCTCCCCCTCTTTTAGTTTAAATCATCCTATCACAGCAGACTGTGCTAAAGAGTCTGTCCCCTTCTTTCTTACTGCCTCTCCGTAGATACTGAACAGCCACTATCAGGTCTCCCTGGAGCCTTCTCTTTTGCATGCTTAACAGCCCCAGCTCTCTCAGCCTGTCCTTGTTCCTATGAGGACAGAACTCAGTACTTTTATTCCCTTAAATTTTCTATGTTATGTTTTTGAAGACTTATCTGACTATCCCTGAAAAAGTCAGTTTTCTTGATCTTGGCATCAACTTTATCAAAGAACTCAACTTTGTTATCTTTCAAAGTGTTAATCTCACAAAAAGTAATTTACAAGGTGTCACCTTTAGCACAAAATAGGTCTAGTCTGTTAAAATTTGTTGGAAAAAATGTCTATGTTACTATGTGAAACGATAAGTAACTGAGACATTTCATGTACATTCTAGGACAAAACCAGGGACATTTTATGCTATCTATCTGCTCTCAGACCACAGCACATCTGACCTTGCAATGCGCTGAGTCTCAGCTTAAAAAGCCTCACATTCATTAACTTGGATCAGTTTAAGCTCAAATCAGTTAATAAGCTTTGGGGAAATGGCTCAACTGAATTTGTCTGCAAATTGTGTTAGTCGGGCATTGAATGAAATTGAATTCAATCAACATGGCTTCAAATATATAAATCTGTCTATCAAACAATATATTGGATTTTACGTGTGGTTTTGCATTACAAGAAATCAGAAATCTAGAAGCATTAGACTTGAACCACAATAGGCATAAGTAACATCTCAGCCGGCACTTACTGAAAGCCTCCATTGCCTGAAGCTTTTTAGCTGGTGGTACATTCTCTACTGATAGAGGCAAAACAGCAATTCTCCAGAGGAGTCAGCTTTCAAAGGAAACCACTTCAAAGTTTCATGGGGAAACAGATACAGGGAAGACATACAATTTTAAAGAATCTTAGCAACATAACACATCTTGATGTATCCCACATTAAACAGCTAACAATTCCCACAGAAACATACTTACTATTCCAGCTTGGAAAAAAAGCAAGCTGAAAGCCTTCAACTTTACACCCTCCACTGCATTTATTCTGTGAAGATGAATGATCAGAGCTTTGGACTAAGCAAAATCACTGATGTTTCCCCTGGAGATTCCTGGCCAACTCTGTTGATAAGACTTAACAGGATTTCAGGGATTTTTGTGAACTCTGCTGTTGAAGAAGGCTATCCTTGGTACCTTGATCTGAGTTACAGCATAGTAGGAGAGCCAATCAGCCTACAAGATTTGGAAAGACATACAGCTAAAAGGCAAACTGACAAAGTAGTAACTTCATCAAAAGGAAGCAGGATGCTAACAGTTTTATACTGCGGGCAGCAACAAGAAATTGTGCAAGTCCATAGAACCATAGAATCACCAAGGTTGGAAAAGACCTCTAAGATCATCCAGTTCAACCATCCACCTACCACTAATATTTCCCCACTAGACCATGCCCCTTAGAACAACATTTCTACAGTACCCCCAGGGATGGTGACTCCACCACCTCCCTGGGCAGCCTGTTTCAGCACATTACCACTCTTTTGGAGAAGAAATTTTTCCTAATGTCCAACCTGAACCTCTCCTGATTCAACTTGAGGCCTATAGTCCTATCACAAGTTATATGGGAGAAGGAGCTGACCCTCACCTCATCACAGCCTCCTTTCATGCAGTTGTAGAGGGTGATAAGGTCTCACCTGAGTCTCCACTTCTCCAGACTAAACAATCCCAGTTCCCTATCCTCTCCCTGTAAGTCTTGTGCTCCAGATACTTCACAGTTCAGTTGCCCTTTTCTAGACATGCTCCAGGACCTCCATGCCTTTCTTGTAGTGAGGGCCCAAAACTGAACACAGTATTTGAGATGCAGCCTCGCCAGTGATGGGTTCAGAGGGATGATCACCTCCCTGCTCCTGCTACAAACACTATTTCTGATACAAGCCAGGATGCCATTGGTCTTCTTGGCCCCTTGGGCACACTGCTAGCTCATGTTCAGTTGAGTGTTGACCAAGACCTAGAACACAGAACACAGAACCACAAAGACCATAACCTTGTAAGAGACCATCAGAGCGTGTTGAAGAGTTTATGATCCATATAACAACTGATTTGAGGATCTGATTGGGCCGTGAGGGCTTTGCCATGCTGCACACATCCCTTATCATATGATAAGCACAGCCAGTTGGTCATAATCAGAAGCCTGAAGGCAGCAACCACATGGTACCAGCAGTGATGTCAGCAGCATGTCCCTGACTTTATCTTAGTAAAGTGGTATGTTTTCATGTAAGAACCCCTTAGTACCACAGTAACAAATAAATAAACAAAGAAACAAAGAAATAGACCTGGTTTGCTTCTAAGAAAATCCTATGAAAACTCTGAAGATGGCAATGCCAGCAGATCTTGTCATGTATGGGAAGCCTGCACAGAGTTTACATGTTGACAAGAGGTCTAACACTGTATCATTTCAGGGCTCCCAGCATCAGAAGGGACTGAAGATGTTACAACTTGCTGTCTGATTTTGTAGGATATCAGTAACACAATTATCTTTCTTGAGAGTGCTTGCAGTGCTTTTATTGGAATCTAGAGCACCAGCACTTTCAGTGCCAGACAGATGATATGTATGCTGGTTTGGGGACCTGCAGTCGGATTCTTCCTTGCTGTTATTAACAGCATTATGATAGCAATCACAAAACATTTATTTTGCTGAGAATTCTGTGACTCCTACTGCTCCCATCTGACAAACTGCCTGGCTCTGTGGCCACGGCCACACAAGGCTCACTCTTACAATGTGCAGATTCTGTAGAACACCTGAGAAACAGCAATGAACATCCAGAAAGCACTGGATTATTCTTTTATTATTATTTTTTTTTTATTTTAATTTTAATTTGTTCATTTATGTCTGGAGAAAAGAGAGTCAAGTATGTCCTGACATGTCCAGAAGTAAGGGGCTGGGAGGTGGGCATGGCTGTGAGCAGCAGCTGCATGCAGTGGGGCCAGGCAGCAGAGAAACAACAATTTCTCATAATGCCCCCATTGTGATTATGTGAAAGGATTCCCAAGATGTAGTGGCCATCATTCTGAGATGAAGATCTTTCCTGGCAGTCTAGAGGAGCAGGGCTTGTGGATAGTACCCTGCAACATGGTGGGGTGTTTAGGAAGTGAGCAGTATGTTTTACTCTCTGAAACATGCTCTGTTTTGCTGCTATGACAAACTTTGTTCCTGGGAAACCCTGGCTTTCACACTTACAAAATTGCATACAGATGCTACACAGGAGATATGCAGGGAAAGGCATCATAAATTTTAAAGGAATTTCTACTTGTAAGATTGTTTATTACTTCCATGTAGGACATTCATTTACTTACCGAGTGACCCAGCATACTCTCTGAGTCTATCTACCCTTTCTTCTACCATTTGTGCAATAATGAGATACTGAGAATCACTTTGTAAGTCATTTTGTATTTATAAAGTGATTTGGGATACCAGGATGTAAGGCACAGGGACTCTTATCTTGCTAGAGGGAGATGTGTCCAACAGCAGTCCTCGGTCAATATGCAAGCTATTAAATTTATCAACAAGATATTAGAAGCATAGACCTCTAAGATTATCTAATCCAATTAACACCTCATCCCCACCATACCCACTAACCATGTCCCTCAGTGGCGCATTCGCACATTCCTTGCTACCAAATATTTAAAGTGATTCTGCCTTTCTCATGTGAACTGTGATCATGTGCAATGTGTATTCATTAGGATTGTTTTACACATTGGTCCCCTTACTTGCAATCCTGTCCGACCCCTGGGATTTATGCATCTAGTTTCCAGTCTGAGTATATTTGGTGTGTGTACATCTGTGAAGCTGAATACAAAAGGGCTAGGACTGATCCCTGACCTCAGGCCAAGTAACATTGGTGGGTGATTTCCACACAACTTAAAGCCAATCTCTTGCTTTCAAGCTTTGGGATTGTAGCTGGAGCAGTCCAAAGCAGGAAATGAATGCATCAAGGAGGGTGTCTGGCTAGGTATGCAAAGCTTCCTTCACTCCCAGTGTGGATCCTTCTGGTGAGGATGAAATTCAGTAGGACTTGTGTGCTTAGATGAGGTTTAAGAACATGGAATGGGTAACGGTAATACTGAAATTCTCTACATTAGCCCAGCGGTTATAGCATTCTCACAGGACAATCAGCAACTGGTTTCAGGGCTCTTTGCCTGAAGAGGTTGAAATGCCGTTTTACCTGCTCAGGATGAGAGAGAGTTGCAAGAAAGAAAGGTATCTGAAGAGGCTTTATCTGGAGATAACTGCAGCCCCTTTAGGCATGTGGATCTTACGCATGTGCATACTCTATGTATTCCTCCCATGCCTTATCTGTGTAAAAATGAGGACTGATGAACTCTTTAGCAGCTAAAAGGAGGATTTGTGGAAAAAAAAACAAAATCAAAATCCCCCAAAGTTTAGGGCTAGTCTCCTTCCTTACCTTCACTGGAAGTGCAATCAGCTTGAACTAATATGATACACATAGCAAAGTGGGCTTATCACACAATGACATGTTGAGATGTGGAACCAAGCTGTCTCCTCATGAAATATGGATCAAGACAGAAAATTATCCTCTGAATGGTTTTTTTGAAGATAAGATAGCAGAAGTCATGTCAGTGTTAAAAACAATGTAAGAGTTTTATTTATTTTCTGATTAGAGAGTGAGACTGTGCAATTTAGTGAATTGCCGTTAATCATTTCAGAGTGATTATTTCTCTTCATCTTTGGTTCTCTGTCTTCTTTCCCTAAGTGAAATTTGTTGCAAATCCTATCACCTGTGAATTTCATTAAATTGAATGTGTTCAGGTGTGGATTGTACACACTTCGATATTTCCAATTTCTGTCTGCACCCAAGTATCCAAAAATTTGCCAGGGGTTGTTGCATAAACAATTCCTCTGTCATTCCTGGATGTAGTATGCATCACCTGAAATGAGTGCATGGTGATTCAACAGAGCTAAAACTCCTGAACAACTGAAATAAGGTGTCATGGTTTTATGGTTTTTTTTTGGGTTTCAGTATTCTGCATCAAAACATCATGTAGTGTACGGGGCATTAAAATGTTAATTCCAGGTACCTATCCCTGTACATTACAGAAGTCATGGGATCTAGCCCGTCCAGGTGGGGCTGCTCTCTTACTGCCTGGCAGTGGGTGCTGGAGGGTGCTTTCCTAGCCTTTCCAAGCTCTTCTGGTTTGACTCAGTCTCAGGAACTCTCTCCCTCATCTTGTTTGATTTATTAAGTCTCAATTTCAATTAAATTGTATTATATTGTGCTATCTTGTGTTCCAGTATCATAGTAAAATAAGTTTTCCTCCTTAGATTGTTGCCGCTGTTTTTTTTCCTCCCTTCCTTCTTTCCCATTTTGTGGGGTTGTGGTGGGGGGAGAGCAGGGGCCTGCTGCCCCCCGTCATGGACATAGATTGGTCTGGTCAACTCCGTGACATAAGGTTTTAGAAATTCTTCTCAGGGCCTGGATAAGCTGATAAAAAAAATTTAAACAGGAATCACTATCCAAAGGCAATGGAAACGTCTCAAAATTTTTGCAAGAAACAGGTAAAAATGAATATGCAATATTTGTCAGCTGAGCAAATTCTAAATAATTGCTGTCTGATGAAAACCATTTATGTAAACACCTTTAACCACTCTGAGCTTTAGAAATAAATGATTGCATATTTTCCATCAGCAATATTTCTTTCAGCACTTGCATGGTGGAAGAACTCTACTCGAACACAAATTATCTTTACAACAACCCCTGTAGAAAAAAAAAAGTTTATGCTCTGAATCCCGTTTCTTCCACACTTTGCAATGACATCTCCACCTCCACTCACTGAGGCCAAGATGATTTGAGGCCTAAGGACATTGGAAACTGTCCAATGCACTTCCTGGGTGCTTGCACACAACTGTTGCCTTCCACTAACCAGTACTTGTGACATTGGTGTCATTTAAGCCTTCCTCCTATAGTAATTCCTAGCAGGCTGTATGGCAAAAGTAATTGCTCCTATTGAAAATGATACAGCCTCAGGTGAGTTTTTACTTCACCTCGTTTTGTTGCTTCTTGATTCATATTTTAATTATGGGGGAAAAAGAACAGCCCCAGATATATAAGCATTTCTTTGTCCCGTAACCTGCTTCTTTTCAGCAGCTATATTAAAAAGATCAAGGTTCAAGGACTTCATTATAAACAGCAAAGCCCATTGGAAATCTTAAAATCTTCTTACCTGCAGTTTTGGAGTACTATTTATCAAGCAAGTTGATTTCAGTCTTTCACTGAGCAAAGTACACTGAGCTGTCTGGAAGCAGAATATCACCTTCATCAAAGGGTAATAACAACAGTACTATTAGTAGGAAATCAGTCAAAGACCTGGAGGAAATAATATGCCCTTGCCAGAAGATAAGCCCAGGAATTGATATATCTTTGCTCAAAGCTCGGTACAGGAGGTTTGATAAATCCTTCAAAGTTCAAACAGTGATTTTCTTCACTGACAAAAAGCAATTTGAAGATATTCAGTGGGTATTTTGTTTGAATTTGTCTTTTGATATCATTATCCATGGTCTGAATAGTATCTATTCTGTCTTCCAATATTATCTGAAATATTTATGTCTGACTAGTAATAAATTGGAGTTTGTCATTACACTTTTTTAAGCCATTCTCTTTAGAGGTAATAGATTTCAGTGAAAATAAGAATTACTTCACCATGGTGGGGATAAAACATAAGCTGAGTTTTAATTCTTTTTTTTTTTTTTTCTGTGACCTTGAAAACAATGAAACAGAGCTTAAGGGGGCCTATCTCATGTGAATATGAATGAATAAAGAAATCTTACACATGAATAAAGAAATCTTAAGAGAAGAATCACAGAACCACAGAATCATAAAATTACTGAATGGCCTGGGCTGGAAAGGACCTCAAGGATCGTGAGTCTCCAACGCCCCTGCCACAGGCAGGGCCACCAACCTCCCCATTTAGTACTAGACCAGGCTGCCCAGGGCCCCATCCAACCTGGCCTTGAACACCTCCAGGGACAGGGCATCCACAGCCTCTCTGGGCAGCCTGTTCCAGCACTTCACCACTCTCTCTGTAAAGAATTTCCCCCTCACATCCAACCTAAACCTTCCCTCCCTCAACTTAAAACCATTTTCCCTTGTCCTGCAATTATCAACCCTTTAAAAGAGTTGATTCCCCTCCTGTTTGTAGGCTCCCTTTAGGTACTAAAAGGCTGCAATGAGGTCACTCCGCAGCCTTCGTTTCTCCAGGCTGAACAAGCCCAGCTCCCTCAGCCTGTCTTCACAGGGGAGGTGCTCCAGTCCCCTGACCCCTGATCATCCTAGTGGCCCTTCTCTGGATCCTCTCCAACAGCTCCATGTCCTTCTTGTACTGGGGGCTCCAGACTCGGATACAGTACTCTAGATGGAGCCTCACAAGAGCAGAGTAGAGGGGGACAATCACCTCCCTGTTCCTGCTGGCCAACTCTCTTCTGATGGAGCACAGGACACCATTTGTTTTCCCAGCTGCAAGGGCACACTGCTGGCTCATGTTAAGCTTTTCATCCATCAAGACCCCCAGGTCCTTCTCCACAGAGCTGCTCTCAAGGACTGCTCCTTCCAGTCTGCATGGATGCCTGGGATTCCTCTGGCCCAAACGCGAAACTCTGCACTTTGCTGTGTTGAATCTCATCAGGTTCACCCATGTCCACCTTTCCAGCCTCTCGAGGTCCCTCTGAATGGCATCCCTTCCTTCTACTGCATCAACCACACCACTCAGCTTGGTGTCGTCAGCAAACTTGCTGAGGGTGCACTCGATTCCATCATCAGTGTCACTGATAAAGATGTTAAAGGTCCCAAGACAGACCCCTGGGGGACGCCGCTCGTTACCAGCCTCCACCTGGACATAGAGCCATTGATGACCACCCTCTGTCTGTGGCCTTTCAACCAGTTTCTTATCCATCGAGTGGTCCACCCATCAAATCCACATCCCTCCAATTTGGAGATAAAGATGTGGTGGGGGACCATGTCAAAGGCCTTGCTCAAGTCCAGGTAAATGACATCAGTCGCCTTTCCCTTGTCCACCAGTGCCGTCACTCCATCACAGAAAGCCACCAGATTGGTCAAGCATGACCTTCCCCGGTGAAGCCATGCTGGCTGTCTTGGATCACACGCCCATTCCTCATGTGATCAAGCATGTCATCCAGGAGGATCTGTTCCATGATCTTCCCAGGCACAGAGGTGAGACTCACCAGCCTGTAGTTCCCAGGGTCCTCCTTGCTCCCTTTCTTGTAAATGGGAGTGACGTGACCCTTCCTCCAGTCATCTGGGACCTCACCTGACAGCCACGACTTTTCAAATATGATGGAGAGCAGTTCAGCAACCACCTCAGCCAGCTCCTTCAGAACCCTGGGATGCATGCCATCCAGCCCCATAGACTTGTACACATTCAGTCTCATGAGGTGGTCTCGGACCTGCTCTGCCCTCACAGTGGGGGGAGATTTACTGCCAGGTTAGGTGGAGATATTACTCTCCACCTAAAAGTTTAGGGATGCAGGGCTCAGGTACACGAGAAAATAATGGTAAAAGCATTCATACTTTTGTGAAATCAAGCACGCATAGAATTATAGAATCATAGAAACAATAAGGTTCTATGGAAAAGACCTCTAAGATGATCTAGTCCAACCACCAGCCCATTCTCATCTTGACAATTAACCACGTCCCTCAGTGTCACTTCTACACAGTTCTTTAACACCTTCATGGATGGTTATTTCACCTCCTTGGACAGCCTGTGCCAATGCCTCACCACTCTTTTGGAGATGAAATTTTTCTAATATACAACTGGATTCAAGGGATTGCTCTGCATACCTCCTGCACATGTTGTCAACAGCCCATGTCCAAATATGATTGCAGGATTAAAATAAAATTAATTTTGTTGTTGTGGAAAGCTGAACTCCTCCGATGCTTGCAGAGAGGTATCACTGGGCAGTTCCATAAGCCCTAACATATGCCAACAGTTATATGAGCGCACATGAGTATTCCTGTCCTTATGTGACCACCCCCAGCCAAGCTGATCCCATCCCCAAGTCCCCTCCAGGCCTCCCCTTCCAGGCAGTACAGCTGCTCTCCAGGTTTGGACATGTGGATGTCTTCCTGTATGCTAATGCCTACAGTTTGGAAAACAAACAGAAGGAATTAGAGTTTCATGTGTAGCTGCCAGGCTATGACATCATCAAAGTCACAGAAATATGGAGGGATAGTTCACACAATTGGAATGCTGCAATCATGGATACACACTTTTTGAGAAGCACATTCCAGGATGGTAAGGAGATGAAGTTATTTTCTATGTGAGAAAGTAATGAGTCAGTTGAGGGTGTGTGGATTGAGATTAGTACGTAGATCAACATAAATTACTGTTGTGTGTGTTTGCTATGGACTATTGGGTCAGGAAGAAGAAAAGGACTTTTTCAAAAACTGAAGAACTCTCATGTTTACACAATATCCTCCTCAGGAGACTTCAACCACCTCAATATTTGTGGAAGGAACAGACGAATAGGACATAAGCAATCCAAGATGTTTCTGAAGAGGAAACAGTTCTGAACTTCTTCAGAAAACTGGAAGAACTCTTGTGTTAGAACACTGGCCCCCACAGTAGACTTCAACCACATTGACATCTGCAGAAAAAATAAAGCAATAGGGCATGAGCAATTTAGAATGTTTCAGGAGTGCATTGATGACAAACTGATGAGAAGCCTGTAAGAGAAGGCACTTTGCTGGATCTCATACTTAGAAAAAATGAAGATCTGCTCAAAGATGTGAAGGTTAGGAGCAATCCTAACTGCAGTGGTCATGAGATGGTGGAGTTCTTAGAGGAGGAACAAGGCAACAAACAGACTGTATTTGTGGTCTTTGGAAGAAAAAAGGAAAAGAACATTAACAAAACATTTCTCATGGTGAGGATGAGTCTGGCTTCCCAGTCACACAGAGTATGTAGAACAACCAAGAGTATCTGATAGAGAAAGTTTCAAACTTCAGTTTAGACAGGAGAAAAGAGTTTAGGTTTGGGTGCTTGGGAATGCTGAGGGCCTTCTTTGGCATAGTCTAGAAAGAGCAGGGCTCTCAGAAGTTTTCAGCTACCACAGCAGATTTTCATTATGTAGTGGGCCAGGAAAAAAAAAAAAAAAAAAAAAAAAAAAAGGAGAATATTTGCTTTATAAACTGCTAAATCAGCATGAAGAAAGCATCTAAATTAAAGATAGCTGCATTTTCATTGGAAAGTAGCATTTGTTTTGAAAGAAATGCATAAATACCAAAGAGGCAGAAACAATAAAGCTTTGGCCTGATTTTATGAGAAATGTGGTAATATTTCATAAACTGGAGATTGTATTCATGTGTGTTGTAACATAATTTTGGGGAAAGTTTCATGACACTTTTAAATTACTGTTACTAAGCATAGTGTGGATTTACGCACCTTACACTACTACAATCTCCAGTCAAATTTCTAAAATCTTTTTGTCTTTGTCTCTCACTCAATTAATTTATAATTTCTCTTCCATTATTCATTTTTAAACAATCTTTTGCAGCTCCCTGTCAAAGTACTGAACTGCACACTTGTATTTCAGTATATTTTCCTGGAAACTGGATTTATAGTTTCTCTAATTTAATTCTATGGAGGCACAAAAACCACAGTTGAAGTCCAGACTTTTCATGGATCACATCACCGGCTAAGTATCATCTGTTTAATGTGATTGAAATAAAGCTGTTTAAAAGCAGACAAGAAATGCAAAGCAAGCACAAAGGGAGGCATATAGAGGCTTCACTGGAAGACATAGATCTGCTCTTTAGAATATTAGTTGTGTTGCAGGAATGTGACATTTCTCTCACAAAGGGAAAAACTTGCATTTTCCCCAAAGAAGATTCTAATATTCATTTATATGATCTTTCTTTTCCTCCTTTCTTGATGATAGTATCATGTACTTCAAAACAGTATTTGAGAAAAGACAAAAGTAGTTCCACATGAAATCAACTTCCTTTGCGATTTCTTATGTGATCGTACCTTAAAATCTGTCTGCAATTACAGTAGCACAAATAGATAAGATGGGGCACAATATCTGATTTTGGAGTCAATCTGAATTGAATAACACATACGACTTAGGCTACTTACAGGTATTTACAGGTGCTTTTAATTTGGCATTAATGGAACTAATTAGCCAATCCATCTATTTTTCACCATCAGAATATAATCTTATGTGACATTGCATGTGCTCATGTGGGCAACATCAGCTCCCTTATAGTCAGAGAGACAACCTTTTCCAAAAGGGATGGACCCTAATGTTTGGATCATCTCCAATGATCCAATTAATCCTAAAGAAGTATAGAAAACTTTTGTCAAAATGATTTGTCAAAATGACATCATGTTTACTATCTATTTTCACTATCTTCTTAAATTTAACAGAAGACTTATTTCTATGAAGAAATGAACTCTCTCAGATTCACGGTGTTCCACAACTACTTTCATATTTTACTTTCATTTCCTTACCATTAGAAAGATGGTAAAAATAGAGTAAGTTTCATTATTTACACACTGTGCTGATGTTTAACAAAAACTTGAGAAACTCTCTGACAAAAGGTTTCTATTTGGTGTCACTGCTAGTATCTGGTAGAGAGAGAAAAAACTCCACAGTAGTTATCAGTGCATCTGACACCTACAAAGGCATCCAATTTTCTTTTATCTATCTTCAGTGTCAATGTTTGCAGAGAAGGAAAGAAGGAAAGAAGGAAAGAAGGAAAGAAGGAAAGAAGGA
>NW_024962262.1:56689303-56776779 GCF_019238085.1 Lagopus leucura
AGAAGGAAAGAAGGAAAGAAGGAAAGAAGGAAAGAAGGAAAGAAGGAAAGAAGGAAAGAAAGGAAAGAAAGGAAGAAAGGAAGAAGGGAAGAAGGGAAGAAGGGAAGAAGGGAAGAAGGGAAGAAAGGAAGAAAGGAAGAAAGGAAGAAAGGAAGAAAGGAAACTGACATCTTTGCATACTTTTGTTTAACTGTTGACCAGAATGGAATGCTGGATGGGGGATCCTTGCTCCATGATGCCATTAGTTGCAGTAGCATGAGCATCAGCAATACATTTACCTCACACTGGTTCTTTTCCTTTTCAGTGCAGATCTCTCTCTTTGTTCTTATGCAGCATTCTTCTGAGTGGCAACCTGAAAAAAATTAAAAGCACGAAAGCTTCACGAGGACTTCTCATATACAAAACTGCACAGTTTTTGTTCCTTGTTCTTAAATCAAACATAGAATATTTGCTTTCAAACAAGCATTAGTTCTTGATGGCCAGCTTGCTGACGCCTTTTGAACCAGCAAAGCAAGAAAAACTGACGCATTTAGAACTCACTGAGCTCTGAAAACTGCAGTTTATCATTGACGATGAGCAAAAAATATAACTGTCCTTTTTTCCCAGACAAAGGCACATGTTCCTGGAAAGGTCTGATAGCTGATCTATGGAAGAGTTTAAGTCTACAAAATTTAATCTTCAGGGGCTGACCCAGAATTTAAGAGTGGAGGCTCTGTTTTGTAGTAAAAGTGGATTACCAATTCTTCCTCCATAGACAGAATAACAAAGGTTGGAAAAGACCACGGAGATCACTTAGCTCAACCACCAGCACACCAGAACCATGCCTACCAGGCTCCTGCCTTCCCAGACCTACCTGGACTTTGGCATCTGATGGTAGTTTAGAGCTATTTGAAGTGAAAATTAAGCACTGAATGAGGTGTTAAAAGGTATCAGCCAGCATCCCTATGGTGAGAAGGGAGAGAGGGAAGGCTGGCAAACGGGGAATTTTGAATGCCGTGCTATTATAAATGAGAAAGGCAGAGGGAAGAGAAAAGATTTTCATAGAGGCATGGACACGCAAGCACGTTTGTCGGCAAAGGACTTGAAGAGAGGGAGCAGGCTACAGAGGGCGGACAAGATTGCCATCTAACGGCCAGAAATCAGAACATGGAGAATAGGTCCTGGTAGCAGGGCGGCTAGGCAGTGATGTGGGAGGGTAAATAAGCACAGGACTCAGGGGTGCAGCCTTGGGTCTGAGTTTCCCTTTTCATGTTTCTAATTGGGAATTCAGTCTGTAGGATTATCGTCAGGATATAATAAAGGGAATCAGGGTTTTACACAGAACTGAGAACACTGAGTAGAAACCACCAGCCCTTGTTATATAGTTACTGGTTCTTTACTGCATAGATGTTACATAATATCTCCTTCAGTACTTTCCCCTATTTTTAAGATGTTTGTTCATAGGGATTTTGTAAAGACAATGCATTCCCTTGGTTAAAAAGTATTAGTTGCTCAAATAAAGAATCCATTTTTCTTTCCCAGAATCTTCCCGTGTTACATGATGGGGAAACAGTTTTCACCCATAGAGTGCAGTGTTTCCCTAAAAATATAGGAATGAACGTTGCAGTGAATGATCTTCAACAACACAGTAAAAGGCGATCTCCCATTCTGTGCTAAAGATGATTTGGTTGTGGTTTTGGTTGCTTTTTTTGTTTGTTTGTTTGCTTCTGTGGGAGTTGTTGTTGTTTGTTTCCTACAGATTGCCTGATGCTCTTATTAAAGATCTTCCTAATCAGGGAAATTATGCTGTGTGGTTCATAAATGCTTTGCTGTAACAAGCTCATGACAGCAACACCTTCTGACAGCATATTCATGTTTAACAAAGTGCTTAAGTATTACACTTAGCATTTGAATAGGGAATGAAATTAATTGTGTATTTAAAGCTAAGTAAATTGTTAAGTTCCTTTGTTGATTGCCTTCACGTGTAATCTCCAAATTTCTACCAGGATTGTTTCCTATTTTTCAGAGCAGAAACAAAAATTATTTGCTTGGAAAAAAAATCTTAGTTTTGAAACATGTCTCTATCTCACTGGAGGAGATCCTTTCCATTGCTTGGCTTGGAGCACCAGCAGTTCTGCTGCAGATTTCTCAGAAGCATTATGTTATTATGTTGAGATTAAGCCTTTCTTTTTATTTATTTATTTATTTATTTTTAGTTGGAAGAAGGAAAAGAAACAATAAATTTTGTTTTAAAAAATGCATATATTACCCACATATTATGGCTCCTGTCCAACAAATATAGCATGTAATTCAAATATGCAGCCTGAAAACTTTGAGTGCAATCCTTCAGTCAAATCGAATGAGTAAATACAGTCAAGTAAATGGAAGAATAAAACAACTGGCCTCTACTACAGCAGTGAATTCAACATCCACTTAATCTGTCATGCTGTAGTTTAGTAGGAGCTCTGCTTGGAAGAGATCTGTGCTTTTGCACCTTGCAAATGCATGTCTATCTATGTTCCTTACTTAAGAAATGAAGGTACAGAGAAGGTTGGTCATGCTCACTAAAAGATGAACTATTTTATTTTTGACAGCTCTCCATCCACAATAGAGCAGGACTACATTTCTCACTGATGTAAGGAGTGGGGGATGCACTACCTTTAATCTTAATGATTAGGTTGGGTTTTGGTTGTAGTGCTTTGATAAGTACCATGTACTCCCAAAGAGGAATTATCTGATCTACATTAGTATGTAGGTTCTGAAGGTGTGTATTTCCCTTTATGGCTTCAGAAAGGAAGCGTGGGTTACTCTCAAATTTAGATGACCTTTCAGACAATAGGCTTAAAGAAAATAAATTCCAATTATTTTAGGAACGTTTTGGCTTAATACACTCAGAGCATTACTGTGACAAGGTCATACAGAGGTGATAAATTAATATATGTAGAAATCAGTGCAATAGTGTTGACTGCTACTATTCTGAAAGAGTCATACAAGCAGAGAAAACTAAGAGAATATAGACTTTTTTTTGCTTGGAAAATGAAACAAATTATTATATTATATATATATATTTGGTATTGTGTTTTGTCACAATTTTTAAGCATCCTTGTACTTTCAAATCCAGTTTGATATTAACGTTAGAAAACTAGGAAGCAAGTGAGAACAGCTGTGCTGGCAACTACATAAACAGAGTGAGAGACATGCCAGAAATTTTTCTGTGGGCAGAGGAAGAATCTGGCAGATATGCAGTTAAGAATGTGTGAGAAGGCCTGGAGAAGGAAGGGGCAAAAATAAGAAAAGATAAACTGTGATTTATTTTGTTTTGCACATGAAAACACACTCTTAAAACTAATTAGCATGATGGTAGTTTGTTATATTGAAACTTTTGCCGACTTGAAGAAGACTTGAAGAAGTATACTGTGACCTTCAAAATAAAATCAGGATACGTTTTTTCCTTGTGGAATTACAAGAGGTAAAGGAGCTCCTTTCAAGAGAAGTAAAAATATCCATTGATCCTGTGCAATAAATAAATAAATAAGTGAATACAATGCTATGCTTTAAAAACAAACAAACAAACAAACAAAAAAACCACAGGAGTTCTAAAGTTCACAGTGTCTTACAAAGCATCCCATAATTTTCAAAGAGGTATGAGTGAACAGGAGGAAGGTGATGCACTCCATGCCCTGCCCTGAGAATCACTAATTGAAATGTAAGAATAAAACACTGGTTTCCATTATATTAGTCTGTTATAGATTTTTGTTTTGTTTTGTTTTTTGTTTTTTCTTGTTTTTTTTTTTTTTTGTTTGTTTGTTTATTTTTTTTTCTGCAGCAGGAAATGCCTGAATGACACCATGGGGCAAATGTGCTTATTTTAACTGCAACTCCAATCAGTGTGTGGAGCCTTTTAAGGATCTAACCAGCAGTGGGCTGTCTGCCTGAGATCAGTTTCTTCCTACAGCTAGATAAAGAAAATACAGATATATGATTAAGCATTTATCTGCATATTCTACTAACACAGAAAGTTTAAGTCTTTGAAAAGGAACTAGTCATTTCCTGTTTCTTTCAAACACCTCATCCTCTGCCCTGCCAAATACAGAAGAAAGCACTTTGTCCTGCAAAAGGCTGTGAGTAAGGTTTAAAACATGGATTAGAAAAGGAAACAGGTAAGGAAGTGTTCACTTCAACTATCCTACTTACAAAGCTCCCGTCATATTAGCATCTGTTAACAACATCTTTATTCAGACCATGTACATTTCTGATCCTTCTTTTATCCATGTGATCATTACTGTACAAAGTAAGATTTATGTTCTGGAGCATTTCAGTCTAGTCTTTCTCACAGCGCTTGACAGCAGCTGCTCCCATGGTTATTCAGTGTCCTGTGGCTGCTTCATCACAACATCAGAATCTGTGACTCTTCTGTAGGAGAATTCTGTGATTCAGCTGAGCAGCAGAGCCACAGCAGATACCACAGAAGCTTCCCTCACAAACCAAGTGTTGATATTTGGATCCACCTTTACATCTCAGCAGTGCAAACCTCTCCTTGGTCTTGATGACCTCTGACAGGTGATGTGATTCAAGTCTCCACCCAAATGGAAGGGAGAAGCCAATCCTCTAACCCAACTCAGACAGCTGCCTGTATCTAAAATCGTTACACCAATCTGAAGACTCATCCTTCGTCTTTACTGAAAGACCCACTGGCTTAAGACAATGGGGTGCTGGGACAGAATCCCATAGCTGTGGCCAACTGCAAAGGATGGAGTGAGGCCTACATTTCCATGGAGGACCAATGGGTTCATAGTAGTGAGGAAGGCATGGAGGGCTGCGGATTATGGTGGTGGCCTGGACTGCCAGCCTACAGGAAAAGCCTGTTTTGTTCCAGTCCCAAGTGAAGATGAGGCCACAAAAGGAATTTAAGTTCCTACTCCAATTCTGTGTGCAGTGCAAGTTTCTCCAGAGATAAGAAGTGGCAGAAAAACAAACAAACAAACAACAACAACAGCAAGAAAATCTGAAAAAGAAGACTTGCATTGAAAAGCTGCATGGAAAATCCTTTGGGGTGGCATAGATGTCTCCTGGCCATTAATGCATTAATGGGAAAATTATCAGTGAAATTCTTAGGTAGGAGGAATTATCAATACTTATTGAGCCACTATTGCTCCTGAGTGTCTTCTCACTGCCAAGGACCAGGTCTAAGGCATAGTTAAGCCTTTCCATTCATGAACTATTTCTTATAAGATACTCGTGCCTCTTCATTTCACGAGACTTTCATTAATATTACTATTAGCCCCATGGATTTATTTGTGAAGACTGTACTTCCTTCCTCTAAAAAATACTGCATAGATCATGACACAGGCTTAAACTCTAAGCTTTGCATTTCCTCCCAGCTGATAAATAAACTATCAGATAATAATATGATCTTCCTCCCTAGTGTATTCAAAGTCCTCAGTGATCCCAGTGATTTACCCGGAAAATGCAGGAGTAGGAAAGACTACATCCTTGTGTAACCTATTTCATGTGGGATCCTCATCAGTCGTCCACAGACACCAGGTCAAGTCATCTGCTTAATGTCTGCTTTATCTGAAATTAAGTACCCAAATACATCTAAGAAACCTAAATCTGGGTGATTTAGTGGCTGCAGAAGGTGGGATTCAAGTGACCTAAAGTTAGCTATTTAAAAGTTTAGTGGCTACTATAACATAGTCCTTTTATATTTCCCTAGAGTCAGTGGGATAGCAGGGAGAGGAAGCTAGGGAAGCGGTTCAATTCTCCTAGATGTCTGTCTTTGGATGGGATGAATCACCCACTTTCGTACTGATTAGGGAGAGAGCCTGGACTACAACTGCATATTGACTTGAAGTTGAATGACTCTTGCAGTCTGTGATATTTTCAGCATCCGGGGCAATCAGAAAGCACTCTTGTTGCTCAGTGGGATGTATATTCCTGCCCACCATTTCTGCAAGCAAGAGTAAAATTTCTAAGCAACTTCTTTACTTTTGAAAATCTGCTTATAAACTTTCTCAAAACACCTCTCACTGTGGTAGAGAACCAACTATTGATTCTTCCTCACAGCAGACACTTTTTCTATAGGAAAACCCCTGTTAACAGCTATTTATCATCACATTACCTTCTGAATATTTAATTTTTTTTCTGAAGTTTGAAGTTAGGTTGCCAGGACTACAGCTCTGGCTTTATCTATGTTACATTGTTAAAAGTGGGTATTGTATTTGACCTTTACTGCTGTTGAGAAACTTCTCTTATCTTTTTCATACTCTTTGAAGAACTACCTCTGCCTAACAGATTACTTTGGTTTGCTCTGTAAATATTTTAAGTAAAATTTCATTAGAATGGGTCAGCTTGAATATTTACTCACAATGTCTAATCCAATCTTTACTTCCGACTCCACTCTGTCTGAATTAATGTGATTAAGCTTGGCACAATTTACCTTTTGGAAAGACCAGAGTAAAAGCCACCTCAGCCTTATCTGCCCCATCTGTTCTTCATTCTCCCTTTACTTAACAATGAGCTATGACATGGGTGTCCAATCTTTTTGGCTTACCTGGGCCACACTGAGTAAACAGGAATTGTCTTGGGCTGCATATCAAATTCATAATGTAGTTAATGTATATAGGCAACAAAACTTATTTTTAATGCATTTTTATTAAAGAATAAAAAACAAAGAGCAAAAAAGGCGTAACAGTAGTGGGATATTTGATTCTGTTTTTGCGAAACTAATGCTTCGATGTCTAGTTTGATGGCAGCGGTTGCAACTCTTAGTGAGTTCTCAGGGTGTTGGTCAGAGATTTTTGATGAAATGTTCCCCTCCCTGTGCTTCATCCTTTACAATAATTGCTCACAAATATATACTGCCAAAAAGTGGCACAAATAAGATGTGATTGTGAAGCAAATAATGCTTTTCTCTGTTAAGATAAAGCTTATAAAAGACTGATAAAGACATATGATCAAATTTTGGAGTTGAATATCTGACTGCACTCTCCACTTCTCCATTTGCACACCATTTCTCCATTTGAAAATTCTCTGGTAATGTATTTACATCAACAAAAAATGGAGTTGCAAATAATACAAAAAAAATTTGATTTTTTTTTTCCAAATCTTGAAACCTTTTCTGAAATTCCTCATAAATTTCTCATATAAAAAGCTGTGGAAAACACAGCTGTGTATTTTTGCTGTTCACAAGGCTGTGTTTAGCAAACACATAAAAATGCATAAAATTATTTGCCATAACTTGAGTTTGCTGTATTTTAAGTTTCATTTCAAATGTTAATATGGTTTGAAACAGACCACTGATAAGTCGATTTTCACCTTGAAGATCCATGTTTAACTCATTTCAAGGAATGGTGAAATCCACCAAAAATGTTCAGTCTGTGAGTCATTTTTCATCTTCACATTCTGGTGCAAATTTTTCTTTGATTCTATAAAGGACTTGATTTCATTTCACAAATCGTAAAATCTTTTTACCCCAACTTAGACACCTTCCTTCAGAAAAGTAAATGATGTCCCCACAATCAGAATCCATACTTTTAAGGAACTCCTGGAATTGGCAATGATTGAATCCCTCGGACTTTATGAAATTCGAACTTTAGATGACAATTTACATGACATTATCAATTTTTAAAGCTTTCACGCATAAATTTTCTTGATGTATGATGCCATGATAGTTCATCAAACATTGAATTGTCAGCAGCAATTGCATTGTCTACTATTAATTTTATTAAGTCCCTCTTTTTTTACCAGCCATCACTGGGGCACCATTAGTAGCTACATCAGATACACTGACAAATGTTGAAGAAAATCACTTTAGCGTATTTTTTTTACTGCTTCATGCAAATCAAGAGGTTTAATTGTGTTTTTGCATCTAAGAAGCTATTTCTTCAGTGACATTATGTCCATTATCAATACCTCTAATGAAAATGGCAAGTTGAGCCATATCTGTAGCATCAGTACTTTTATCTATTGCCAAAGCAAAAGAATTTGAAATTAGCAGCTTCACTCTCCAAAATTCCTTCAGTAGATTTTCCTCTTTCTTCTGTTCACATAGCTACAGTCTAGTGAGATAAATTGATTTTAGAAAAACCTGTTGTTTTTGTGTTTTTAATCGGGACACATTATATCTGTCATGCTTTCCATACGTTGCTTAATAAACTTACCTTCAGTAAATGGTTTTGATTGTTTTGCAATCAGATTTGTCACCATGCAACTAGCTTTTGTAACAAATTCCATTTGACTTTTTAAAAAAGACTATGTTGAGGTTTTTTGTTTGAGACTATGTTGAGACTTTTTTGTAGCTATTTCGCTATTCTGTCTCCATGAAGCATTTTTTAATATTCATCAAATTTGGCAGCATGATTCTGCACATAACGTCTTTTCAAATGGTAATCTTTGAAAACAGATTTCCTTGCAAATTGAACACAGTGCCATATTATTTGTCTTGACAAAAAAAAAAAAAAAAAGTACTCATTTTTCCATTTTTCATTAAACACTCTTCTTTCACCCATGATTTTTCTTTTTTTGGGGTTCTGTTTTCTTTTAAGATGCCATTAGGCAAGTTGAAATATTAGTATTGGCAATCACTGTGCTTTACTCAACAAGTGGCACAAGCTCATGCCGTGGGTAATACATGCAGATTTAGATGTGATTTAGTGTGTGCTACGGCCATGAGAGGAAGAGTCACCGCTGCACAGTGCAGCTAGCTAGCTGCTTTTTCCTATGCTTTACCATTTTAATAGCAACAGTAGGTGCTGATAGAATATATTCTGTACATCATAGCAAATGGGACAGATGATAGGAACACACCAGATGTAGAGGAACCTCAGGTGTGGAGAGTGGGAACCAGCTTGTGCTGTATGTCTGCTCCTCAGAAGGGCAGGGGACATCACTAAGGAGCACCCATGCTCAGCATTCCCATGAGTGTCAGTGCAAGAGGTGGGGGAACGGAGCACATGTGGGAAAAGTGTGTGGTCCCAATCCAGACAAAAAAGGGAAACACAACTGCAAGTAAAATTCACCTTCCCTTGCAGGCTTCCCAGGTTGCTCTTAATAAGCTTGATGTGCAGCAGCCACATCAGGGAAGATTTGATTTTCCCCTCCTTAAGTGTTCAGTGAAGCATTGCCTATGTTGGGCATCTGAATTATGGCAGACTGGATTTCATCTATCTGCTGATGTAGTTGTAAAACTTTAGAGGAATATTGATATTAAGCAACCACAAGAGAGCTTTAATAGATCATTTGAAAAGTTGCAGATTTATGTAAACTATTTAAGATGCTGAGAGAAAAATTATCATACATTCCCATTTATATAAAATCATTTTACAGAATCTCTTGAATTCTTACCCCAAAAAAGGCTAGGGACAAAACTTTGTGTCAGAAAATAATTAATCCATTCTCTGAGGGAGGGAGATCATTCTCACTTTGTACTTCGTTCTTTCTCAATTTACCAGCACTTCATTTATCTCTCATTCCTTTACTTTGCCCACTAATTGAAAATATACACTAACTTTCCCCTCACAAAACAGTTTCGATGAGAACTAGCAAAAGAAATGTCTGATTCTCCTGCTCTTAGATAATGTCAAACTCACTCAGTCCTTATAGCATGGTGGTAATGGAGGAACGGGAAAAAGAATGACCTATTTTGGCACCAAACCACAGGACAAAAGTGAATGCTAATGTAATACTAATTTAGATGTTATCTATAGCATAATTTTGCTTTCACAAAGAAAATAATGGATGCTTTTAAAGATTTAAACTTGAGTTACTATGTGAGCTGGGTGCAGATGGGAAAGTAGCCAGATTAATAAGCATAAATGAGATTTTATGTTGGCTGACTATTCATTTTGTCTTTCACTGATTTATAAAAGGGTTTTGGATGTCAGAAAGAAGACTCACAGAGTCAGTGGCTGGGGAAGGAAAAAAAAAAAAGCAGTCCCATATGTCACTTCTTCATCTGTGGCTAGCTCCAGATATAGGGACTAATAGCATCTCAAGGTCTGCTTTCAGTTTTGGGCCCCTCACTACAAGAAAGACACTGAGGGTCTGGAGCTTGTCTAGAGAAGGGAAGCATATCCAGATGAGAGAGAATGGCCTCCAGTAGCACCAAGGGAAGTTCAGGCTCAATATTGGGAAGAATTTCTTCTCAGAAAGAGTAGTGAAACATTGGAACGAGCTGCCCAGGGGGGTGGTAGAATCGCCATCTCTGGAGGTGTTCAAGAAATGTGTTGATGTTGCGCTGAGGGACACGGTCTAGAGTAGTCACAGGTTGATGGTTGGATGAGGTGATCTTAGTGGTCTTTCCAGCCTTAATGATTCTATGATTCTAATCAAACTGCTGAGGTCCAAGAAATTGCTCAAGGCTCACGTTGAGCAATCAATTAATAGGTGCACTAATATAATTCATGCACAAGTACAGTTGACCATATCTCAGCAAAATAATTCCCCCAAAGATACCCACTTACCCACTCCTGGTTTCATGGGAAGAGAGGAGAGAAGGAAAGAAGATAGTCACAAAATCCATGGGAAACATCTGTCTGAAAGGAACCTGATCAGACTACAAGTGTTTACTTTCAAAAAAACAAAAAGAAAAAAAGGATCCTGATGAAGATTAAAGAAAGAAAATAAATGACACAGAGGAAAAAGAGTAACAGAGTAAAAAGAGTAACCTGTTTTCATGCCACAAAAATGGGTCTCCATTATTAGTGGAAGATAGCGCATATGCAGTGGGTGAAATGATCTTTTTATACAGCTAAAATTTAGTTTGGGGAGTTCTTGTGATAAGGCATTAACAAGAGCATGGTAAAACTAACAGAAAGGTTTATGAACTAGATATAGTCCTGTATTCATCCATTGCCCTGAAGATAGATGGAGGCTCATGCTTCACTCAGTACTGGATGCCAAGGACACGAGTGGGTCTTTGAAACTCTCCCGCGTTGATCACACACTACACTCAAACTGGGTTATTTCTTCTTTCCTGCTGCTTCTAATCTATGGCACTAGTATTTTAATTTTTTCTCACTGTCTCAGTTTGGAGTAACATAGGAGATATCTCCCAGGGGATTTTCTTTTAATGTAAGGTAGTTACTTATTCTCTTTCATCCTCTGCTCTACTAGCTCTTTTATTATAATGTGTTAGGAAGCAACATCTTAATATTTTCCAGAAGCAGAATTAACTCATCATAGAATATTTTCTGAGCATATGTTAAAAATCTAATTATAATTCAGCTAATGAATCCATATACACCTTCAATTAAATAAAATGTAGGCAGCCTTATCTACCCACCAAGGCGTTTGCCCAGCAGTTGATGGTAATGAGATTGTGTGTATTGCTAGCAGATTGCTGCTTCAAATCTTCTGGGGTGACTTACTGACTTATAATATTTCAGATGATTATGTTATTGCAATTTCTTGCTTTTCAGCTGCAATACAGCTTCAGTACCCCAGCTCAGTGACTATTGATCTGGGAGTGGAGAACAACTATAAAAATGCTGTGGGAAACAATAAGAGAAAGTTATTTTAAACCATAATCGCAGATCTAATTTTCCCGAGAAATTTCCAGGTGTTCATTGGAGGAAAAAACAACAAAAGCCATTTATTAATGTCAATACATATAATTCTGCTGGAAGATACGTACAATTTGCTGCAGCTTCCCAACTACAGAACAACTGAGATCATGAAGATTCCTGCTCTGCATCTATTGTGTGCTTACTTCATGGCTGTCAGGTTAGTTTGCCAAATGTTGTTACTGCAGCCACTACAGAGTGAATGCCCCACACCTTGACTGCAGGTTTCCCATCTCTGGGTCTCTGATTATAACTAAAAAGAGGAAACTGAAAAACTACAGCATTTCATCTTGACATATTCTCTTCACAATCCTTGCTTTTCCCTCTCCCATTAGGGAGACAAAGTCCATAAATGGTAGTGTTTCATTTTTTAATTTTTTTTTTTTTTAATGTTAAAAGCAGACAAAACTAGTCCTCAAAATTTTCATTTCACCTTCAAAATAAATTATTATTTTCCAAGTATTATGTAAACAGCAGCTGTCAGTTCCAGCAATTCCAGCAGATTTAATGAAAGTTATTTTTGGAGAACATAACCACAAAGCTGGAAGCCCACATGTGTATATGGTTAAGGGATACTGAAGTGATTGTGCTCAGTAGCATGGGCTGAAGAAATTTGAACATCAACAAAACATTTTATTTCTTGTTCTAGAGATTCATTCCAATGGCCGTGAGAATATCCTGCTGTTGCTAATAAAGCTACATTCTTATTCTTTGTCTAAATTCATATTGTTCCAGGACATAACATATAACTTTCTTTTCTTCATTTTACGGAATTTTAGAAAAGGAGCATACTATTTAATGATTAAGCAGCATTAAATGAGTAAGGCCAGAAGGGTGAGATCCATCCCTCTACTCTCTCCTGGTGAGGCCATATCTGCAGTACTGTGTCCAGTTCTGGGCTCTTCAGTTCAAGAAAGACTGAACTTTTAGACAGAGCCGAGCAAACGGTCACAGAGATGACTGGGGACCTGGAGCATCTCCCTTATGAGGAAAGGCTGAGAGACCTGGGACTGTTCAACCAGGAGAAGAGAAGGCTGAGGATCTGATCAGTGCTTACAAATAGCTGAAAAGCAGAAGGATGGGATCAGGCTCTGTTCAGTGGTGCCCAGCAACAGGACAAGGGGCAATGGGCGCTAACTGGAATACAGGAAGTTCCATACAAACATGAGGAAGAACTTCTTTATGGTAAGGGTGACAGAGAACAGGAACAGGCTGTCCAGAAAGGTTATTCAAGATATTCAAGACCCACCTGGGTGCTTTCCTGTGTAACTTGCTGTAGGGAAGCTGCTTTAGCAGTGAGTTGGACTAGATGATCTACAGAGGTCTGTTCCAACCACTACAATTCTGTGATTCTTTGAAATCCATTTTGGATGAGGAGTTTGTCTTCTTAAATAATTTTGTTTAAGTTGGTAATCTGTCCAAATAGGAATGATTTGCCATTGCCCTGCTTCCTTGTTTTCATCTCATGGTGTATAAACTGGACATTCTATAATAAGCATTACTGCCTTAGCAGGATATTTTCTAGCAGTTAAAAGCTGTTAATCTGAACCTCCCTGACCCTAAGGAATATACCTAAAACCACAGAGCCAACATAGAACAATGTATTATAATACAGTATTATATTACAAATACATTAAATCACCTTGCACTGTATTATGTTACATTATGTAGTACATGTTATGATGTTATATTGATACAGTAATTATATTATTTGTGTATTACATTACATTTACATTACATTACATTATGCGTGAATTATATACATTCATGGAACACTTTCCCCAGGGAATTGGTGAAGTCCCTGTCCCTGGAGTTATTGGTGTGATGTGTGGACATGGCAGTAAGGTACAAGGTTTAGTGATGGGACTCGGTAGGTCAGGTTGGTGGTTAAACTTGATCCAGAAAGTATTTTCCAACTGAAATGATTCTATGATACTCTTATTCTATTTATCGTATGCTCATAAACACATGTGTAATGATTATCATCAGTACAATCTTTCGCAGTATTTTATGATGAAAAAAAAAAGTGGGAAAATGTCATGCTTTTGAGGAATCAGGTTTCCTCGTGTCTGTTAATCATGGTCTGAGTGAGCACTAAGGCATTCTCAAGTGATTCCATTTCTGGATCTTTGGCAAGAGTGAGGCACTGGACACTCAGAGGTGTCATGCTTCGTGTATGTCAGGACACAGTGCGTACCTTTTCTTCTGAAAATGTTCTTCAGTGTCAGAAGTTTAGCCTGCCATTAATATGGATGTCTGACCTGTGCAAAATGGCAATCACTACCAGTTCATTCCTACAGGTCATACATATTCAAAGGTATTTCTGCCAAGTATGCCATTGTGGGAAGTCTAACACTCTCAGACGTGCAGTGAAGTTTAGCAGGAAAAAATTACTAGCAGAATTTGCAAGTGAGGGTAAAACCAACAGAGTAACTGCTATGTCTACTGTGTATTGCAGAGACAGACATGACTTTCTGGATTTCAGACACAGCTCCCTACAACTACCCTGTGCAGGCATGCCTTCACTGTGGACCTGGAAACACAGCATATTTGGGCTTTTATTGTCATGTCCTAGATGGGCAGCACTATAAGCATATGTCAATACAAACTGCAGCCCACTGGTGGCAGCAGTTCGTTACTAGTGGACACAACCCTGCTAGAACAGCATGGGCTCTGCATACTTGCATGATTTATGGGTGCAAACAATGAACTTTCACATCTAATTCAATCTGCAGGGCTGCTCCTGCTTCTCATCCCATAGTTCTGATTTTATCAAGGCTGTAGCTGTGGAATAAAATGTATTATGAATGTAGGAACAGAAAATGAATAGGCTATATATACATGTAGATGTGTTCCTGTTTGGAACTTTGATAATCCCTGGTTTCCCATGTGTTCTTTTTAAGGCATTTTGAACAGCTGAAAAAAATTGGAAGTTGGTCTCAGATTCATCTTTATTAATATCAGGAGAAAAACACCCATGAATCAAAAAATGGAAACCTGCCTATTTTTGCTCTTTCTGTTCCGTATAGCAGTTTAGATTCTAGTGCACAGTAGTGATGTACCTCACTACAAGAAATGAGCTCTCTGCATGCCTGCCTGCAGTAACATGTTCTGGTCTCACTGCTACGTCAGTGCACATTCATATTGTTATTTTTCCTGTGCATGTTTGTGGTAACTTCCTACCAGCCCTAAAACATGCCAGGAAATGCTTTTGTTTCAATCAGATATAAACAAACTTGTGCCCAGTGATAACAAGCAGCAGAGGTGACAACTGCAAACAGATGCAACAGACCCCAGTGGTATCTGGTACTGTGAGCAGCTCTGGGGTCCTTTTTCTGCAAAACAACTGGACCCTGCTCCATCTGCCTCTGCCATCACTTTTCTCCTGCTTCTGACTGTGTCCTTGGGTACATTTCCCTGAGCCTGGCACTGCAAACAGAAAAATCACAAGAGTTATCAATCTTTAACCTCTAGCACTGCTCCATATCCTTCTGCATGGAATAACCTAAAAACTTCCAGGTAATTGAAAGAGCAGTGCTTTCCCAAGCTTCCTGCCTGCCTGCCTTAATTGCCCCAGTAATGATGGTAGATTATTTGAAAAAGGAATACAGAGAAGTCTGGGAAAACCCTAAGTGCCTGCCATACACAGTTCTATTCAACCCATCCACTCATGGGACCTTTCTCCTATGGTTGACCCTTGCAATCCCCATCTCTGCTTGCATTCAGACCTCAAAACTCCCTCCCACTTGGAAAAGGAAGGGCAAAGACCTGCAAAGCCTCAGCAGCTGCGTGGAGGCCAGGAGGGAGCTTTTGCCTCTCACAGGTTGCGCTGTGAGAGCTGTGCCTTTAGTCCTCAAAAAGGAAGTGCCACACACCCATGTCCCTGTCACTTAAGTATGTCAGAGGCAGCTGAAGTGCACGGCTGTGGCAGCCCAAACGCTTTTCCCTCACTTTTCACAAAGCAGTTCTGTGAAGAAAGCCTCCTGCCAATAAAAGCTTTACAATGGGTTGAGCTATCCCCCTGCAGCTTCGTCCTTTGCTCCCTCACCTGGCAAAGAATGAGGTGAGTCAGGGTGTGAGCAGATCCCACAGCCATTTCTACACACAATTGTGCAGCAAGCTTAGGGGATTTTGTTGTTATTGCCTGTTTGCCGGAAATAAATTAATTAAAGAAGGGATTTGTGGAGAAAAACAAGTAGATCAATCAGATAGGTAAACTCACACTAACTGAGAAATCTTGCCTGCCTACAGTCTTACAGGTGATAAGAACAAAGACTGTTGCACCTGAATGGGTTTGGGGAAGCCAGAACACAAAGGAGATCAATAGCTGGGTATGCTTAAGGTGGTTTCAAAGTGAATGCATCAGTAGGGCAGGCAGCACCTCACAGGAGATTACATCCACCCATGAAAACCAACACAAAGCAATAAACCTGGAGTGAGCTCCAGGCTGCTGCATGTTTAAACTTAGCTCAGAGATAGCTACGCTGGGCCTGCACAGCACAGGCATGTTCTCCAGGGCTCTGCTATTTTACAAGCTAAATAAATAATTCTGCTGTGCACCAACGCATATTGACTTGTGCTACTGTTCTGTATCATGTCCAGTTACGTTATGGAAACATCAGCTTTGGAGGGATGGGACTGCACTCTTGGCGTGACACATTTCACCAATTTCATGATATCAGGTACATGTTGATACTGTGCAGTTTGCCTCTGAGGACAGTGTGCAGAATGGGCATCCTGAGAAGGTTGCCTGGGCAGCCCCCTTAGATCAGCCCACAGTGGGTTACCATGGCTACCTACAGCCTGTTTGCCTTGGTCATCTCTTTATCAGTGAGATTCTGATCAGAATGACTTCTTGTCTTTGGCATATGTGGACTCACTGGTGCATTGAATAAAGAGACCACAGTCATTTGAACGTATATCTAGCTTTATCTTTGCATTGAAAGAAACTCGTATTCAATGGTAACACAACAATCCAATCTCCCCATTTGCCTGAGAGCTCTGTTTGCCCTCTCTGTCAACACCTATGCACATGACTTACAGAGGAGCTTAACACTGGGAGGATAAAGGCGTTGTTGGACAGGGCCAAGTGACTCTAGGAGTAGTGATGCATTCCAAGTTTGTGATGCATTATGCTAACGCTGCTACTTGCATGCTTTCAAAACTATTATTTTTCCTCATCTGAATTAGAGGAAAGAAAAATAGTTGCAAAATTCAGGAAGTGATGACATGCACTTGTGAAAATTTGGCACGGAAACGCCTCCTTCAGCCAGGAGATATGCTGGGACATTGTTTTCAATTCTCTCGGATACTTTGTGGATCAGCCACTTTTTCTAGAGCTAGCTTTCAATCTCAGCTTTTGCACGCACATCTGGTAGGAAAGCACTCCAGACAGAGAAGGTAGTTTGGAAACTCGTAAGTCACAAACCTTCTCAAATTAGCCCCGATGGTAGCAATGGTAATGGGAGGACGGTTGGACTAGATGATCTGGTAGGTCCTTTCCAAACTTGTGATTCCATGACTCTATGATTCTATGGTGAAACACATAAGACAGAGAACCAAGAGCTGGGTGGTTCCCTGCAGACTCAAAGAAATCTTTCTGAAGGCTGAAAACAGACTGCTTTCCCCTCTGTTAATTAAAATTTTCCAAACATGATGAGAGTAAATTCCTATCATCCCTCAAAAGCTGGAAACCACAGCTGAAGGCCTCCTGGTCTTGCTGGCTTTGTTGCAGGCTGTATGCTGCCTTCTGCTCCAAGTTCCAAGTAACCTAGCCCAAAGACTGGAGCTTTGCTACAGCTTTATGCGTGTGTTCAGAGCAAGACGCGGCACTCTTCTCTTATTGCTCACGGATGTAGGGAAGGCAGTAAACCAGAGTCAGGCAGATTGGTGTGGGAGAGGAGCATCTGCTGCTCTGGGGTACTGCGCTTCCTGTGCAGCAGCTATCTGAGTTTACTAAGCTGCATTCTCCACTCCCACAAGCACCACTTGCTTACAGTCCTGTCCTGTTGCAAAATTCCCTTTGTCAAATAGGGACAAAAGGAAATGTCACTATTTGCAAAGACATCAGTGCCACTATCTGTCCAGCTAGAACAGGAATGTTGCAATTCCTCTGCTGGAATCAAGCTTTGTGGAGATGGAAAGGCTCTCCCTTTACACACACTGCTCTGTGAATTACCTATTTTTATGGGTTTTTGCCCAGAGCATTCACTGAATGTTACCCAAAACAAACGCTGTGCTCTGATACTGGACCAGCTGAGCACCCCAAATCTCTAGGTCACCATGGACATACTGCTGGCAGCAAGGCACTGCAGCCAGAAATGACAAAATGTGATTGTCTTCTCCCCACTTACACCCTGAGGATTTCTGCCAGCTCGTGTTTCCTCTAATGGTATATGGAGTCAGAGGATGCATTCTCCCTCAGTAAGTCAACCCTGTGAAAATATGATTTCACATGTGAAACTGAGGCCTGGAAAACAATCACTTGGCTTCTCTTCCTCTAAATTTATTTTCCATATGATAGAGAAATTTACACACAGAGTTTATTTTTATCTTGAGAGTCATTTGATGTGCCAGGGATCCCATTATGAATAATAAGCAGAAATGGGAATTAATCTTGGGTGCTTTATCGCAGACATTTTGTGTCCCCTTGATTCCTTTATTTTATTGTATTTTAATAAACGCAATAACTGTATGGAAGAATTAGCACGAGGTCAGAAGATCTGAGTTCCCAATCATGCTTCAAAACACTCTTCAGACAGAGTTCAAGCACAAGCTAAAGGCAATTTAGATACAAACCCTCCTACCAACATCAATTAATATCTGATTAAGCCTCTCTGCTGTATGCCCTTGAGGAACTGTTTTATTTCCTCAGTCTCACACTCTCACATATGAGAATACGGATACTTACTGGAAAAGGCATGTTGAGCTTTGTCTCAAGGCTACAAGCGTGGCCATACGAAGGAGACAAAAGAAGTACAGGTTTCCATTTACTAAGTTTCCCATTCTGAGACTTCCCTACAGTGCAAGGCAGAACTTGCTACCTTGGTGCAGTTTAAGCCCTCCATGTTTTTAGCTGAAAACTGTTGCAAATGAGATGAGCTCTGTGTTGAGAAGTGCTCTCCTTTCGCATGCAAATACATGGGAAACTGCATGCCTGGAAGGGCATTACATCACCGAATATTTGTTGGCTGCTGACACCAAACAAACAAACAAGTAAATGATTAAGAAATGCAGAAGCTCATCAATATCCGTAATAAGAGCTCCTAAGAATCACAGAATGGTTTGGGTGGGAAGGAACCTCAAAGGTCAAAGATAAGCTAACTGTCCTTTAGATGATATGACCTAGGGAATTTATTAAGGATGGCAGCTTTGCCACACCCTAGCATCCATTGAGTTTGTTATCCCCAGACGCAGTTTGGCACAGGGCAGTCTTGCATGGACATCGGTCTCCCCCATGCTGTCCATATAGTGACAAAAAGAAGGGGCACACAAGGACATACAGATATGCCATTTCTGTAATTATGTCACTAAGACAAGATGCTATTGTCAAGATCGACTTGTACAGAAATCAGCCTGCATCCTGCCATTGGAACGTACCTTCCTTTTACTCACACACACAGTAAGATGCACATGTTTTTTCTAAGGGGCTGGGGCTATGTCAATACCAATTCACTGAAAGGGAGATACAGGAAGGCAGAGAAGCTGTAGAAGTGTAAAGCTTTTATCTGTCTCTGTCTCTCAGGACTGTAATTGAATCTAAACTCAGCAGCGGGGCCTGCTTTACACACATCAGCAAAGCTCCATTTAAGCATGTGGATTGCACTGATTTAGGCGACCTGTGGCTCTGTCCCGAAATGAGCAGAAGTGAAGGAAGGCAGTGCTGCTGCTAGACAAGCTGCTATTGAAAAATCAGACCCAGCCCCATCAGCATGCACTGTTCTTCAGTTTCAGAAGTGCGTTACCACACTCAGGTTGGGGCAATGTTGCTTTGACCAAACACATGCATGAGTGACTGCAGTAGCCACAGAGGAGAAATCCCCTAAAGAATATTTCTAATAAATTTACCATCACTTAGAAGGTTAAAAAAAAAAAATCTTTGGCAAAACTGAAAACTGAAGCTGTAACATGACAGGGGATGCTGATGAAGTGATAATTAGAGAGATTGCACAATCGTCAGTCACAAGGTTCAGCACTCAAAAGTGTCAAAGAAGCAAAAGGCCATGAAGTCATTTTGAAGAACTCACTCGAAAGCTAGCAAAGTCAGCCTGCTTTGAACATGGCACATCCTTCTGGAATGCTTTTATGCTGTTATTATGGAAATCTATAAATACTGCCAAATGATAAGCTCTGCTCCTTGCCATTTCTTCCCAAAGCAATTCCTGTGACCTTCAGTCCTGCACCATTCCTGGCTCATCAGAGTACCTCCAGTTCATACCACATCTCCCAGCAATAGTTTCTGTCCATCTCACTTTTGGAGGCACTCACGGACAAGGGAAATAAGGCAGACGTTACTCCCTGCACCACCAAAAGTGAAGGAGCTCAGCTTTTGGCTGAACTACAGTGAATCTTCTTCCCTGGACATACTTAAGACCTGACGGAACACTTCCCCATACAATCTACTGTGGGAAATCTGCTATAGTAGGGGGTGGGACTAGATAGATCTCCACAGGTCACTTCCATTCCCTACAGTTCTGTGATTCTGCAAACCGGAAAACCCAGTCTGCTATTGCAAAGCCCTATTGGGATGACCATGGGGATAAGATATTACTCCATGACAGAATATCTGGCGGTGCTGTGAAAAACGGCTGGCCAAGGCAGAGAGGCAGGCCTCGAGGGCAGCAGCATCCCCAAGGAATGTACTGAAATGTATTTACAGCTCTGCTTGCATGCATTAATCCTGTTCGCTTCCAATTCAGCACCAACCACGCCGTACCCGATGTGCTGCAGAAGGGCACACACAGCCCTATGCACATGTCCCACAGCAGCAGCACTGCATGCACGCCTCTCCCCCCCCCCCCAACTCCTCCGCGTTGCTGCCAGACAAAGGCGCGGAGCTTCCCTTCTCGTCGTCATCCCTGCACACTCTACGTACGAATATCTCCGTTTATTGCCCGGCGCCGTAAACACAAAACGCAGCGTCTCCTGTTCACCCCACCCATCACCAATCGCCCCACGATGCTGCTCTTAAGGATGCTGGGGACCCGCTGCCGGCGTGCCGATGAGGAAAGCGGATGCTGCGGCGCAGGGAGGGACTGGACCCGCGTTCACGGCGCGGTGCCCTGGCAGCAGCCCGGGAGCGGCCACGCAGCGGCCGGGTCCATTGTCTGCGGGGCTGGCGCGGAGAGCACGGCTCTCCTTTGCGGCAGGGCTGCAAGGGCAGCGATGGGCTTTATTCTTTCCCTTGTGGCGCGGTTGCAAAGGAGGTCGGGGAGAGAGAGGGGGAAGTACCCGCAGCTCTTAAAGCCCGGAGGGTTTCTTGTTTTCCTTCGAAATGAGGAAATCCGCGTAACGCAACCGGCCGGCTGACATTGCTCAACGGGAAGGAAAGGGGCAAAAGCACCGCAAAACCTACAGCACGGCCGCTGCCCGCTTTGCCCCTGCCCCATACCCTGTCCCTGCCCGGGAGCTGCACGTCCCCGCCCCAGGCGCGTCCCGCTCCGGGTCCCTGTGTCGGTGGGGGGAGGAGGCCGGGAGCCGCGACAGCCCCCCGGGGCGCCTCCATCGGGCCAGGGCGGTTTTGGGGTGTGCGTGTGCGTATGTGTGTGTGTGTGCCTGTAGCTGTGTGAGCGGGGAGAGGGAGGGTTGGGCGGCGAAGGGGGGGAAGGAGGAAGTGGGTGAGTGGGGAAGGAGTTAAAAAAAAAAAAAAAAAAAAAGAAACCAAAAAAGGGGGGGAAAGCGGCAAAAAAAAAAAAAAAAAAAAAAAAAAAGAAGAAGTGTGACATCACCGTGCGATTTGCATAGGCGCGGGGATAAAACCGCCCCGCCAGCGAGCCCTCTGTACATTGGTGTGCGGAGCGGCGGCAGCAGCGAGCGGCAGGGCTGAGCATCACCGCGCGGCGACACCGGTGGGTCCGCCGGCCCCAGCGCGGGTCCGCCCGGTGCCCCCCGAGGCAGGGGGGATGAGGGCAGGGCAGGGCCAGGGTGGGGGCATGTTGGCCGAGGGGGGGGGGGGGGGGGTTTTTGTCTGGGGGGGGGGTGAGGGGGCTATTGTCTGAGAGCTGTGGGGCGGCGGCCGGCCGGGAGCGGGAGGGCGGCTTTGTTGCCGGCCGGGCGCTTCGGTTTGAAATATTTTTCTTTTTCTTTTTTTCTTTTTTTCTTTTTTTTTTTTTTTTTTTCATCGGGGTGAAAATGCGGGCGCTGCCCCTCTATTGTGAGTGCACATATTGAGGGCTGCCACCGGGTTGTGGGCTCAGATGCTGGATGAAATTTCGGCTTTTTCCCTTAAAAATAAATAATTATATGTGTATGTGTGTATATATGTATATACATGTATGTATACATATTTAATTACCCGCCGTGATTTCGGCGTGCGTGGAGTTTTCGGCTCCCGAGGCGGAGCCCCGCTGCAGTCGGAGCCGCCGTGCGGCGTCGCTGCCGCCTCGATGCGGCGGGCGCGGCCGCTCTGCTGCCGGGGGGTGTGGGGGTGTGCGGGGGGGGGGGGGGGCCGGGGGCCGTGGGGGGGGGGGCGGCCGGGAGCTGTGCCTGGGATAACGGGCTGTTCCCTCCCGTTGTGCGCTCAGAGCCACCTGCCAACATGTCCGACAAGCCCGACATGGCCGAGATCGAGAAATTTGACAAGTCCAAACTGAAGAAGACAGAGACGCAAGAGAAAAACCCGCTGCCTTCAAAAGAAAGTGAGTGTAGGGGACGGGAGGGGGTGGGGGGGGAGGGAGGGCGATGGGCGGGAGGGGACGAGGCGGGAGGAGACAAAGAGGGGCGGCGGGGCCAGGGGGTGGCGGGGCTGCAGCCCGCAGCCGGCACACAACGCTCGGTGCCTCCTTTGTGGCACATCCGTGCTTACAATTCATACACGTAGTGCTTTGGATGCGCGTTTGAGGCTTTTTGATCCTTATTTCTCCTTTTTTAAAAAAAAATGTTGTTTCTTTTTTTTTTTTTTTCCCTTTTTAGCGATTGAACAGGAGAAGCAAGCGGGTGAATCGTAATGAAATCTGCCCTTCCAAATTATGCACTGTACATTCCACAAGCATTGCCTTCTTATTTTACTTCTTTTAGCTGTTTAACTTTGTAAAATGCAAAGAGGTTGGATAAAGTTTAAAAATGACTGTACTGCCCCTTTCACATCAAAAGAATAGAGAGAACTACTGACAATGAATGAAGGCGCTGCCTTTCCCTCTGCCTGTCTGGCTTTGGTCCTGGTGGCATGAAAGAGCTTGCATGTTGATGGAAGAAGAACTTGGGTGGGACTACAGTAACTAGAGTAACACACGAATAAATGCAAAGCTGTACCAAGGTCCTGCGAGCTGTAAAATGCAGTTAATCGAGTGCCATTTTTTTTTTTTTTTTTTTTTTTTTTTTTTTTGTTCAAATGATTTTAATTATTGGAATGCACAATTTTTTTAATATGCAAATAAAATGTTTTAAAACCTGGATGGTATTTCTGTCCTCTGTCTGGAGAAGCATATCAAAGGAATGTGAAGCGTAAGAGCCAGTGCTGAGGATGCTAGGAAGCCTCTGGAGATGATCCAAACCTCCATCGCCATTCTCAGGTTTTGAGACGTGCTCTCAGCAATAGATGTGTTTGCGTCCCTTGAAGCTCGCTCTTAGAGCATCACATTTAAACACTGCATGTCTTAAAATTGGTTATCATGTGAGTACATCACTTTAAATACGACTTTAATATTTATGTAGAGATTTGTTGAAAAGCAAAAAATTTGGTTAATTTTTTTTTTTTTTTTGCCTTGCCCCACCCATAGCGTAGCACTGTTGGTAAGAACCTTTCTGTATTGCTGCACAGATTCAATCTCAGTTGTATGAATTGATAGCAGGTTTAATAAATAGGACTCATTCTGCTTAACAGTATCTAATAAATTTTCATTCCAAGACTGTTAGCTATTTAATATTCTAAAGCTGTTGTAGTGGGTGGTGTCCTATGCCAACTAAAATCATTTTACTAAGATGTTGATGGTGCTTTAAGCTCTTCTATGTTCTCTTAATGACTATTTGATCCTAAGAATTGAAACAGAAGAATATAAAATTACAGCTTCCTCCTAATTAATTGAAAATCATTTGCGTGCAAAAGTAACTTAAAATCAGATTATGATACATTCCATCTGTGACTAGCAGCCCTACATATCGCTGGTTTATGATGGTTCATTCAGTCCTGGGATAATTTTTGTTTGTTTTTACCTCAAATAACAGTGGGTAAAATCTCTCACACTCTCACAGAGAGGTTAGTGAGAGTAGTCATGATACAGCCCATAAAGGACAAAGATGTCAGGCCTGCAGCAGTGTGGTGAGCACGATTCTGGAGTGCCTTGGTTGTCTCCTCAGGCTCAGCCTGAGTTTGTTTCAACCGTTTCCTATAAAGCAACACTGAATTAAGTTTGGGTTCGCTAAGGCTGCTGATGGTAGGTTTAAGGAGGTGGCATAAATGTGGGGATCTAAGCAGAGCAACCAGCTTTGTCCTTGAGTGAGGAATGGTGTATGGTGGAGGGAGCAGCCCTGGAGTCCTGTGTATGTGCAGTCCCAGCCCCAACGACAGAGAACTTTCAGAACCGTGTGTTTGGTGGTAAGCTGAGATTCAGGCCTGAGAAGTTTTCATGCAGTCCATGGGAAGATTTTGAAGACCTGGTGGCGTAGGGAGCTCACAGTCGTTCAAGCGGATGAGCTGAGGAAAAAAAGCAAACCATTTCTTGTGATGGTAAATGTATTAAGCTTTTATTCCCTGTGTACAGTGGGAAAGGCACAGGAAACTTCTAAGTTGAGTTTCTGAAAAGTCAATTAAACGGTCAACATGCAGCTACTGATGGTAATCAGGTAGCACAGGAAATAGCATGACTAACCTCAGAAGCATACGGCACAGGCTGTACGTGCTCAATAGCGGCAAGCACTCACTCACTGCGGATTCACCTATGCAAAGGAAACCAAAGCAGCTCATTTCCAAAAGAGGAAAAGCAGTAGATGCGCATAGCTCTGGGTGAGTGAATGAAAGTGTGTGCTGTAGATTGGTGTGGTTGGATAACAAGGTGGGAGATCTTCAGGTGTGAATATTAAAATGACAGGGGTGGCCAAAGGGTACCACCAGCCACTATGTGGTCAAATTCAGGGGTGGCTGGAGCAATCAGAATCGTAGAATCAACAAGGTTGGAAAAATCCTCCAAGACCATCTAGTCTAACCATACCACCAATACTGCTAATTACTAAGCCATGTTCCTTAGCCTTGTTCAGCTCTTCTCATAGCTTCAGAGGAGATGGCCAATGCTCTCCAGGTTCTGTGCAAGTAGGTTGGTCATGAAAAGGAGTCATTTGAAAGAGAAAAGCGTGTCTGCTTTCTGATCTCAGCAGCCTTGCAGTCTCATTCTCCAGCCCTGCGAGTCCCAGGCTGATGTGCTCCCCGCCCCCAGCACCAGGCTGCTCTTTGCCCTGCAGCTGAGGAGCATTTTCTGTTTCCTGAACCTCCAAAGATACTATTAACTCTGCATACATTGCACAGACAGCAGATACTAACAGTATCCAAAATAGATCCCTGTGGTACTAAAATTAATTAAAGAAATGTCGAGACTTTAACGCAAGCATTTTGGTCTTCTAGACTATTTTTGTGCAGTGCTGAATGTGTGATAAAACACACTTCCCCCTAGTAACCCTTTACTTCCCTAGAAACAGTGTAGAAACGAGCAGTTCCCATTGTGTATTGTATCACATACGGCTGCTGCATACAGCTGCTGAAGGAAACAATTCCATTAATACAGAGCTATGCGCCAGTGCACACATCATATCGAACACACTGAGAATGCAGTGTGCAGTGCAACGATTCCACAGGGCCAACACCAAAAGGGGTGTGAAGACATAAAAAATGTAGCAGCTGCTTATTCGTTGGTCGGCAGTAGGATGACTATGCAAAGCAACCTATGATGGGCTGGGAGAGCCGCCTGCCATCGGATCATTTGATGTGGCAGCTTTGTGCATTTTCAATTCAACAGGCAGGGTGGCTGAATTGTAAATAAAAAGGGGCTATTTTGTTAATTTGTAGACAGGCAATTCCAGGCGGTATCTCACTATTATTTGCACACTGTCTGACAGATTAATTTGCTATTGTCCCTGTGATATGATTTCTTAAAAAGCCCTGTTCTTTACTATGCCCCTCTTTCAAAATTCTGTGACTTCTGCCAAGAAAGGGCTCATTCTTCTGTTTTCAGCAGAGCAGTTCACGTTCATGGCTTGAATTTCAGCAGTGCTTTTACCAGGTTTTAAAATGATGTCAGACTCCTCTCTGACTTTTTCTTCTTCCTGCCTAGAAAAAAGACACTTTTTTTTCATTGTGGGTTCTGAGAGATGATTATTTTGCCTTCGGGTTAATAAGCTTTCAGCATGTTGGGAGAACTGCGAAGATACGTTTTTTTATCTTGCTTCCCCAATCACGAGGACTAAGATATTCCTTTTTTCCTTGTAATCAAAAGCTGAGGTTCTCGGGAGATTTTTCAGTCTCCTGGAGCCTCGGCTTTATGAAAGCTGTCAAGCATGATGAGATCCATGCAATGTAATGAGAATTGGCAACTGGGAGAGTCTCCAACCGCTGCTCCCTCACAATGAAAGGATTCTGATTGCAAAGCAGAGTAAAATCTATAGCATTTTTTTCAGGCCATTATAAGGAAAGAATAGCAAGGTGAGACTGTAAAAACCACATCTTTTTTAATTATTATAATTTTAACTTCAGAAATCCTATGGCTCCAGATTTTCTGATAGCTCTGGGTTTATCCTTTACCTAACATCAATTTTTCATTCACAAGTATTTTGCAAATGAATGGATGTATTCACTTTAAATTAAATGTTTCCAGCATTTGAATTGTCCCCAAATGTTCACAATGCTTTCAATCAGAAGAGTGCCTTGAACAAAAAATGCATCACTATGTTGATCAAAGACTTCTTGGTGATGAAGGAAGTTTTCCCACTGTAATCATTTCACATAGAATCATAGAATCATAAAGGTTGGAAAAGACAACCAAGATCATCTAGTCCAACCATCGACCCATCTTTGGCATAGGGCCCAGGGCTTGAAAAACAATCTCATGTGGCTTTGTAAACATAACATGTTTGATGAATAGACCTTCGCAGTGACCTTTGTTTGCATAATAATTATGAATTTTCAGTATGCTCACAAAATGGCTACAGATGTGCTGGAAAATTAAGAAAAAAGAGAGAGAAAAACAAGAAAAGGAATGCATTTTCATGTTCTGTAATATTTATCATAATAATAATTTATTTATCACTAATATTTTCTGGTATTTTGAAGCTGGAGCAGCAGCATTCAGTTCTCTAAAATAAGAGAGCTGAACTCACTGCAATCAACTTCCTGCTAGACTTAAAGGACGAAATCAGGCTCCCAGATGGCTCAAATCTCACCTAAGGTTTTTATAAGTTTTCATAAGTACTAGTTTATGTTCGATTTCCTCTAGCAGAGTTTTCTTTCCTCATGATACCTAACCATAGATAACATGGCATATTTTACTTTGGTCGTATTTTATTTTGAAACAGAAATATTTCTTTGAGCCATCACTTACAGCTGTGGAATTTATTTTTAAGGACTTCTGCGTAGCTAGATTTTGTTGCAATATGATGTTGAAAATTTTGGAGCTACATTATAACTTGAGAAATCACTGGATAGATTAATTTTTCATGTATCTTGGTTCACCTCACCTGCACTGTGTCATCTGGCCTCTGAGAGAAAATTGAGCCAACAGACAGATATTCCCCCTCCTTTCCCTAAACTGGGCATTGCCTCTCAGAAAGGAGGCTGACCCACTGTGAACTGAGAATAGCAGTCAGGATTATGCATGTGATGAGGTCTGATGGGGCATGACATTTCCTTAGGGATGGAAATTGCAACTTTTTGGCAAAGGGCTCGCAGTACTTGCTTACCACTCCAAAAGATCCTAATTTGGAATCAGACAACACTATGAATGAAAGCTAATTCTAGGTCAGCCTTAAAGGATTTTATGGTCATCTCTGAGACTACAGAGTTAGAATGATCAAAACAAGGTTTAAACCAGGCAGAAAAATAGAAAGAAACCTTCTCTAAGTCATTTCCAGGTTGTCATATGTGTGATTCCACCACTCGTGAAGGATGTGTCAAAATCAAATTCAGGCAATAAAAAGAAGATATGGTTTAGGCCTTAACGTCCAGGAAAGCTGGATAAGAGGATAGCTGTTCAGACTTGTTCACTATTATTTTTTCATGGCATTGAGGTAAATCCTTGGTGCCTGTCATAAAACCAGGGATATGAAGATGTGCACGGTGATGGAACGGTTCCTGTGCTAACAGAGCTGACTCCTGAACGCAGACCTGGTGAAATCAGATCCAAAAGAAGAAACTACCTTTGATGTGTGGAGCATCCTCTGGGCTTGCAGCAGCTTTATTTGCTGTATTTGGAGTCCTTGTAAAGAGGAACCATGTGGGCAGTCACACACAGTGTCACCCTGCAGAGCATGCTGGTGGCAATACCACAGTGTGCTCTCCCAGAGGGCATCCCCAGGACACTGTCCAGAGCAGACAAGCCTTTTATTCTAATATGCTCTTCAGCTTCCCTGTCACTTCATTTCATGGCATGACGGTTTGCAAGCTGTTGTTCAAACCCAGGCCAACTCCAGCTCATCTTGGGGCTGGTGCTGGCTCTTATGCTTTTGGATTTAGGTGCCATGGGCTCTTGTCCTGAGCCTTTCTCTTCGGTGTGTTCTTTGCCTCTGTGTGCCCTTTGGGGTGCCCATCCTATGCTCTTGCTGACCAGTCCAGAGTTCAGTAGGTGACTGTGGATGTCACCAGGATTTCTTTGCCACTCTGGTGTCAGGAGGAACATGGAGAACTTTTTTTTTTTTTAAATGTAATTTCTTTAAAGAAGAATAGTAGTGGAAATAAAACTTTGTAAGAGGAAAGGGGGTAGTTGAATTGGAAGAAACTGGCAAAAAAAAAAAAAAAGCTTTTTTCTAATTAATTTGTGGTTTCCAGTCTTAATCCTGCATCTTCTTCTGAAAAATATATTTCAAGGAACCTACTAGAAAAATATATTCCATATTTTGTGCACTGGCAATATGGCTTTTTTTCATAGGGAGTTCGCAATCAATTAAACTATTGATTAAGTTTCAGCCAACTTGTAAACAGTTGAGCCCTTCTACTACTATGTAGGAGTAAAGATCAGCCATAACCTTACTAATCCAGGCCCAGCTTGGCTGGGTGTACAGCTGTTACAAGTCCTAAGAATGGGGTAAACCTGCCCGTATACAAAAACATGACTTGAACACAGTGACTAGATTAAAGTTAGTTACTACATTGTGTATGAAGGCTTTTCTTGATAGGCAACCTCATGCCTAGATCTATAAAAAATCTTGGGCTCAGATTAGATCAAGGACAAGAAAGTCCAAAAAAAAATTATCAGTGGTGATGTATTAAATGACTTCCATGAGAAATGCATGATTAGCATAACACAAACATACCTATTCCCTAGCAGCAGCAAACAAAGCAAAACAAAATGAAGTGAGTTGATGAAGACATAAATTACTTTATCCCTTCCATATTGTTTCAACGTTAATTAAGAAATCACATAGCAGGATGTATGTACCCTGCTGCTCCGACATGTTAGGACAGGATAGATGGATCCCAGACAGTCTCGTCTGCAAAGAAGCAGCTAATGCTTGCTTGTATCATGTAGAACAGAATGCTCCCAGGAAAGGCTTCAGGTTTGTTTTTAACAGTATTATTTGTTTTCTGAGAGACTTTAATTACCACTCTGTGAGACACATGAAGGTCTGCTGACTGCTTTGCTCTTCGTCTTTGGCTTGCTAGCATTAAATGGAGGGGGAAAAAGGAAAAGAGCTCTGAGCCCAAGTGAGGCTATTATGGATGACATCTCTTCTTAGCATGAAGTGTTAATGTGATGCAAAGAGGAATATAGATGAAAGTCCTTTCTGGGAGAGATGCAATGTTTTACACAGGTCCATGGACCACACATACCCATGTACGGCTGCTTCCCTGATAACTCTGCTTGTTAAAGTCATCTCTGCTGTGTGTGGGAGGTGTGGGTTATGCTGAAAAATGCCAATGTAGCTCTCAAAATCTATGCTGCATTTTAAAGGTTAAAACTAGGAACAGACTGGCATTCTCAACAAGTTCTGTAAATGAAACAGGGCTATTTAATCACATGCATTGCAGCATGAGAATGAGCTCTTCTCTTTCATCTTCAGCTGGACTGTGTGAGCTGATAGATACAATTTTTGCCTTTGTCAAAAGCCACTCTAGCTGTCTCCATTTTATATGTTTTGTCTTCCAGATCAACAAAAACCAGCAAATATTATTCTGAGGAATGATTTCACAGTTTTCATTTTGATAGCCTGAACTAAATGCATGTTTAGGAATAATACAGCTCCTTGCCGAAGGTAAAGGCCCCTGGACCTGTCAAACTGTGGCAGCCTTCATTTCAGTGAGTTGCTAGGTGTGTAGGGCACCTGCAAGTCAAGCCATTTTTTTAATTTGAGTGCCTAATTAAGGGTAATGCTGTGGTTTTAGTCTCCTGCTGTTCCCTCAGTTTATGACAATAGCTTCTACAGGATTTCTCATGGAACACTTCTCACCACAAGCACTTTTTAGATGGAATGGGAGTATGCCCTATCTTTATCTTTGCATGATACATGAAGAGTAATTACCTGTCTCAAAGTCCTCTCTACCCACAGTCTCCTTCCACAAATAATTTCCTTATCAAAGCCAAATCCAAGTTCCTTCCATTAGTTTGTTCCCGTCCCTCTGAATGGGTGTCCTAATAATGCCACTGTTATGTGCCCAGGAAGCTTGACCTTCTCTTTTGCCCTCACTCATCATACCCAAGCTGTGCCACCCTGCCAGCATCTATTCCCTACTTCACACTGTATTTCTGACGCTGTTATCCACTGAATCATCTGCCAGACTGCTCGGTATCTTCGAATCTCTTGCTCTCAACAAGTTTGCTGCCAAGTTTTTGACAGGGGATTCCATCATCTATCTTCTGCCTTAGGTATCTGTGCCTTTAAAATACTCTGTGTAAGCTTCACTCTTTCCTTTCCCCTCTTTCTCAAATGGACGGAATTGGTTCCTAGGAGCTGACCCAGCAGAGGAAGCAGCAGCAAGCCAGCAAGCTGGAAGGATCACGTACTTTATGGGCTGACCAGCCGGAAGAAACAGCTCTTATCTAACCTTTATACGCTCCTTTCCCTTGTTTGTCTCAGCTTCACAGCAATGATTTTTCATATGTATGTATTTTTTTAAATGAGCTTGTTTGTTTCTAGTGGTAAGTCCCTAGCCGCCTCCTCTTTCATGCAGTTAGCCAGCAGCGGGGAGGTTAAAAATGCAGTCAGTAACCAGTGGCAACATACTAGTGTTGTAAATCCTGCCCACACATCTTCAATCTACTGACATTTGAAACATCTAGGCCTTTTCTTACAGATATACCGGTGTAATTAAGTCTCGGCGTACCTTTTTTTCCTACATGTCATCCTCCAGGAGTGCTTAGACAAGTATACATGAGCAGTATGTATCGAAGGAGAAAAAAAGGAGGCTGAAGTTATAGAGAAACCATTACAAATTGTTCACCAGGGCTTTTGAAAGAGCAGTATCGCATATTAATAGTTGCCATCTAATATCAAATTACTGATTTATTTAAATTATTTTTACTATCCTGCCTCTGAGCAGCAAGTTGGGCTGTGCTAGTGAAATCAATTACATTTTTTAACAGTACCTCAGGCTTATCTTGCACAGCAGGAATGTGGAGAACTGTATGTCCTTCTTGTCAGTGGGGCTATGCTAGCAGACTCTAGGCAGTGGGAGTGGCATCTACTGAAAGGCAAATGCATATGAAAGCTGGATGCAGAGGCCAGGAAAGAGTTGCTGCTTTCCATTATAGTCATTAATAGTGGGGATTGGAAAGAGCCTTCCTGTCGGACCCCCTTTTTATAAAAAATAAAATAAAAAATAGATGCAATTTCGATGTGGGAGTGTGCTTTTAAATGCAAATTCGTATGATTTTGTTGATATTTTCTTCCCCTTTCACTGCTCGGTACAGTGGCTGAGCCTTCTGGCATTTCTTCAGGACTCCACGGGAACCCGGTCCAAACCGGGCAACAAAACGGGGTGGCAGGGGACAGAGTAGGAGACCACATCTTGAATTGAATGCAGCCAGAGAAGCGACAATCCCCAGCTAGGGCCTTGCCTTTGGTGGCCTTCTGAATGTCTTCACAGAGGAGGACAGGGGGAAAGGCCATCCTTTCATGCCAATCTCTGGCCTGGGACCTAGAGATGAAGATCATTTCTGTTGTTTTGTGCTGGCACATGGACAGCAAAGGGGGCACAACCTGAAGTATGGGTTTTCCTGGGACAAAGCATCTTGCCCATCACTCTTCTCACATATCTTTATCCAAAGGTGTGCTTCACTTTAAAAGGCAGACAGAAAACTGGAATAGTATGGAGTACTTAACACCTGCTTTAAAATTCTCACATTGATTTTTATACAGAAGTGGCTTACATCAGCACTGTTTTATAGGCCTGTTAATCACATGGGGCTTCAGGCATGGAAACTTTCTAAGGTATTACCAGTGTTAAAAGAAAATAAGCCACCAGAGAGAACAACCTAATGAAAGCTCATGATTATAAGGAAATCTCTAGTAGATTACACCCTTATAGACCTTTGCAGGGAGGGCTTTTTATTGGGCATGTATGCACTGGGCTGAGCAAAGCGGGCAGTCACTGATGAGACTAATCATATAGGCCATCACCACGCTGATGAACAAAGATTTGGCAGGATTCAGCACCCTGTTCTTCTCTGTGCCAATAAATCAACTTATTATCAGATCAGGGCCAGCACTTTGTTCTTTGCACATGTGAATTATTTATAAGAGTATGCTGAGTTTCAGCCATATACACGGAATTCTTTCAACAGATTTAATGAAGTCTGAGCCTCTACCTGTGAAATGTCTTCATATTAATGGGCACTTATAGATTGCTTCTTCCCTAGATATAAAGTATAGATTTTCACTCTGGTAATGGACTGTCCACTGCCTTCAGCCTTTGTTCTTGTTCTTTCAACCACAATCCTTCCCTTTGACAGCCGTTATTACAAATGTCGCACAATTTATACACATTATTTACATAGGATGCATCACAAGTAGACATTTCTTCCTCATATGCAAAGCAGTGTTACCAGTGAGACAAACATACTTGTGCCTTTATGAACATAGAAACTTTACGATGATGAAGAAATATCACCAGAATAATTTTGCAATATCTATCTATCAGTGTTCATACTGTGCAGCTTAAGGCAAATAATATACATAAGAGATAAAAGCTGTTAACTTGCATATGCCATTCTTGTTAATATTTTAAGAATTACTATATATTTGAACAACCTGACAAGTGTTCCTGATGCTAAATCATGCTTTAGTTTTATCTCAACAAGTAGGGGGATGTTTGGCTAGCTACTGTAGATTGTCTATAAAGGGAACTCATTCGCGAATTTTAGTCTTTTGAAGTACACCAAAGATAGATCATTAAGCCAGTCTTAAGTAGAAGAAACAGATACTCTTATAAGAATTACTATACTCTATATACGTTACTATACTCTGTGTTTTGTGGGATGCTTTTCAGATCCTCAGTTGGACTGGCTGAAAGTGGATGGCTCCAAAGGTGGAGCTTGGGGGAACTGCGGAGATTCGTATCCACTCTGAAAGTTAGCACTTCATTTACTGCCTGGCATTACTGGCCTTGGTGAGGAACGGAAAACAGCAGAAACAGACCACTTTTTTAACAAGCAGAAGGGAAAGGATGTTCCACCAGCAGCAACAATTACTCCTTTTTCCTCATTGTCATTCCTGTGTCTCACAGGTGAGGAGTCCCCACTGAGAAGCAGCCCTTCCTTTTCTCACCCATCAGCAACAAGCAACATGCTCACTGAAAAAAGAAGGTAGCCTGAGGCTTCATGATCAGTGCCCAGTGAAATGTTTCATGTCTCAGTCAAGGTTTGTCTGGAGCTAGACAGAAGTTGTGAACTCAACACTTGCACACATAAGGCACTCCCCTTCTATTCCCTCTAGGTCTACTTGTATTTGTTCTTTGCCTTTCAGACATTCAGTCAGTCATACATTATCCCTTAAGGCAGTGATGATTTTTGAAAAAAACCCACACTTATAACTCAGTTGGTAGTTTAATTGACAAGACTATACATACTTTACCACCTCCAGAAAACAGGCACGAATATATGAGGTCTAAAAGAAGTTTCAAATATGCAAGTTTTATTATTCTCATCTTTGTAATATTTTTCACAGTTATGACCAGTGATTTTGTTACACATTAGAAACTCATATCCCAGCAGCAAAATAATAGGACTAGAAATTAATAATTCCCATTTCCTCATGACATCTTAAGTGCCTCTAAAACCACCTCTTTTTTGTCACCTATTCCTTACTGGGTCTTCTAGTTAGTTTACCTTGATGGTAAACGCCCAGGCAGCACTTGTGGAATTTGTATGATATAAATGTACACCTTCATTGTGCAGTGTGCTCCTGTGATTTGTATTCTCAATATAATTTAAACAGCCACCAATATGAGCTATAATTTCCATCATTTAGAAGATTTAGAACAGGACACTACTTTGTTGTTTTTTCTGATGAATACTGAAATATATGGATGTTATTTGGTTGATTACAACTTCTTTGTGGTGAAAACACAAAAATTTAGTTCACTTTAGGCAAAGCAATCTTAGTAAAAATCTTATAACAGATGTATCTCATACATTACCCATGAAATGAACCAAATATCAAGGGCTATTATTGTCTTTATCTTTGTGTTCTCTTAATTTTCTTCCAATAACTAAAAAGAGCACTAAAATGTACATCCCTGATCTCCCATATAAAAAATCTAATTAATGGTGTGCAAACTATTACCTTGTGTTTTTTTTTGTTTTTTTTTTTGTTTTGTTTTTCAGAATTATCTGCAATTGTTTTAGTAGGATTATTTCATATAGATCTTGGTGTTGGGTGAATGCTGCATTTAGCAGCGTGAGTATTTAAGGCCCATGGAGCATTAAATTAGTAAGTTCTAAGTATAGAGTCTCATCGTTGTGTGAAGCACATATAGGACAGTATGTATCTTTATATATCCTATTTACTGCTTATCTACTCCTATTGCTTTTATCAGTCTGGCTTTCTTCCTCATTTGCCCATCCATTCTCGAGTTTAGTCACAAATGTTTCTTGATTTATAATGTTTTATGGTCAGTTGGTCTGTAAGGACGGATTCTTGCATTTCCATGAAAATAAAGGATCTCAGCGTGTCTATGTGCATTTTTATGTTATATTCACATAGGCTTTCAGAAATGAGTTAGCTTGTACAGGTAGGGATAGATTTGCAAAAGCACTCTGTTGATTCAGATACATACATGCTTTGCAACCTTGGCTTGCAGTAGTTCTAGCTATTCTGTAAAATTGTCCTTATTGGGTGTTTAAAAGTTGGGCTCGAGACAAATTTGTAAAAATGGATCCTCCAGAGTCCATCAAGCACAATGAGAACTGTAGGTATTATTGTGGATTGGGGAACGAGCATTACCTCATCTCTTCCAGTAGGTAATTCAGTGTAGGCCTCATTCACTCTCTGCCTTAGTCATTTTTTGTCTATTTACATAGACTGCTCAGCTCATTTCTGTGTTACAAGGAATTGTCAGATCCCATTCTCTTTGTCCTTCTTTGTCCCTTTGTTCATAGTTACCAAAAGTCCCACTTACTCTATGACATTATTATGTCACTTATGATAAAATTTAGGTTCTGTAGTCCCACTTTTTTTTACAACTTTTTACCTGTAACTTCCCTGTCAGTTTTGTTCTCATTAGCTGATTCCATGGATAGTTATCTCAAAGGTAGCTGGAAATTGTTTCTGTACAATTGAGTAGTTGTTTTGGACATTTTGCCCTTTGATAAGGCACAGGGAGAAGCTTATTTTTATGAATCATTAGCCATCAGACTTCAATAAAACTTGAGGGTTAACATACTGAGAACTATTTGTCTGTGGAGAAATTTAATGAAACAAAGGAGGAACTGCAGTCCAAGGCCTTCAAACAAAGAAACCTCTTTTGAACAAGGACTCGTTGTACTTGGCATCACTGACTTGCCTTTTTCTACCTGGAACCCATGCAAAATGGTACTTTAGAAAATCAAGCACTGAAATCTGATGCATGGAGAAAACTTTAGAAGTGTGCGGACTGAAAAGGATTTAAAAGTCCTTGTCTTCTTTTAAGTATCCCCAGAAACAACTATCCTCAGCTTAGCATAACTGTGTGAGGAGCACCAGTGCTGGGACCTGAGTTTACAGAAGGACACACCCTGGCAGCTGCTGGCCTGATGCCTGGCTCAGATAATTACCTGGTCAGAAAAATATCAGTGCAGGTCTGGTCCCAGGGAGTAGTCTGGTAGGCAGGTATCACCAGTTTTAGACCAAGTTTACATTTAAATGACAACCTGTTAGATGGTTTAAGTAGTTCTGAATCTCTCTCACACCTCAAACCCTGTTGAATCCAGGCTGGCACTGTTTTCTCCACTGAGTTGACAGAGTTGTTGGTAAGACAAATAGTGACCTTAACTGGGGTGAAAAACAGCCAAAAATGTTTTCTTTTCCAGTGAGAGCATTTCCCTGCCCCAACTCTCCAGGCAATTGCATGAAGACTTGTGCCAACTCAACAGTGATGTGCAGGAGGGAAGTGGAGGGGAGAAGGACAGAGGTCCTCCAGCAGGAACTGGGGCTGGAAACTTGCGGAAGCCAATGTGCCTATGATAGCCAAATGGTAGTTTCTGCTTTCCTCCTTATTTGTACTAAGCAGTCAGGAAGTGCTCTGTCCTTTGACTACTGCAGTGCTAAAACCTCTGGGGACTCCAGCTCTCAATGAAAGATGAATGTATTTACATAGGTATACCTATATAGGCAGAGAAGACACTTGTTGCTTTGGCACATCTAAAGTCCTCTTCAGAGAGGACATTTCAGAATGGCAGGAAAGAAGGCTAAGTATGACAGATTTACTGTGAACCTCCCACTGACATGTACTTCCAGTTTTGGCAGCTATTTGTTCCCTGTCTGTAAGCCTGCTCCTTCGTGGTTTTATCATTCCCCTTTCTTCTCATGTCGCAGGGCTCTGTGCAGGGAGAAGCAGAGGTGACAGCCTTCCGGAAGGAGCTCAGCCAACTCAAGACCAGCACAGTCAGTGCGCTTTGCACCCTCTCTGCCCTGTTAAGCATGTCATTTGCACCCTGTGAGAATAGGATTCTCCTTGCCTCCCACTCCCAGATGCTCAGTGAGACTTGCTGACACTCAATATATGGCTGCTTTAGGGGGGACCCGAGGGCACGGCTGACTCAGAGCTGTCAGCTTCCTGCCAAGGGGCAAAACAAGAGGTGCGAACTACAGAAGGTAGAATTTGAAACGATGCTGCTCACAATAAATAGCAAGCTGAGCCTGCCATAAGGCAAACAGATGGATGCGCTGCCCTTTGGTTCTCTCCACATACAGAAGTAATTCTTCTTTCTTGAGTCATGTGTAGCAATGGTACAATTATTTTTGGACCACCACCAAGACACCACTGATATAACAGTTGCGTCTGTGGTACAACCGCTGGCAATTACTTGTTGCAGGAGTACGTAGCAGTGTGTTTAGAAGCATTAGTGTTCATTGTTAGATGTTTTCACAGTTCAACTTCAAATTTTCTGAGAGTGTCATGTAAGACAGAGCGTGATTGTGTCTGAGTGCTCAACCTGAGATAGATTAGAGGACTATGGATTCAGTTAAGCACCAAAAAAAACTTCTCTGTATAAGATAGCCAGGAAGACACACTACAAATGCATGTTTTTTTCCCCAGTATCTTCCCTCTGGAAATCTGGGTATATTTCATAGAAATTACTGCCCACATTTGAATCCTGCAAATATTTACTTGTCTTGATATACTATTTGAAGAGTACATGGGTATGAAATTCATCACTACTGATGTGATACTGATCTTGCTTTGCTGTCATGGATTGATAGTATTACTATGTATTGACTGCACAGCAATATTAAAAATGGGCCCTGGGGACACATCTTAAGACATCTGTTTGAAAGGTCCAAGGGTGAGATCCCAGCATTTCATTTAGCTGGGACCAGGCGTCTTATTCTTAGGCAGTACAGCACTGAGGCTCTCCATACAGCCTATGGCAAGTCACCATGCTTGCCTCTGGATGATGGAGCCAGCCATAGTGTTCCATTGTTCCAGGCATGTATAAAACTTTTGCCCTCCCTCCCATTCTCCTGTACTCACCTCTCTGTGGCCTACTGCTTCCATCCCTACTTCTTCATGGGCTTCAACGTCTCACAAGTAGCCAATGCCTTGTCTCTTCTTCTGCTGTCCTTACTGAATGTTCTGACTCCAGTTTTTTGCTGGAGTCTTATTTACCTGGCAGATGACTGCAGAAAATGTTTCCATCATTTTAAGATCTACAGCAACTAGGATATACTACAGAGAAGCTCTGGTGCTGAGCAGGATAATAAAGCTCTATTTTCCCCTCTTCCCCTTCACACCAGCAGTTGTGACATATGCTCAGAATTTGACATAGCCACAGCTGAGCAGCTACCCATTTAGATCTGGGTTGCATTTGCCTCTAGAGACACAGGTGGAATGTGAGCCATCTGTCCAGTGCTAAATGCAAGACAGCCCAGGGATCGTGCCCTTGCATGACTTTTCCTTTTATTTCCTTTAAATAAATAGATTAACCATTCTTGATCTTCTTGCAAGTTTGAAAACAATGGAGGGTTGGAAATTGCAGCTGGGAAAATGTTTTTGGGGGTACAATAAAGTCATTGACATACTGGAGCAAGTCCAGCAGAGATCAACCAAAATGACTCGAGGCAGAGCACATGATGTAAGAGGGAAGGCTGAGAGAGCAGCTGGGTTTGCTCAGCCTGGAGAAGAGAAGCATTGCTTAACGAGATGTTGCAGAAAAGATGGAGACATTCTTTCTGCCTACAAGTTGCAACTGACTAGCTATCGGAAGCAAACTTGTGACAATCAAGGGGGTCAAACACTGGAAACAGAGGGGCTTGGGAACTGCTGTCCCTGGGTATATTAGGAACACCAAGGGTCCTGAGCATCCTGATCTAACTGCAAAGCTTGTCCTGCCTTGAGTGGAATATTGGAGCAGGTAATCTCCAGAGCTCTTTTGTAAAACAAATCATTCTATGATTCCATTATAATATAGAATCGGAAAGAAAGGCAGGAGACCAGCAGGGCCTGTTAGGGGATAGCTAGGCAAGAAAGCCATACACAATTTTTATCATTTATTCATTATGGTACAAATGGTTTCCTTGCTCTGTCACTACACGTATTGGTCTAAAGTCACTGCTTTTCTCCAAAGGACAAGCAGAACATTGGCACTGTGGTATCTCCTCTGGTATTGTCCACAGCAGGCAGCACCCAGTCACGCAACAGCTTCAGTGCTAGCCTCCTTGCAAGACAATGGGCTCAGCAGCCTCAAAGATAACAGGGCAGTTCTTTGGCTTCAAGCGTTTAAAAGCAGTATTAAGGCAAATAAATGCATTACTTGCATTTCAACATTCTCACCTCAGGCACTTGTATTCCTTGTTATCTGTGCTGTCACATGGTCACGATGGAGTCCTCGCTAGCAGCAGGGATACCCATCTGAGTCAGAAGTCTGGAACAGAGAAGATCCCCAAAGGGAAAAGCTAATAGCACCCTTGACTGGCTAAGGCTGCAGACCCAAGCCTGTGCCCATACTAGCCAGTGCCCTTGATCTGTATTCCTTCAGCAAAGATCTTTGCCATGGGACACTATGAGATTGTGGTCTCTTAACATTTGATCTTACTTTAAGAGCTGGATTTGACTCTGCTACTTTACAATGTCTCAGTATTCCTTTAAGCCTTATTTTCTAGAGTTCTGCAATATAATATATAAATACTAGCTCAGCTTGGTTAATGGTGAAGGATTCACATACAGGAAGGCAATGAATTGACAGAGTCAGAGGGAGACCATGAAGAACAACTTTGGATGTACTTGGAAAAGAACATGTATACTCTGTTATGAACACAGGATATCTCCACTGACTTGATAAGCACTCAGACACCTGGAGAATTACATGTAATGTAGGAAATATGGAAATCCACACTGGAAACCAAATTTCATGCTTTCAAACTGGCATATACATTTTTTTCTTGAGCAGTAAGACAGTGACAAGCTGAAAACCCTTGACCTGTAAGTCTAATAAAACACAAGAACTGATACAGTATCAGACAGTATTTAAAAAAAAAAACAACCACCAACAATAAAAAAGATCAACACAAAAGCGTTATGACTTCACGGAGGGATGAATCATGGGTAATTTAAGGAGCCTTCCTGTTGTTTCTGCCAGTTGCATCAGGTACCTGAGTGAGCAACACCTTAACTCTGCCTGCAGGCTCATAGAGCTCTGCTGCAGGTTGGAAGACAAACAGGAGGAAAAAACACACCCTGAGGCTGTATTTAGCGACAAGAGACAGGGCGTGGGGCAGTTCTGTTGGAAGCACCTCTGTTTCACTGTTTTTTGCAAGGGTTTGGCCTGTTACTGCAGAGGGTGGTGATTTCTCCGAGTGCAAACAGCTTTGTGAATGCACAGTGAAAACCTCCATAGCCACTTTCAGGATGACTCAGAGACTAGAAGAAAGGTGTTCAAGTGGCCGTCCCTGCAGTCCCCTCCAGTACTGTTTTGGTCCCCAAGCCTGCCTGTGGTGAAGGCTGGGGTGGTGGGAGCTGCAGCACTGCTGCAGGGCAAGGTGCTGCACTGAGTCACCACCAGCCCAGGGTGACACGCTTTGAATCTAACAGACAATAAACTGAGTAATGCTTGATAAACCGAAGGCAAAATACAAAATAAATAATGTGTGGATGTCTCACTTGCCCCCGGATCTCCTTCCTCTTTAAATCCACAATAAAATGTCCGCAGATGTTCTGGAGCACCTCTGCTATGAAGAAAGGTTGGGGGAACTGGGCTTGTTCAGCCTGGAGAAGGCTCCAGGGAGACCTCATTACAGCCTTCCAGTACTTAAAGGGAGCTTATAAACAGCAGGGAAATTGACTTTTGGCACAGTCTGATGGTGATAGAACAGGGGGAAATAGTTTTAAAGTAAGAGGAGAAATTTAGTTTAGATGTTATACAGAAGTTCTTTACCCAGAGGTTGGTAAGGCGCTGGCACAGCTGCCCAGAGAAGCTGTGGTGCCCCATTCCTGGAGGCTCTCAAGGCCAGGTTGGATGGGGCCCTGGCAGCTGAGCTGGTGGGGAGCAGCCCTGCCCATGTCAGGGGTTGGGGCTGGGTGGGCCATGAGGTCCCTTCCAACCCAAACCATTCTGTGATTCTATAATTGTATGGTCAGGACCAGGCTTTGAGCCACTCCTTAGTGTGTGCGAAATATGCAGTAATGGGACTGGGCCATGGATCCCAACTTTCATTCCTTAAAAGGTCACTTGCATTTTTGGTGCTTATGGAATACTAACAAAGGTTGATGGTTAGCCTCACAGCTGTCTTGCTCTCGTGGTAGTAACCACCACTCATGTTTGTCAGAGGTTTGGTAAGGCAAGCACTGAAGTGGGACAGGAAGTGAGGAGAAAATGTGCAAAAACAGGAAAAGGAGGGGAAACGGGGGATGAATTTAAGTGTTGTGGGCTTCACTGGAAGAGACTGAAGGCCAGAAAGAGCCTTGAGATGAAGAAATAAATTAGAATGTCACCTCACACTGAATGGAGGAGGCAAATACATGCAGGAGGTAGATTATCCTGTCTTTGTTACCGACAGTGTACTTAATCCAGGTATGAGAGTTCTACCAAGGTTTGTGAGGAGATCAGTCTGGGAATCTTCACTGTTATCCTGTGAAAATATTTGAGGTTTCAAGGCAGGATAGCAGCCAACTACACAATGGATGCAAGAGTCATTTGGTAACTCCTACTTGGCTATGAAAGTGGCCTTTCTTCATATACTCAGGAAAAATGTTTGGAGAATTCAACATGTTTTCTGCTGGAAAATGATGTCCTTGCATAGGATCAGCTGTTGTCAGAGGAAGGGCTTCTCTTTGCTCCTCACTGTAGGGGCTGCAGAGAACAGCTCTTATACCTTTTGCCCAGAGGAGCACAGAAAATCCCTGACTCCAGCTCAGGCAGGACAAAGACTTTGCACATGGCTCAAGGAAGATCACCAGCATCTGCAGAGCTGTGGCATCAACAAGTTTGCCTTGCAAAGCAGCTGTGCTCACAGGGGTGTCCTCTTAACCCCAGTGTACAGCGGGGCAATTCCTAGGGAAATCAATGGGCTTTAACTTCCCAGAAGCCGTCCATGTGAAAACTAAGACAGGAAATGCTATCAGGTTTTAAATGAGGAGCATCTTGAATGGAATCCACTCCCATTGCTGCTGCTGTTAATACTACTATTGCTATTCATAATGAATTACTCTATTCTCCCTGACAGTTGAAATGCTCCCCTGGTAGGAACTGGATGAGCTTCTTCCCTAGAGAGGGTGATATTTTCAGGCCTGTGCACTGTGGTGGGTCACACCAGGGCAGCAGGCTGAAGGGGGACTGGGACTCCAGGCTCATTCTGTAGTACTTTTTCTCATGGGCACTGGGCAGTAAGTACTACCAGCAATGGGCAAAGAGTGAGGCCTTGCCCTGTAAAAGAGGACTTATTTAGTTCAATTTAGTATTGAGAAGAGTACAGCAGCAGTTTCACAAGCCTCGGTCCTGTGGGAGAAAAAAAAAATAAATAAATAAAAGCTCTGCCCCAAAACACATGCAGCTGTTCTTGGGAAAAGGATGGATTTCCTCTTACTTCAGACTTCCTGCTACACTGCTCGGGGATTGCACAGAGACAGCTACGCATGGCCCAGCATGGGGGAGCAGAGCAAAGCAGACATATCTCCTGGGCATGTGTGGCTGCACTTGTACAGGTCTCTCCCTCTATCCACACTCACCGAGCCCTTGCTAAAGCCCCTTTGCACTGGGAAGCACAAAAATGAGCAAGGCTGAGATGCTAGCAGCAGCATCCTGTGCTACATAGATACCTGGCAGCCTGTGCCAGCACTTGACCCCGGGGTGTTCATGTACATCCATGGGCAATGCTGGTGTAAAACAGACTGGTGTAATAGGTACCCAGCTCACGAGGTGTGAGTCTCCTTTGAATTCCTTGACACACCAAACTTTTATAAGATAGGAAAGAATGCCTTAAGTAGGAGCCTAAAGAGTGCATTTTAAACTGATGTTCAGCTTATGGTACACATCCCAGCAGAGCTATGCCTGAAAATTGAAAACAACTGCATTCTAAAATTCATTTTCATGTAGAGAGTGCTAAAACCACATCTTTTTGTGCAGCTTTTCACACAGCGTTTACTGCTTTAATGCTCAATGCTGAATTTCTTGTGTGCTCTAATTGGTTTTGTATCCACTGTAACATGACCTCACTGAGGCAGCACACATGAGCTGCTTTGGTTCTTTCCCCATTTTACTCAGTACGTGCACTGGGTGCATTTGTTGAGGTTTCCGCTGTGTTTTAACCAGTTTTGACTCAAATGCAGAATAAGAAAAAGATAAAATTGGTGAGACATGTCTGAGATGGTTCAGCCTTTTGTTTTCAAAAAGCACGGCATTTAAGTGTATGCATCTTTACTTATTAAAAAAAAAAAAAAAAAGAGGGGGGGGAAAGCAGGAAGGCCAAAGATGTTTAAAATATTTTCGTGAACTGCACAGTGATCGGCTCTTCCGGGTTCAGCATAATCTCTTTTTCTGGCCAAACATGGTAAGGAAGTGACTGTTCCCCACAGCACATACTTCCAAGTAGCTCTTTTCAGCAGCTAGAGGAAACGACAAAGCTTTTCTTTTGTTTTTACTTCTAAGTTCTTCTTTACAGCCACTAAGCTAAGTTTTAGAGAAGACCAACAGCCTTCAGAAACACCCTCATTGTACCAAAATGCTGAAAAATAGCTTGTTCCAAAGATGTGTCCTGATAAGTGGATTGTTCATAAGTTACCCTGAATACAAAAATCAAAATCTACTCAAGTTCAGGACTTCCATGGAAAGGAACCTGGAACCAGACAGGCCCAACAAGCCCACCCCAGGGTCTGCAGCCAGCAGCAACTCCTCACACTCCTCCAGGCCTCTTGCCTCCAGCTGGCAGTGACATGGCCACAACACCCCAAATTTGAATGGAACCACCTCCGTTCTTGCTTCTCACCTCAGGCTCAGCTGCTGTTCTGAACATTTACATCCAATAACAACATTTCATGTTTGTGCTCAGGTATTCAGAATGGGGCTGTCCCAAGGGCACCCACCTGCTCCCGAGCCCAGTAGCTTGATGTTTGCCCCTTGGCCACTGGGGGACACAGAAATGAAGAAAGTTGGTAACAGAGAGCAGTGATTTAGCAAAGAAATAAAACTGGAATTAGGCAAATTGGACATTTGGGATGGGATTCATCTCATGAATCAATGTCTGCATGCATGAGAGATGCCTGGGGTCCTTGGCGTCATTACTGGGAAGTAATGTGGGAGGTGAGGAAGCATGTACCCACGAGATGCTTCCATGTATCTGCCTGTGTTGCTAAAATTCAACAGTGTTAACCTGTGAATGGAAATCTTTCCTGCTTTGTGAAATAAGTAAATGGTGTATGTTTTTACTGCATGGTGTGAGGTGGTTTGCATTTATTCATTTTCACTGTGCTTGCTTAATTTTTTGTATAAGCCTTTGCTCCATTGTACAGTTATACACCTCAGTGGTTGACAGTCAGAATGGTAGGGACCAGTCCTGCTCTCTAAGTGAGCATGTCAAGGGGATGCTAAAAGCTACCTCTACTTCCTGTCAGCCACTGGGGAGCCCTCCCACAGCCCAGTGTGGGAAGCATGAAGAGGTGCTGAAGCTGATTTATGGCTTTGTGAGTTTGATATTGTGACAGTGCCTCTGAGATGAGTCTGGAGACCAGCTCACCTTGAAGAAGATGCTTTCTTCTGTGAGGAAGACACACTCAGGCTAGAATCCTAGAGTACAAGGGTTATTATTAATGTCAACATCCTGACTCTGGAAATGAATGGTAGCTACCTCCAATGGAGACAAGGTAGAGCTTCAGCTCTGATCCAGAAGTTTTTCTTGGCTTATATACGTACTGAAGTCTTGTCCGCACTGGTGTCATCTCATGCCAATAGCAGAGGATATGTCTGTAAAGATGGGCAAGGCAGAAAATGTTTTGAGAAATAGACGTCATTTTGCTCAAGAAAATTGTATTTGAGGGAGGATAATTTTCAAGCAATAAAGAATGTAAAGAATGTCAAGGAAACCTGTGACCCCTGGACAGGAGGAAGTGTGAGGGCTGCTGATTTGGGCCACACATTTCAGCTGGGCTCTACTTGGAGCCTCCTGGCCTGCCAGGAAGGAGTATGAGGCAGTGTTTCTGGAAGATAGGGAGCCACAGCTATTAGGAACAACTGAAGGAATGCCCGCAGATGTGAGCTCTGTATTTCTATCCTGTATCCAGAATCACCAAGCTTTATATGTATCTATGAATCCATCACTTTCTAACCATAAAACTGTGTTTTTGTGTTTTAATATGAATTGATCTGAAAATTTCACTGGATGGTATTTTTAGATAATTGAAGAAGAGGCAGTTGATTGTAGACCTTAACAAGTGCTTTAGCAAATAAATAGAAAACGAATAAAAGGATGACTTGATGTTTTCAGTGGCAGTTTGGCAGCAATTTTCGCAGACACAGTAGTGTTGCATGCAAAACGTTTCCCTTTTCATATCATGGCTGGCATGATCCAGATAACGCACTGTCTTTTATACCAGCTAACATTTCTCAGAAAATTTGTATTTTGAATATTTATAATGAGATGTCAGAAGAACTCACTGACTAATGCTCTTTGAGGATTTTGCCATTAATAATAGTTATGGAGCTAGTTCCTCGTAACTGAATAATGTATTGATTTGTACACCGGATTCCTGCCCAGGTTTTTTAAAGGTAATTTATGACTGTAATATCCTGTGAAGATTATCCGTTTCAAACTTCTCAACAATTCACAAAAATGGTTTGTTTCCAAGCTTTGTAAGGAGAGTAAGAAATACAGAAGGATACAATAAATGTCAATGAATATTTGCAATTTACAAGGAGCTATTCAAGCGCATGACTTTCTTTTTTTATTTATTATTCTTAGTACTGCATTTTAGAATGCTTTATTCTCATTATTCTCAATATTATTTATATTTAGAAGAGGTTGTTCAGTTTCAGCTATTTTAGGATTTACTAGAAAGCAAGCAAAAGTTGTGTATACCTTGTAAGTTCTCATTTCAATATTTTGACTTTTAATCTAAAATAATTAAAACAAACAAAAAAATTTCTAAATCCACTCTCCTCTATTTATTACTGCTTTCATTAGTATTTTTACCATTTGTTAGTACTGTTTTTTTTAAAACTCTAGAATATTATACTTAACAGTTATTGCCTATGCTTTCTGTGAATACGAAGTTCACAGGCCTTGAGCAGTGCTGAAGTTATAGTAGCAATCATTTATGTAATGAGATGAGCAGGTTTCATGCAGACTCAGAGCAGTGACTGGGTGAGAGTGTCAAGGAACGGTCAGGATAAGTCAGGTTAGTGGTTTCCTTCAGGGACAAGTTTGGAAACCAGCACTATCCAATTTTCTCATTATTGAACTTGGCACATGAACTCAATTTAAGGTTAAGACATGAAGTGGCACAGGGTTGGTAATGCTGAAGAAGACAAGACTGTCATCTAGGGAGGACTGGAGGACACTGTGAATTAGAGTGACAGGAATACGATGACTGACAGGAATAAGGTGTAAAGGCTCATACATGGACTCATAAGATGCAGAGTTTCTGTGTCAGAGGCAGTAGGGAAAATGAAGTGTGGACTAATGTCTGAAGACCACCAATATGATACAGCTGGAATTCAATCTCAAGGGACAGAGAGGAACAGAGCTGACTCATTTGTGTAGTCTCAGGTAGTCCTTTACTAGCTTTACATTGCTGTGCTTCTATAATGTATCAATCAAAGTATTTTTCAGCAGAAAAGAGGAAGTTCTAGTTCATTAAGTATGAATACCTGGAGAATATTAGAGTCATTTTATATATTAAAAGATAAGGAGAAAAAAAAAAGATTAATTTATACTGAAAACTGAAATAGAAGAAAAGCTACCAAGGTGATATGAGAACTGAGAGCAGCTAATGAGATGAGATTACTGGATACTGGCTTATCTAACCTAGCAAAACGAAAGTTGGAAAGAAATAGGATTATGTCTACTAAATACATTATCCCGAGAGTGAATACTGAAGAGGAAGAAGTATGATTGAAATTAGAGGATAAGACAAGCGATACAGGCAGTCCTGAATGAGGCACCCACCTCCCCTTCCTGATTAATTAAATAACCATTTTGGGGAAGATGTGTGAGGCGATTTCTACCTTTGCTATTATCATGAGAAGTTGGCCACAGAGATGAGAAGTTGGGTAGGCACTGCTGACTGCTTCTTTGGTATGCTTTGCTGATTTGCTCACGTTAAACTAATTACCTAATTTAGGGCCAGGAGCAGATTTTCCAGTAGGATTAGGAGGGACTGTTGGGGGAGGGAAAATGCAGTTTTTGTTAGACAAATGGAGGGGAGAAATCTCTATTGGCACTTCATAAATTTGCTGCTAACCTAACAGAAGTACCTAGGATGATGATAGTGGCTTACACTTGATTTCTCTGTAAATCTTGACTGAACTTTCATATAACTCCCTTATATTTCAATTACAAGCTGAAAATACTTCTGTGGCTTATGAGGGAGGCAGTGACCTGTGGATTGGACTGAATTATACCTGTTCTGCTAGTTATTTGTAACCATAGGCTACAGTGGACTCAGCTGCATACAATACTGAGTCCTGGGTGCCTTATCCTCCAGAAAAGATACAGTATTTGCAACACCTTGATCCTTGTGTTTTGCCTCCCATGGAAGCAGCAGACTGGGAGTCTGTGTTTTGCCCAGAGTGAACTGCATCAGTGTGCCAGGCTGGATGCAGCATTCTAGCTTCCGTGCTATAAATATTTAAACCATTCAAATGGAGAGCAGTCCCATAAAAAGCAGTGATTTACAGTTTCTAGTGTTCTTGGAGTTTTCTCAGGGATATCAAGCAAGAATTGAACTGGCCTGGTCCTGCATAGTTTGTTAGATAAGATGAGCTCACATGTGGCAATTGCCAACATCAGTACAATGAGGCCCAGCAGAAAGAGAATCCCTTGAGCACTGAACCCTTTTTAGTGCATCTACACTTTGGACACAGACTGGGGAGAGAGGTTTTGTAATCTGTATCAACAGACTCGGAAAGAGTTACTCTTCTTTTTCCCTGTGAACACAAAACCGTGAACTTGAAGAGCTAGTCAATGAAGAAATGAACTACAAATCTGCATGCATTAGAAGGTGAGACTCTGTCAAGCAACTCAGTCACCACATTGTTTGCTGGTTTTTTGCCTCCCTCTTCTTTTGGGTGTTCAGGATCAGTTCAGTGTGTTTCCAGGAAGAATAAGATCACATAAAGGGAATAAAAAGAGCTGAAAACATAGCTCGTTCCTTGGTGAAGTGTGTCCTATCTTTACATATGCCTAGATTAGCTGCCAGAAAGATATTATGAAGAGTAATTACTGGGGATTAGCAGCTGCAGACTATCCTTTAAAACACACTTTTGTATGGAAGCATTGCAAAAAGAGATTTGGGGAAAAAAACATAAATCATAAATATTTTTAATGAATGTGCTTAACATTACAGCACAATACAAGCCTTGTAAAAAGAAAACTGAGAAAATAGGCATTTGCTATAAAAATTCAGTCTGTTTTGACCCTAGAAAATATTGCGCTGTATAGTAACATTCACTTACAATAGGCATGGACCGACTCTGTGAGCATCATTTACATGCTAATATCAATGCAGTTTGGGCTTAATTCATTCTATTTCAGCTTAGATTGAAAAGATTATTTTTTCATCAGAATCTAAAACGGTCAAACTCATGAAAGTATTAAAGAATATTCATGAATACAAAAAGAGGGAAAAAAGAGCTGTGGATGGAAGAGTATTTTGGAGTTACTTGCTGAAGGCAGTGTCTGAATTTCTGTGAATGTACACAGATCTTCCAGATGTGCAAATTCTGGCTGTTATTGTTCAGAGTTCTCTTATTTCAGATGTTTATACCTGAAAAAAAAAAAAAAAAAAAAAAAAAAAAAAAAAAAAAAAATTATCCACAGAGATTACTGTTCATCGGAAATTTTGCAGACCAGCACTTATTTCAAGAAAGATCCTGCACTGGGCAATCCTGCTGTGATAGATCTTACTATCTTACTATCTTTGTTTCCTGTAGTGCATTCAAAGAAGCTGCATATTGAGAAGAAATACTGTAAGAATCTCAATGACCTCAGTGTTTCAGTGCTGTACTTAAATTTATTCACTGGACTCTTCGTGTCAGGTATACTTCCTTAAGATTCACTGGGAGAGAGGACTCCTGCTAACTTTCACGAAGAACGGCAGACACAAGCAGTGATCCTGGGCAATTAAATTTAAGAGTGGATTTGAAAAGAAATGTCTGTACACAGCACCATTGCACTTTGCTGTGATATTTTAATAAGATGTTCTGACAAGAGAACCGAACATTGTAAATGTGTCTGAAGACTCCGAATAGTCACTTTCAACACTTCCAAATAGCCTAATTTTTACTGCATGACATGTGCTGTAAATAACTCAGCATCCTCCTTGGTGGGGAGAACTAACCCAGTGTGTTTCTTTCTGAAGAGGAGGTTTGCTCACCCAAACCCTCTCTCTTTGTCACTGTGTACAAATAACGATCTTCTCTTAAGGGGCAGGGAAGGGGAATGAGAGCAGTGCCATTTTCAAGCAGAACAGCTGTTTGCAAAATGAACATCTGTTCATAGATTAGTGGGTGAGTTGGGGGGATGGGGAGAAGTTCTGCAACATCTAAAACAATGGGGGTATATTGAGGGAATGCTGATAGTGTTATGAGTTTGATTTTGTCCATCTAGTCCTCAGACCTTGGACACAATTTTATTGGGTGTTAAAGAGAACACAATTTAAAATTTCTGTTCCTACCTTCCCTTACTGAGCACTTCCCAGCAGGCGTGCACTGCCGTCTGTTTGCCTGTGAGGGATGGAGGCTGAAGGAGGCTGCCTCTCTCTCATTGCCCTCTCAAGTGGAGCACTGGGGCTGTCAGTCACCTTTCAGCCCTGAGCGAGCTTGTCTGCAGCCTTCACCTGATGTAGGGAGACAAAGAGAGAACCTTCGGATCAACAGCTCAGCTCTAATAATAGCCTCCGGGTAACCTTGAGAGGCTGCAGCACAGCTTACCCTACATCCCCTCCTCCTTGCATCCTGTGTACAAAAAGCCCGATGACTAGTGACAATCAGCAGGCCTCAGCCCTGAAAGTCATAATCAAGGAGTTGCATAGGGTGCTTGGCAAGGGGAGACCCTGAGGGCCCTTCCAGCTAGAGCAGTTTCAGGATCTGAAACAAAAGCTGAGTACACAAGGGAGACAGGGAGGTAGCAACCTACCAGCTGTTCATGGAATGGGATCAGTTATTCATAAAGTGAAAAGGACATCTGCTTCAGCCTGCCTCAGATGTGATGCTTTATCCATCTTTTTTCCCCAAATGAGAACAGTGCTGTGTCTGCCTATGGGCGAGGTGATCTAACGGTGCTGCTAGAACGGGGTGTGTAGGAAGGCAATGCAACAGGGGTGCTGAGCATGTGGTGTGTTGGTGGAGATAGACGTGCTGCTCCGGTGCTGCCTCAGCTGCTAGGGTCCCTCTCCTTCCCACAGTCCCATTACAGCTGCATCCATCACTCTTAGTGCCACCAGTGGTGGCATCTGGTCTTGACTGTGGTCAAAATGTTCTTGGGACTCTCCACAAATGAGGACTTGGCTTATTTAGGGAAGGAAACATAATAGACTGGTTCCTGCTTACCTAGCTCAGTTGTGTCCTTCTTTTCACTGTGTGATTGCTCATATAAATAAAATGAATAGGAGCTGACCCAGGCTTTGCACCTAGAAGGAAATAATCCCTGTTTTGGGTTTTGAATGCAGTTTCTCAGACAGCCTTTATTCATTTGGCCACTAAACAGATGGATTGCCTCCAAACACAATCAAATTCTGATTAAATAGTTGTGCAAGAGTCAACATGCTAAATAGGCTGTGAGATTATTTGCCATCCAGAAAGGCTATACCATGTCTAATTAGAGAAAGAGAAATGAGGCTGGAGTAAGCAGACACAGAGCTGCAGCAGAAGCTCGAATGGAGCCAGGGGAACAGATACCTAATGCGGTCTGCAGACCTTTGACCACAAGCTTCAGGGTCTCCTCTGAGAATTGATTAAGCTGCGTCTTTCCTTTTCCTCCTGCTTGTTTTTCATGCCAATTGAGGATGCTGTAAGAGTGAGCAGATGATGGGTCCTTAATGCGACTCAAGCAGAAATAAGAAAAAATTCCCTTAACAAATGCAACAGCTCTAAGAGGATTTTGAGCTGTAGGATAAGGAAGTTCTGAAATCTTAGAATAGGAAGGAAAGCCTTTATTTGACTTGCTGGTTGTTGTACTTCCTGTTGTGAGCCCTCTACTGTGTTTCATAACAGCTTGGGGACTGCTAAGTCCTATGCTGTAATGAGGAACAAAGATTCTTAGTTCCTCCACACTATCTGCCAGAGCTAAAGGTCTTTCATCCAGTGCTGACAGAAATTGTAATAGGAACTGAACAGAAAGAAGATGGGGTGCAGAATTCCCCACTAGCTGAAGGAAGCCATCCCCGTATTCCCAGAGGTATGCCCACATGGTTCCTGGTTGGAATTGGACACATTAATTATCAAAGAACTTTGCTAATTGCTCTCTACACAACAAGGCTTTCAGATGTATTCACTGGTAGAGCAGAATAGCAAGGACAGTAAGGAAGGCTACAGGTGGGGAGGTAGCTGTGAGCAGTCCCCAGACATGTGTCATCCCCTGCAGCTCCTCAGGGGCTGCTCTCCCATAGCAAAGCAAGCAGACTGCAGTATGCTGTAGCCCTCTCTTCTTCTCTAATGTGCTGACTTCACTGTGCTCTCAAGCTGAGGCTGGTGGAGGTGGGGGAGGGATGGAAAGAAGAAAAAGGGAACTTTTTGATAAAGAACATGGTGGTAACACATGCGTACAAATGCACACAAGTTCAGACTCAGTATGTTGCTCAAATACCTTTTGGACCCTTTGATTCAGTTTCTGAAACTTACATAGATGTCTTATTCTCTGCTTAGGCCTTTGTACTAACAAGCAGGAAGAAGCGTCTACAGTGCTGCCGAAGGCCATGCACAGACCTGCAGATCTGAAAGAGAAGTGTGGGCAGGAACATAGTATCTGTACGTTTTTAAGGCTCAACTTACAGAGTTGTTACTGCAGTTTAAGCTCGCAGCATTTGCAAAGTAAACCCAGTTAGGCTTTGTTAACTAGCAGTACACCCACACAACAAATAGTACAGCAAGGGGCAATAAGATAAAATCTGGAAATGCAGCAATGAAGCAAAATAAACATACCTGTGGGACAGAGAGCACATATGCCATAGAAGTAGTTTTGAATCATATTAGCAGAAAGACATCTTGATTGACTGTACTTTATCCCACAATACCAGTGACACAGTTTGTATTGTAAATTTGTTAGCTAGTGTCTGCTAAGAAGCTAATAGGAGATGTCCAAAGAAAAAGGAAAAAATTTGGCAGAATAAAAAGCCTTTGAGTACATCTTGTGATGGTTAGCAACATATCTGTTCCACTGAAAAGCTGTATTTGAGCAGATCAACAGTTTGTCATGGGAAACAGAGTTCCTAAGGAGAACAGAACAAGCTTTTATTTTCACAGTACAATAATTTTGTATGTAATAGGACATGGTCTCTGCTGCTTTATCAGATTATTGCCTTTTCCTTCATAGAATCATAGAATCATTAATGTTGGAATGACCGCTATGATCATGTAGCCCAACCATCAATCCATCATCACCATACCACTAAACCATGTCACTCAGTGTGACATTTACACTTTTCTTGGGTGCTTCCAAGGATGGTGACTTCACTACCTCCCAGGGCAGCCTGTTCCAATGGCTCACCACTCTTTCTGAGAATAAATTTTTCTTAATATCCAATTTGAACCTCCCCAGGTGAAACTTAAGGCCATTACTTCTTGTCTTATCAACATTCTTTCCTTTCACTATTTCCATCTTCTTGCCTGTTCTCTTTTTTGATTTGTTAGGAAATTTCAATTGCATTCTGTCACTAAAATGGAAACATCTTTAGATGAGATACCCTCTTCTGTATCTAACAATTATTTCCTGATCAAAGTTCCTAAAATTGAGCTACTTCAGTAATTGTTCTATTTTCAGAGAAACTGCATTTCTCCACAGACTGCCAATCTCATTTCATCAGAAGGAATCCTAACCTTCTCCAGCTTAGGTGCTGTGAAGCCATTACCAAACTGCCTGGAAGATAGCAAGCATCTACTGAATGGGTAGTTAGCAACATATCCTAGGGCTACTCAACCCATCTACCTTTTCCAGAAAAATTGCCAGTTTTTGCCAGGGTGTTGGGTGGCTTTGTTGGGTTTTGGTGGAATTAAAAGGTAGTAGTTTATCCCATCTTGGAGATTCTGAATGGATCACAGCTAACCAGGAAGACTGAGACCTGCTGCATGACAACAATGGAGAGTAATGTCTTGTGACTAAAATCAGATGCAGAAGGCTCCCTCTTCTACTGCAATGGAGCCAGCTTAATGTCACCACTGAGTTGTTTTGAGGGTTTAGGACAGCAGGAGTAATGCAGATGTGGATAACATCTGCTTCAATGGTATATACTGCCTCTAAAGCCATAGAAATTAAGGAGAAAAAAAGAAATTATCATATCAAGTGCTTTGCATAGACAAAGCAGAACACCCACAAAAGGGTTCTGGTATCATCAAAATTTTTTAAAAGTTAAAAGAAGTAGTCTAAGCATTAATGAGAAACCAGGATAGAAACTCAGTTTGATTTCAGATGAAGTTTTGAAAGCAGACATCTACAGCCTCAAGAACAGAGCCAAATGCAGATTTTTACCTCACTGGGTCAGAAGAGGCTCAGAATTCTTCCAAGTTCTAACATTTTTCTTTGGATATGCTGGAAGCATCTATTTTAAGTCTGAAGGGAAAGCTTCAATGAAAAAAAAGATGAAGCCGAGAACCAGAGCCTGACCAGGAAAGTGCAGTTAGGCAGTGGGGCTGAACTCTCATTCACCTCGTATAGTACTTATAACTTTCTAGTAACAGAAAGAGTTTGCCACCAGAGCAGAGAAATTTCAACAAAACAAGAAGTCAGAGAGCTAAACTTGGAAATGGGCTAACAAATGGAAAAAGAAAATTATTGCAGGCTTTTTCTGTGATGAGAAAATAACACTGTGGGTCTAAAAAGAAAGCACAGAAAAATCAAGCCTTGGAGGGATGTAAAACCAGTCCTACTGCACTCACTTGGTCTGGGAGAGTAAAATCATTTCAGTGCAGAAGAGTGATTTCCTGGTATCAGCCTCTTTTTGAAATTTAGCACAAGGTACTTTACAGCAATTCAGTTCTTGGCACAGATTGAGGAAAGTTACAGCTTAATGACTTATGGGAAGTGTGCTGCTTATGGCAGAGTGGAGCCAAGGTCAGCTCTGCTTCTGTACCGAAGGATCAAGCATTGCTGGCTGGATCAGTCCCAGCTCGGTCTGGCAGTAGCAGGAGGAGCTGGGAAGCCCCACGAGCCTGCAGGCAGCCCCATTCCACCTCCAGCAGGGATTTAATCCTTCTCTTGCAACTTCTGCCAGCAGGGCTTCTGTGAATTTAGTTGCAATCAGGGCCTCAGCTGTGAGGTGAGCTGCTCCAGTGAATGAGAGCACAGACAACATCTGTGTTTCCCTAAAACAAGTGTTGCCAGGTAAACGGTCTCTTAAGTTGGTGTGGGCTTGTCTAAAGTTGGTTAATGTCCTTCCATCCTGCACTGCAGTCCACATGCAGTCAACTCACCATTTTATGCTGATTTGGTCCATAAAATGTTCCCAAATGCCTCCCAGCCGGGCAGCATGTTTGAGATAACATCCCGAGCACAGATTTATCAATAGGCTTGTACAGTTTCTGGATGTGTTGGGACTGCTCTGCTGCTTTCTCCTAGCTCAAGTGCTTTTCTTAAAGGGATTATATTCAATGCTTGCAACAAAGGATAAGTCATCACCTTTTTACAATTCATACTGAAAAGTCAGACAAAATTACTAAAGCTGAAAAGCCATTTTTTTAAATTAGCTTTGAAATGTTACATATTCACCATTTCTTCTCCAAGTATTTAACAAGTGTAATATAATTCTGATTTTTTTAAAAAAGTAAGAGAATGAAAAGTTGGAAATATATATACATATATATATATATATACAAAGGAGTGATAAACTGAATATTTCTTGGCAAAGACCAGTAGAAGGAAGTAACTGCAAAAAGCTGCCTTTGATTAACCTTTCCATTCAGTACACACTTGTGACTTTATTCACTTGTGTCTCATTGCAGCAAATGCACAAAAAGGCCCTGACTAATGTGATGGCCTTAAAATAATTTTTATTTGTCACAGCTTCCTAATATAAATCTGCATATTCAGGACATCTGAGTGCCAGCTATCTCCCTGCCCTTCGCATAAGTGCCTTGCAGATGCTCTTCTCTCAGGGATGGTGAACAGCATAAGAGGGGCTGCAGATGGGGTGCTTGATGCCTTTGTTCCTCTGTCAGCCATTAGTCTGTCATGTAGAAATGAAAGTAAGAAGTAAGTAATGAAGAAGTGAGTAATCTTCACAGTAAGAAATAAAAGCATAAGGGACATCTGTGTGACAGGAAGTAAACTACCTGCCTGGCCATCAGTGTGATCCATTAGGAGCAGGGCAGGGTGCTGGAAAAGCCAGGCCACACCAGGCAGAAGAGTGGAGATGGCTTTGTCTGGTTGTGCACCCATCCATTCTGCTTGCTGTACCAACCACCAGCCTTACATGATGCCTGCAAGTGGTGCACAGGGAATTTTGCTGCTCTCAAATAACCTTTTGTTTCTTCCTTCCTTTCTTTCCTTATTGGTTTTTATTTTCCTCCAACCAATTTCCATCTTGAATTTTTGCTGTCTTCTCTATTCTCCATCTCATTTTTCTTTCTTCACTACATTCCATCCTCTTCCCATGACTCTTGGCACCATCAGCCTGCCTGCAACCTAGATCAGCTCTTAGTGGCTCTGGAGCAAGCTCAGTAGTATGAACAAGAATGGGCAGAATCCTGCCAGCACCAAGCCCTGGATCTGCACTGGTGAGCAGCAGAAGAAAGCAACAGGCTCATCCAGTATACCTCCCCAGAGTCTAACCACATACCCAGGTTTAGCATTTGAAGGTAATTACAGTCTGTGCTAACTATCTCAACTTCTTCTTCAGCCCCACTGAGGGAGATGTCAAAGATGCAAGTCTTCCTCTGTTGCTGCTGAGTAACATTAGACATCCAACTTTGAAAAGATACCCAACTTTTAGATGACTAGATCTTCATAAAAGAACTCCACTTCTAGGGCACAGGAATTAATGGAATATAAATAATTAAGATGGATAGATCATAAATTATTTACCCTATGAGAACTTAAGATCTATCAGCTCTTTCCACCAAGAATCTTAGAGCATTTTATCAATTTAGCACAATAATCACTTATTATCATGCCCTTCTACTACAGGTGCCTGAATCACTTCCTGATATTATCAGTTAATGGGGCTAGTCCTGTGCTAAGTAGGTACAGACTTCTATTTGGTACACAAATCCCACAGACAGGTAATTGAACATGTAATGGCCCAAACCCTTGACAGAGCTTTTCAGCATCCACTGAGTTTGGGGCACACCAGTCCCGTAGCTCAGCAACACAGGGCATGCAGAAATAAAGGGCTTTACCTTTCCCTGCAGAGCTGAGCACTGGAGTCCAGAGCCTGGGAGAGTGAGGTGGGTGTTTTGAAGCACAGGTAACACTGCCATCTATAATTGTGATTCAGTATTCATTATGTTCCAGGAAGAGTTGTGGCTGCACCTGGTTACTACAATAGAAATTCGATCATTTCTAGAAACACTCCAATTAGTTGTATGGAACCAAGGATTGGGAAATGTGTCTGGCTGGCTGAGAACACATAGAAAGGCAAACTTGTATTCCTGATCAATTAGGAGTGAGGCACATCTAGACATGCTCTAAAGTGCATCTCAAGGGGGGAGAAATGTAAAACAGCGACTATTAAAAATTCTCTAAGAATCACAGCCAGTGATTTGTGTTTGGTTTGTTGGTTTGTGGTGTTGTTTTGGATATAGGTTCCTACATCCTCCCTAAATCCTAGAGCTATTCCATCAGAACTGGTCATTGGCCCGTAATGTATTTTGTCCTGACAGCTGTGTAGAAATTTTATCAAATATGTATCAGATTAGGGATGTTAAACCCACTTGCATGAGTTTCTCCTCTCAGCACAGAGTGACTGAACTGAGATGCATCATCTCTCTAACAACAGTATTTCCCAGCAAGATAAAATAATCATGACATCAAGGCAAGCCTGAAACAGCGTGAGATTCGAGCCTGATGTCCTAGTTTTGTCTGCCAAGCAACATCCCTTCCTTTTACAGCTCCTCTTCTGCTGGTGCATAGGAGGCTGTCTTTTACCAGTAACAGTTTTTGCAGACATGGGACAACTTCTGTTTCAGGCCCAAAGCCACAGTGAAGAGCTAATCTTTCTGCTGGCATGCATAATACATCATCTGTCAAGAGTGCATTCCTGAGGACTGAGTTGTTAGTGGTACAGTGGACTGAATGATCTGTAAGAGTCCCTTCCAACTCAAATCGTTCTCTGATTTTTACTGTAAGCATTATAGAGGAAAATGCATGTAGAGGCTGTAATAATAGTATGAACAGGGACAGCGTATATGGTATAGAGGATGGGAAGATGGGAACAAGACCATTAACAAGAGGGGACTGTTTTTTATTCAGAACAGATCATTCGTATGAATGATCATGGTTGCTTCATCTGTGAGACTGAAAGAGCAATGCAGGTTTTTTAGTGTGAACTTTCTCGGGTCCTCTTTTTAAACAATTACAGTCTTGTAGAATCATCATGCCTCGTATATGTTAAGATACATTAAAAGTGCAGAATGACAATGCAGTTTGAAGTGAAGAGTAGATCAGGCTATTAATTGGCAGCTCCAGAACAAGGGATGGAGAAGTGACAGACAATGCGGCATTGCTGTCCTGGGGTTAAATGAGACACAAGAGAGGATGTTCTCCTGATGAGTGTAACGATTAAGGGAAATAAAAACAAAATAAAGGTTTGTCAGCGCTTATTTTCACCAAACTGGTTCTCTTCCTTGCTTCTTTGAGTACAAGAGCCAGCATATTCAATTATGTGCTTACATCTAAACAGTAAGCGTGGTCTGTGTTTGATTTTGGTAGAGTTCAGGAACTGACAGAAGTCAGATCTCCACAACATGTGTCTGTGTGTGAGCATGTGTTTCTGTGCATCTGTATTCTACTAGCAAGGAAAAATCCTCATTAATTACTGCAGGCGGGCTTGTGAGCAGGGATCTGCAGGCAATGGGGAGATTAGCTTGGAGGCAGCTCCTCGCTCTGACAATAGCATTCCCTCTGGAACAAGCTCTTAAGCACAAGCTGTTTAAAAAAGACAAAAGACAGATGCCTCATTTATGTCAAGAAACTTTGTATTTAAACTACGTTTTCAAATGAAATGTGCCCTCAAGGAATCTCACTAGTGATGTCAGACGCTCATTTGCCTTGCTTACGCAGAGGTCATGGAAATGTTGGAGATCAAGCCAAAGCAATGAGAAGCCTACTCCTCTGTACTGCTGTAATTACAGCACAAAAAGCGTGTAATTACCACACAGAGAGCATTAGCCATTTGCCTCCTTTCTGTAAAGCGCTGCTTTACGGTTCTCCTCATATGGAGTTGTGAGCAGTGAATTTCCATGAGCCAGCGGTGACCTACATTGAAGGCAGCAGCCTTGCTGCCAGCACTCAGCACATGCAGGAGCATGCCCTGGCTGCTTTCCAGGTCAAGTTTGAGATTTGCAGAGTTTCATTTCCTGGCCCATCCTCATCAGGTTTGTCATGGACCATCTTCACAGTGGAGCATTTGCATGGGAAGGTCACCACAAAAAGCAGGGTTGGAATGAATGTGGGATGCTTGCACTCTTGCCTGACGGAAGTTATAAAAATACAGCCAACCACAAACACAAGTTAATAAGTGGTGAAGAAATCAGCAGCCTGATTGTAAGAATCAAGGCTGTGATTCAGTCACAACATGATTCTTCCAAGCTTTGTCAAACTATTCCCATTAAAGGAGCCATAGAATTAAGTTTGCCATTGATACTTCATCCTGCTCTATACCTTCACTTACAGTTTAAGCTATCCAGTCTGCGAAGCAGAATAAGAATTATGAACAGCCAAACATAAGCATAATCACAAACCTTGATGTCAACAAAATGACAGCATTTAAGCTGAATGCATGACTAATTTATTAATGTATTACTTTAGCTCAACAACACTAGCAACCTGGCTGTGAACTTCCTATTTCTGGTTTGAATTTTGTTCTGCAAATGAAGCAGCTGCTCAGATGGCTGCAGAAAGTCATGGTTGGGTTGAACTGTATGAATCATCAACATTTTTCAGAAGGAAGCTCTGCTGTAAGTGTGGCTATCCCAGTAGTGTGGTGGTAGGAGACTAAGTGGCTCAAAACCAAAGCAGAAATTAGAGAAATGAGCCAAAACTACTCAGAAGTAACCATTTCTTGAGAAATTCAGACGGACTGTTCCCTTGGATTCACACAGCATAACTTGACAAACACTTCAGAGTAAGTGGCACTGATCATCTCACTGGCAGCTTCCACAGCTATGAGAGTAACTGAGCATCAGAGCATGTGGCTGGGCTCTACCATTCCGAGTAACCTCTGGCTAACACAAAAATGCTCATGAGCCAGGGGAAAACATTCCTGTCCACTCTGCTCTGCATAATTTGTAACCACACAGACCAAAAGATGAACATAATAAATAGAGCAAACCCAAATTATTAAAAAAAAAAAGTCCCCCAAAACATACAGCACAAGGACTGCAAATTTCTGCAACTTTGGCAAACCAACAGTAATTTTTTCTTGACTGGTAAATGAATTGGGAAGATATAGGAACAAGCCTTCAAGGTTTTGATAAGGCTAGCTCAGAGATCAAATCTTGCTTTGGGAGTTTGCTTCGGGCATCTGCCAGCCACTGGAAATGCTGAAGCAACTGAATCAGAATGATGAATGATCATGACTGCATAAGGATCCCCTTTGCATCTTTGTTCACCTACCAGAAAGCTACTGACAGTGGGGAAGTAGCAGTCTCTGGTTATTTATTTATTTGATCTGGTTTATCTGGTTAATTATTTATTTGATGTTATTTCAGCATAAAATGGATAAAGAAAGATATCAATACCAGCAGTGTAGAAACTTTGAGATTTTACATATTTTAACTTTTGGCTATTTCCCTTAACCAGAGGGGGTTTACCCACCTTTTTTTCCAGTCATCTCTCTTTCCAGAGGGCCCCATTTAGTCCTGCTCTGTCTGACCTAGGAGAGCAGACTGGGGCAGTTTTGGTGGCTGAAGTGCAGAGGTGTCCCTAAGCAGCAGCTGGGGAATCACAGCACTGCCTGAGAGCAGTATGGCAGAGCAGCACTGGCCAGTTCATGGCTGGATTGCTGCTAAGTGTCTCACCCAACATCCTATCTTTCATTTCCATTTCTGCTTTCAGAGCTTCTGCACACCACTGTGCCTTATTTATTTCTGCCTTGATCTGTCTGCTTCTCCTTTCTTTCCCTCATATCTTGCCTCCACTTGTTTTCTCTTCTTCTTCTCATACTGCTCTTCTTAAAAAATGGCTGCTTTGGCTTTCCACCACCACCTTCTTGAGCAGTGAGCAAGACCACGAGCTCAACCACTACAACAAACCTGGTGGGTGAATTTTATCACTGAACTTTTTTTTCTTGTTGCTATGCTACAGACAAGGCCATTTTTGGGCATGAGGCTGTAAAGCTTTCTAGCTGTACTCCACCTGGAGAAATGTGAAAACCGAAGCTATGCCATTTCAGTACTTGCTGCTAGGTCCAAAGCTAACACTGTGCTAAGCCAGGGTTTTAATGTGTGAAAACAAACACAAATGTAGAGCTATGCTGTCCAGCCAAGAATTCAGTACTCTTGTTTTTTCATGAAGAAGCATGGGAAACTGAAGCACACTGCCACCAGGCACAGCATGAAGCAAGATAAAGACAAACGAACAGTACTGGGCTTCTTCTCTACATAATTTGCCTGGGGAAAGCACCTAAAGCAAATTAGAATGCTAAGAGGTGTTTAGAGGGATACAAACATAAAACAAATTTTAGTTAAAAAGAAGAAGAAACCAATACTTTGAAACTTGACTATTTCCTCTGTAGTGAAAATTGTGTTTGCTTAGATTCCATCTCTCCTGTTGATAGAGTAAAAGCTTTTCTGAAAGATACAAGGTGCACTTGTGTACCCTCTCACCATTCAAACCACTAAATGCTTCTCTTTCTAAAGCTGCAGGACTCAGAATTGAATCATCAGCCATAGCTGTAAGCCAACACATTACATGTCAGTATAAGCAGAGCCTGGTGTCCCCAAACCTCTATCCTTTCCATTCAGTCTGCTGGAAACTTTCCAAGATAATTGAGGCAACAAAAATGCGATCGTGGTGCTCGTATCCCTGCTTGCATCATGTTTGGATAAAATAAAAGAAATTGCGAAATTGAGAGCAGACATTAAATATTATTAATAAATATAGACCACACCTGGGAATCAAGTGTAATATCATTTGAGAAATTTCACAGCACTAACTTTTCATTTCATCTATTTTGAGTTCTTACAAGAAAAGAAAAATAATCTTGTCACTGTCTTAATTTCTTCTATGTTAATGCTATTTTCAGTCAAGCCCAAAAGCCTGGCACGAGTACTAAGGGGCTATGAGATAGACTAGCAATGGGTATGTTGTGAATTCCCTTTTTATTAATCAGTGTGAATGTGTTGTACAAGATGAAATAAACAAAGAGACAGGTGTGGGCGAAACTGCAGGGTGCAGATCACTGATGCTGGAAGGGGGATTCACTCTTCCCACATTCCTCCCCTCTCTTGTGCCAGTGGAAGCACTTCTCTGACTGCAGGGTGGTGAGCTAACCCCTTCTTTTCATAGGGTAAGCTTTCATCTGCTTTGCTCCATGAGGAAACAAGTCTCTTAGGGATGGGCACAGGGGAGGGAGGAGGAAAACTGCTAGTTTCAGCACTGATACTTTTGGACCAGGTCAGCCAAGCTGCAAAACTGCTCATTTCAGCAAAGGCCTTCCCCCTGTGAGCATCCTCTCTTCTTGGGTCTACCAGGGATGTGTTACAGGCAGAATCTGTAAACATTTCTCAGTTTCAAGTGTCCTCATAAAGTCAGTGACTGTTGTTTGGTTAAAGAACTGCATTCTATGCTTGTTCAGAAAACTGTGCTGAGAACCGAGGGAAAAGTATCTTTTTCACCTCTTTCATGACTACTTCCTTCTGTGCAACACACTAATCTGACTCAAAAATGATACAATGATTTAATTGCCTGTAAAACACTTCATACACTGACTATAAAAAAATAAAAAAAATCATACCCTTCTTGTGTTTCCTGGATTATATGGCCCAAGTCTTAGCCTCATAAACAGAGAGGGACATATGGTATTGGGAACAGTACAGTTCCCAGTGACTCAAGCAGCGAGGATATGTGTGGGAGAACAACTATGTAAGGGTTTGCCACTAACACTGCTTGCTTGGGTCCTGCTTCTCAGACATAAATGTAGTTCTGCATGTCCCATACTGACACATACAGTACCTGGTGTGCAAAGCCATTCCCGTTGCGTGAGGAAACAGAAAACTTTGCTGAGACATAAGATTCATACCACATGTAAAGCTTGAATTTTTTGCAATATCTATAATAAACTAGTTTTACAAATGAATTCCCAGGATGCTTTGCAGGCTGCAAATATCAAATAATATTGTCTAGAGTGGTTTGGAAGATTTCAGAAAAGGAAAAACAGTTCCAAGGGGTTTAAGAATGGCTATTGTACACAAGAAGCCTGACAAGTATATGTGGGTAGGAAGGAAAATAACCCCGTTCATGATGCAAAATCATGGTCAGTGAGATCAGGATGATAGCTAGGATGCAAGAAGAGGGTGATGTTGCAAAGAAGATAGTGAGACAGCAGGAGCTGCAGTCAATATAAATCTTGCTATAGAGTACAGTGTTTCTAGTAACAGTTTGGTGTGCAGGTCTTTGAAGGCTCCCTTAAAATACCCTCTTGCTCTTTTTCCAACAAAAACCTAACACAACAGGGAAGTAATACCTTCATCTTCCTATACTGATCACCATTTCCTCATTTGCTTTTTTACATATCCACCTCCATCCACGTCCATCTTCTGCACAGTTTCTGCTTAGTGGGACCTGGAAAAGCCTTTTGTAAACTCTCTGGTTGGAGCCACGTGTAACAGAAACCACAGATGATGTTGCTGGGCACTGCATCCTTTAAATTTGTAACAAGCAGAAATATGAAAACTAACATCAAGTAACATTTGACCTGGTCTGTTTCCATTGTTTCTTGATTGATGAGTTGCAAGGAGTGTTGCCTCAGCTCTTCTCATTCTGTACAATTTTCTCAGGCTATGGTAGAGAAGTGCCCCAAATGCATCTGAAAAGTGTAGAGGGCAGTCTGCAAGTGTAGTCATTTATTAGCATTTATTCAGGATTTACTGAGTACACTCTTTAGATTTCTCTCGTGATAATCAAATAATGAGGGCAGACAGAAATAAGAAGGTGGGAAGGCACTTCAGGGAAAGAGTTCCAGCTGTTAGCCCTGCTTTCCCAGTCCCAGCCTGTAGAGTCCATTTCTTCCTTGACCCTATTTCCAGCAGCCCTGGCTTCTGCCTCTGGAGCTCAGCCAATGACAATATTTTGGTCCTTTGTGAACAGACAAGACATGAAGATATGACATTCCATAAAGAGAATGCCACCAGTTACGGAATGTGAAATCTAAGTTTCTCCTCCTTAGATACATTGGCATCAATGCCTGCACAATGTTTGGAGTTGATGCACCTGGAGCCCTGTACCCCTGTGTGATGCTATTCTGAACTGCTGATGTGTTGGTGGGGAGAGAAGTGGAGGGGGACAATCCAGGATAGGCAAGAGCTTTAAAGTTAGCTAAATCTAACTTTAAAGTTAGATTTGGACATTACAGTGCTGGATCAGCTCCCATTTTCATGTCTGCAGTCTGCTTGAGGAAAGCACCGAAACTAAGCAGTATCAGACAGTCTGTTCTCTGGGCTGGGTTTATAACTGGAAATGACTGTAAACCTGACATGGTTTGCTATACTTTCAGAAGCATTTCTGTCTTCTTGTTAGTTATTTAAATGCCCATTTTTGGGGTTAATCACTCCTCCCTGAAAACAAAGCAGCTTTACCAGTTCTTGGCATCTGAGCGGCATCCCTTCCTCTACTGTGATGGGTGATCTACACTACTTTGCAGCCAGCAAAAATCAAAAGCCTGAGACAAAGCAATGACAGCAGTCTCCCAGGCTAACCCTGCCCATGAACTCACAGCTGGCCACTGGCTCGCCTATAGAATGGGAGGAGTGATGGGGTTTTCTCCCAGAGGGTGGCCTGATGCCTGGAGTGTCTCAGAGGATGTTTCTCTTGAAGAAACATGGAGTAGGTCTGGGAAGAGGGTGATGGCTGTCCCCAGGGAGCTCAGTGAGACTTGCAGGGCAGTGCTGGGTGGGCACTGGTCTTGGTTGGCATCGCCTCTTCTGGGGAGTGAACAGCCAGCACTGCTGAGCAGACATGCTCAACTCTGCAAGTGCATCCCAACGTGTCTGCCATCATTGGTATGGTCCTATGCCGAGGACCTATTGCTAAGTACCATCAGAAGAAGTGTTTACTTGTTGCTTATATGAGGGCTGCTCCAAAAACAATGCCTTCTATTTTATTATGTTGGCCCATGATGTCAGAGACAGATGTTGGTGGTATGGCAGTAGAGTTTGAACCTTCCCACCAATCTTCCACTATATTTTGTTGCCATGTGACAGATGGCAGCAGAAACACAGTCTGACAGAATGGTGTCTGACATGGGAGTGTAGATGAAGCAAAGATGTGTCATTGAATTCCTCCATGCAGAAGAAATGCACCCAGTGACATTCATCGATGCTTGCTGAATGTTTCTGAAGATCAAACAGTAGATGTGAGCACAGTGAGGGGTGGGTGGTGTGTTTCAGCAGTGGCGACAGCAACAGTGGGTAATCTCCACTGGTGCAGATTGTTACAAGTGCTGCATGAAGGCTCTTGTTTATTGCTGTTGAAAGTGCATAGCTAATAGTGGTGTCTATGCTGAAAAAGAGTGTTTTGCAGCTGAGAATTTGCTCTATTAAACAGTGCTATTTTACTGTTTTGTCTGCTCTAGTTTCCATAGAAATAAATAGGAGGCATTACTTTTGGAGCGACCTATATACACAAAAAACCTTACCCATGCTATAGTTCCTGCAAATTCATCCTCAGCATTTTCCTTCTCCTTTCCCCTGGAGAAACTGTTCACCCAGTGCAAGAGATGTCTCCTCATTCCCTCTGTTCTGCAGAAATAGAACAAAAACAAAAGCACGATCTAAACACGAGTCTCCTGTGTACAGCTCTAACAAGCAGTGCTCCTTCTCAGTGCTGCTTGTCTCTCTCGGAGAAGTGCTGTCTCTGAGCATTTGCTGTGAATGCTTTAGAGCAAAATAGGAAATACCTGAGCTTCAGTCTTATAATAGTTGTGTTTGAATCAAAGCAGACGATTCATAGCCAGGGTCAGGTTCACAAGAAAGGGCGAGGTTGCTAGAAAATCATAATGATAAAGCTTCCTGTTTTTAACGATATATTTCAACAACGATTATTGCTGCCTCAGAGAAGGAAAAGGATGCTTGTGAGCTGAAAAGTACCTTGCTATTTCTCCCTGCACTTTTGTGCCAAGAAGTTGCACAAACAAGTGATTTGTGTTGGAAATGAAACAAGGCTTCCTTCTGGAGTTTTCAGCTACAGCAAAATTACTACATGTTGCAAAATTAAGGCAGTGCTGATTTCTGCTGTTATGCAAACTTTAGGCTTTCTCCTTGGCAACGAGTGCCATTAAAAGCTAGACATGCTCGATGTCTTATGACTTTATTTTCTTTATATACACAATGATTAAACAAAAGACAGCTGTTAATTTCAGGGAAAAAAAAAAAGAGAAACAACACCCATGTAATGGATCTTTTGTGCTGCACCAAAATAACTCTCCTCCTCAGGCAGCCACAATTTAGCATAAGAGTTGTCTGCCCTTGGTACCACTTCCTATAACAAGATATTCTTATTTTCTAAATATGTAGAAGAGTAGTCTGTATGCTCATGTTACAGACATAAATTAAAAGCTCACTTACATTCTTCTTAAATGACAACTGACTGAAGGCATCATGTGCTTTCCATCTTCTGAGATAAGTACCCACTGTTAGCTTTTCACCAATGCCACAAAGTGCTTTTGCACTACGGATGACAGATTTTATTCTTGTTACCATTTGCCTGTCAATCATCTTGAGTCAGTGGGTCAGAAGGGTCTGAATCCCCTCCTTACCACCAGGGCTCACCTTAGTCACACTGGGAGATGTGAGGCAGGAGAAGGTGAAGGCCTGTGTGATTTCCTGTTTATCCAGCTCAGAAACCATCTCACTTTGCTCCAGATTGGAAGAGAGAGCGAGAATGAGCTAGCACACAGCGGAGGATTGATGATCTTTAAGGTCTTTTCCAACCTGAGAAATTCTATGATTCTATAATTCTATGATTCTATAGTCAGCTCTCCTTCCACCTTGCCACGAGCCATCCCTGTGGCAAACATGTGGTTTGTTTCAGCACACTGAGGAGCACCTGAGATGAGCTGTCAAGCAAATCCTAGGCTTGTCCTCACTGGGGAATTGGTCTGCACTGCCTGCTTGAATTGGAAGGGTAGCCATAAAACTAAGCGGACAGCTGTTCTTGGAATAACACTTGTTTTAATTCACTCTGTCTTGGTTCTGACCAAGGCAATGTCTCGACACAAGCTTTTAAATGCTGGCATGGGAAAAGGATCCTGCCTGGAAATATTAGGTACTCAATGAAGAAAGTTTTTCTTCTGTGTGTTGAGTTGCTGCTGAGGAGAGCAATGCAGTAGCACAGAATTCAGATAGCTAGAAAATACTGAGTCAGCCTCCTTGGTTTAATCATTTCACCGGCTCTTCATCAAAGTCTTCATGGATTTTGAGAGAGGTAAAATTTTGTATGCCAAGTGTTATAGAAGATTTAGTGATCTCTCTGTTTCAACAGTGCTATAGAAGGTGATACTGTTCTTTGTTGGGTTCCTCTTGTACGTCTTTGTTCTCAGAGACTGAAGTTAAATTCAGTCATCTTGAATCTCATCTTTTTCAGTCTTTGTTGTACAAGTAAGTAGGTAATTTGATACAAAGGATGTACAAAGAAAGTAAATTGCATAGATCTTATGCTTTAAAAAATGGAGGTACTTATGAAATGAAGTTTATGAGGTGATAAACTTCAGCAGTAAAACACAGATTCAGTTTCTCTCAAGGTCTTCCCAATGTTTGGTGATATGCAAATTTAGGGTCTTAACTTATCTTCTGAAAAGGGAACAGTGTGTTTCAGCTCACTAATACTAATACACTAATAATTATTTCTTTGAAACCATCAGCAAAATTTGTAATTGCTGCCCAGTTGTAAAGGCTCACATAGACCGTAACTCCAATTCCAGCAGGCCTAGTGCAAGTGTGAAGAATGTAAGAGGAGCAGAAGAAACTTTTGTGATTGGATTTTGGAACACTGGAGGCTGGATGGGGCTCTGAGAACACTGACTGAGCTGTAAGTGTCCCTGTTCATTTCGGGAGATTTGGATTAGGTGACCTTGAAGAGACTCTTCCAACTCAGTCCATTCTATGATTCTATAAAGGCTATTGCACACCTATGCTATTTCATCATCTCGTATTTAACCTGATAGCCTGAAGGAACCTACAGGTTGCACACAAATTCTGAGATGTGAGAATAGCTGACGATTAGCATTCAAAAAACATGGCTTTTTGTATTGTTAGTTTTTGTTTGTTTGTTTGTTTATTCTGGTTTTATCTGGGCTACACTTAAGGGATTTTCCTTAAAAAGCACTGGCTTGTTTTTCAAGTACATAGAGTGTACTATTTAAGTTTACAATGTGGTTGTCCTTCTGAATAATGGCTACTTCTGCAAAATAGTAAAACTCCATTGATGAAGTAGAGAACAAGTGGAGAGATTTCTCAGTTGTTATGAAGAATGTGTTATGCATAAAGTGTAGCCTAGGTTTAACAACCAGAGCATGGTCAAACTGTAGCCAGTTGGAAAATACCTCAAACTTCTAAATGGAAGTCAAATGACCACCTAGCTAGCCCAGCTATTTCTGGTGATCTAAGCAAAACAAAATGACTTTGGATTTTTTAATAGCAGTCCTCAAGGCAAAATAAAGAAGGAAGAAAGATGCTTGAGGAGTTCTTCACCAGGACTCCTGATGAACTGTTTCTTTGTGGGTAATATGGAAACTAGACTTATTTCAAAGTGAAGAAATAAAAAAGAACAGAACTGAATCACTGTGCTAAATGAATTCTGAAGTCCCAAAAGGGAACTGCTTTCATCTGCCACAGATTACAAGCTTAGTTTAGCAAGGGGAAGTTTACTTCAGAGGCCAGTAAGTAAAAGATTCATCCAAATCATTTGCTAGTGGGAATTAGGGAGGGAAACACTTTAAACTCCTGTCATTGACACCGGCTGCAAGCCCTCCCAAGAAGGCCTTTAGCAAATTTTCTTGTTCCAGGCAGCATTGCCACTGCACAAATCCTAATCTTTGTACTATGAATTAACAGATTTTCTGTTCTGGATTAAGCCAAGATTGCTTGTTTGACATATGGCAAACAGAACATCACTTGTAGTGATGCCCAGCAATAGCTTCTCATTCAGTGTTCATGCAAATCCTAAAGCTGCTAGAGCTGCATAATTATTTACTTCACAAGGAATTAGTGGCAATGGGCAATGGTATTCAAGCAATGACAACTTGGGTTTTCTACTCAGTGTTGATTTTGTTATGGATATTTGTCCTTTAAAAATATATCACGTGCAGAATATTTTGCAGAAAAAGCAAAACCCCACCGCATATCAGATTCTGAACTGATGTGCAAGGAGCACTTTGATTTCTCTTTTGCTTTTATCAGCCTTTGGGAATTGTTCTGTTTCACAGAGGCAAAGTTGAGCAACTGTTGCAGGGTATTCATACCCAGCAATCAACCTGTTTTTAAAATGCAAGCAAACATACTTCTCCCTCAGTGTCTGAATTCCAGATATCCAGCTGGGTGCTGCTGATAATGAAAAGGGACTGACAGCTATGTCCCAGCTGTCCCGGTGCAGAGCCGCCTTCTCTGCTTCATAAATAGAAAATCAGCCCTGAGGCTTGCTGGTATCCCAAAGGGGAGCAGGATGATCTGGCATTAAAGGTGATGTCCGGCCTGGGTGAAAGTAAATAGTGAGTGGTAAAGTAAAGGATCTTGCACTTTTAAAGCTGAAAAAAAAGCAATCAGCCTTTTAATATTCAGTGAAGCATAGAGCAATCAGTCAGCTTCACATGCAGTGCATCTCCTTTCATTTCACAACCTAGCTCAGTACACTCCTCTAAACCAAAATATTTACGTTAAGGCCGGATGCACAACAGAGCATGATGCAAGGATTATTTCTGTGATTTGGGAGCAACACCTCTTTGGCAGTACCAAGATTGGGCAGCAATACGTATTCCCTGGTGTCACTATGAACATGTCCAAATGTGGCTCTTTGTTCCATCAGCTGCTCTGTGTGTGACAGGGGCTGTTTCGGAAACAGCAGTTCCTTGTTTATGCTGCTCTGAGGATGAGTGAATGTATCCTTACTTAGCAAAATATCCTCACATTGCAAGTCCAGCCTTCCTGCTTTGAAGAGTTAATGTTGCTATGGCCTTTTCAAAAGCACTATCAATTTTGTGAAAGCATTCTTTTCCCCTCCCTCTGGTGTCTGTGAGTAGTACGTGCCAGCTGTAATGTCCCTCAGTGCATTACAATTACAATTGTATGGAAAAAAGCCACAATTGCTTATGTATGCTCCTGCCTGCTTTTCTTGCTGTCAGCTGACTGCTGTTCTTTGAACACATGGTGCAAACCCGTAGCCTTCCCTGCACGCAGCCATCCTTAGAAGGGAAGGAGATTGTAATGGGGGCTGCAGTATTCCTCCTCAAACATACATGCAGCCTGTTTGCTGTGACTGATTTTCTACATTAATTACTTCTGATTTTTTAAGCTTCAGAAAAGGTGATTTTCTGTTTCCTTTTTCTACTCTGTGATACCAGTGGAGGAATTTTTGCAGTGACTGATTGCCTCTATTTCCTAATAATTACATGCTAATTACATTTTGCCAATGAATTTGCTAATAATTATCACAGTGATATCTAAGAGAACACTTCCTCTCCGTAAGGAGCATGTAAAGATATCTATAGTAACTGTGGAGTAACATCTGGTAAATAAAACTTCATGAAATGCCAGGACAAAATTTGAGTGACTCTCAATGGTCTGCATGTGACTTTTCAGGAGCTGACACACATGAAATTGGAAAAAATAGTTTGTAAAAGTAAATTTTCCATCCCTAATTCCAGAAATGTTATCTCTCCTTGACAAAGGAAAAGACACTGTTTCCGCTGTAGAGTTCACTGCTAAAGGTATTTTAACATTGTTCTGTTTTGGTACCTGCAATTGGCACATCCAGCTGAACTAAAGCCAACCAGTCCCATGCCATGGTATGCTCTGGAGGAGGCAGGTGATGCAGTGAGATGATCCCACAGAAGAACTGTGCAGCTGACAAGATTAGGGATAACTGAGGGAATTTGCCAGCGAACTTCCATATGGCCAGCTCTACTTCCAGTGCAGATCAATGGCTGCATCATAACCTGAGATCAGTCAGTATAACCTCTGCTCCTGCAGGTAGGTAGTGCACTGCCATCTCCAGTCTGCTTGAGCTTGGAGGGAAGGAGGAGGTTGAGTGAACACTCAGAGAAGGAGAGCCACCATCCACACATCAGTTTTACCTATGTATGCACTTTCCTACATAGAAATTCTCTTTTGCAGTTTTCCCACCTTCCTCCATCACCATCATCACTGCAGACACCTGATTCCTGTGGTGCAGAGGGAAGAAATTGAATGTAGTGGCGTTGTTCCAAAAATGCTTGGGTTTCTGTAGTATTTTGTCATTACAACCCAGCTCTGTTCAGTTAGGTCAGATTGCCCCGTTTGCGCTAGCTCCACACATCTCTTTATTGTAGGCCATGTTTCTTTTCTTCTCACAAAAATAATTTTAAGCACTATGTAATCTTTGATACAGAGTACATCAACTTATCATGGATGTGCAAGACAACAGAGATCTGAATGTGTAGTGCATAAAATATCCAAAAGAATATTCTACCACTGCTGAAAAAGACATTTCAATACTTGGAGGCCAAGGTAAGCTTGCAGCTTTCATGTCATTTTCGAAACTTCACTGACCATAATCTCATTTCTCTTCCATTTCTTTCTCCTCTCTACCTGTGCAGCAGAGTTGAAGTGCTGATACTGACATGCACAGAGGAGCAGAGATTTATGCCACAACCAATTTCCCAGTTTGCAATGGCAATGTGACTGGAGGAGCACAGGCAAATGAAAGACAAAAGTACAAAGAGTAAAAAGTTCTGAGCCTTCTGTCCTGAGCCAAATTAATATATTTTTATTGAACTTAATCCTGCTTCAAGCAATTAGGTGCAGATACAATCTGAGAGAGGAAAGAAGATTCAAAATCGTATAATTATAGAATCATTACGGCTGGAAAAGACCACTAAGATCATCTAGTCCAACAGCCAACACATCACCACCATGAGAGGTCAAGAGTCCAGGTTTGTTAATATGAAACCCCACTGAGCTTCTAAGCTCTCTGCTACAGCCAGGAGCAGCATGGAGCCATTTGGACATGGGTCATTGAAATGACCTCCAAAAGGCCAAGTGAGGCACTCTGGGATCTCAGGTTGAGTGTGATGCAAGGACCAGTGTTGAAAGACTAAAAGCTGTAGGCCACTGGGAATCACCATGTGTGCCCTTGAGAGGAGTCCCTCTTCTGCCACCCCAGCTTGCTCCCTCTTATTCCCTGTGTCTAGTACTGTGACATTGCACTAAAATGCAACACATCAGCATTTCAACATGGGAAGAGGGAAGGGTATCTACAAAACTCCCCAGTCTCATAAATCCACCTGATTTATCAAAATCAAAAGTAATCCCTGGGAGACAAGGAAAAGCAAAGCTTTGAGTCTGCCCAAGGATGTTTTATGCAAACAGACTGAAGTTCACTCTGTGCATATAAAAGAAATCCATGGATGCCACAGTGTTAAACATCCGTGGTAACAGTGGGGATGAATTTGGTAAGTTGTTGTTCAAAGTTATCACTGCATATTTGTTGTCACCTACTGAAGCACAACATGATGGAGTAAGGGATAGAGTTTCTTTCATATCTGTCCAGAAGAAAAGTGACTGCTGCTAAACTCAATTCTACACAGAAGTGAAAAGAAAATTATTCCAATTAGTAACATTACCTTTATATCTAAAGAACTAGTGACCTTGTTTCCATTTTTGAAATATGATATTAAATACTTCTATGTATCACTTTGAATTTTTGCAAAAATAATTTGCATAGAAACCTTTTACTTGCTTAGGAAAGTATTCCTTTCATATACCCTCTGTTTAAGCAGCAAGGCTAATAACCTTAAAGAAAAATATTTAATGTATTTCTTGAACAGATAAAGAGCCACATAATTGCATAATGCCCAGACAAATCTTTTGTGCAAATATAATCTTCCATTTTGAATGTTATTTTCAATATAAATATTTATTTATGCAAATAGTTACAGTGTGGCTAATTCTGGAAGGACTCTTGTGAACTAAAACCTACTTGTGAAGTTGTTAATGAATAGCAAAATAAAAGTGGTTTTAGACATTGCTTCAATTAATGAGGTGTCTTATTTTCAGAAGTACTCAAGTACCATATTGCTACATTCACCAAATGCATGGAGAGGGTAATAACAATGATTAATGAGCTGCAGCAAGTGACTTATTAGAAGGAACTACATATATCATTCTTGCTGACTCTGAAGGAGTACCTGCAAATATTTATATGGGAGAGTGTGAGATCTTAAATCTGATATACAACTGAAAGAAGATTTTACCCACCAAAATGCATCACTGAATGTCTTCTGGATCACCGCACCATTAAGGGTGAATTATGACAGTGGTGCCAGTCTTGAAAAGAGGTAAAGGAATTATTAGTTTGGTACCAGTGTGGGAATAAGACTGTAGAAAAGAGACAAGCATCCAGAAGTTTAATGACAGAAAAATATTTCCTAAAGGCACAAGCTATGAAAAGCCTCAAAGTGAAGAGGAATTCATGTCTTTGGGATACTGACACTGTGCAATACCACTAGTTGGCATTAACTAGTCTGTGCTGGCAAGAGAATGGTGAATACCACCAAGTTTTGGTGATGTCTTCTAACTGTAATATTTTTTTAAGATTACAAAGCTTTAATGACATCCAAACATCAAGGTTACCTCATATAGGCATGCAGCTTCTCAATTTGACATAAAATCTCCCTGAAGAGGCTATACATTTTTTTTCTGTCTCATTTCCGTGACTCCTTACTCTTCCTTGGAATACTAAGAATCTGGGAAGTGAAATCTGAGTGAAGCCTTTATAAAGCATCTGTGGCACCACACAGTACATACAGCAAGGAGATGTCATAGAGAAGCATGGTAATTCTTTTCTGTCAGCTATTCCTTCTGCAATAATGGAGAGAAATATGAATGTACCTGGAGATGTGAGCACTCATTTACTCCTTCTTATTCTCTCCACTCTCCCTGAATTCTATATTTTTCCTACTCCCAGGTTTTCTAGATAAGAAGGAACATTCTCTCTCATTTTCCCTTGTGCAGCAAGTCATTCTGTTGCCTCAGATCTTCAGGTGGTTATGTCTTCATTCCTCTTGTTCACTTCCAGATGAGACAGAAGAGTAGGCAGGAATCTGTGGCTGACACACGGAGAAGAAAAGAAAAATGCTTTTGTTTCATGCCCATAATTTTTAAATAAGGCTCCAGCAAGACCCTTCTGCACAGGGACTGAGATTACCTCGTGCAAGACTAAGAGGGTAGGACATGGGGAATAATGAATCATAAACCACACAAGACTGTATTCATCAGACCAATTTGGGCTACTGGGAGGCCAGGGAGCATTATGGAAATGAGGCAAGCAAGTAAAATAACATCTAAAGACAAAGGAACAATGGGCTGCACTTTCCCAATCTCATCTGGGAGGCAAAACCGCACTGCAGAGGCTCCATAGCCATGGTCGCGCATCTCCCCTGCTCTGCTCTGGCCCAGCAGCTGTAGCTGCTCCACAGGAGATCTCCCCTCCAAGCAGTTGACCCGGAGAGGCAATTTCTGCATGACTGAGCCTGTAGACACTCTGCTGGGGTTCTGGCAGTCCTTTTTTGTGGCACTGTAACCCCAAATCAGTGTTGACTGCCAGGCTAAATAAGTTCTGTCTCCGCCTTGCCTGTTTACACTCTGTAGAAGTAGCAATTACCAGGGTTTTCCTTGGTCACTGTTTAACCAGCTGTACATATTTTGTATTGTAAAGTTTTCTACACATGCCATTCACTCCGCTTCTTAGCTTTTTTTTTTTTTTTTTTTTCTTTCAGAATTCCTCTGGTTTGTTTGAGCTCTGTGCGAGGGTATGTTACAAATTGCTATGCGCATAGGTTATAAATTGTGAGAGCACGGTGATGGAGAAGTGTTTCAATTCAACATTAAATGTATTGCACGATGTCATAAAAAATGTTCATGACAACTTTGTGGCTATCTTGAAACTATAAACCCCAGATGTGCTTCCCAGCTGGAAGGCAAAGGCAAAAAAGCTCTGGAAGGCCCTGGACGATCTGTAGGCTGAGACCCAGGTAACCATGATGTCGGTCCCACTCACACCCTTTGTGCTTTGTGTTTTGGGGAAAGCAGACACACAGAGATACTGCTTTCTTGCAGATCTCTCACTGGTAATAAGCAAAGGAGTGAGACTGCAGGGAACAAAAATGACCAGGGAGCCCCTCTCACTGCAGGCTCACAGCCTTGGTACATTCTGAGAGAAAGAAGGAGAGAAAATAAAGGGAATATGACAAGGGTATAGCAACATGCTTGTGGGTGGTACAGTGTCTGTGGGTGGTGTAACTTTTGATCCCAAGCTACATTTTTCTCATTAATTTGGTGTGACTGGATATTGTCAAAAAGCTTAACTTCGCGATGACTGCTAGCAGAACATTCAGGAATGGGCTGAAAAAGAAGAAAATGCTTAACTTACAGCCCAGCACTACACAGCAGTGTGTGATTCAAGCATGGTGTAAGCAACAGGCAAAATATGACATGTGATAACTAGTAAAAAATAGTAAAAATGAACCCTAGAAAAAGAGATACAAAATACAAGATGGTTACCTGACATAGCCCCAACTCATTCAGCCATGACTGGGTCGAAATATCTTAAAGTATCTGCAAGGCAGGCTTTAGTTAAAGGCAGCATATGCAATTTCAGTTGTGCTCCTACACAGCTATACACTGAGATTGTCCACAGTGTTCCCCCTTGACTTGGTGGGGATCATAAAAGCAGAAACAGGAGCTGAGTGTATCAATGCCTTGCTTCCCCTCTGGAAGTGAATACAAATTTTTGATGAATGACAGTGAAGAGGAGCTCAGGGCAACCATACCTGCTGGTATCCTTTGACACTGATAATCTGAATGACTGACTGTACAGCATTTCATTCACAGCTTCCTTGTTTTTAGCTATGCAGGTACAAAACTTCAGTCTTGTCCCATGTTCTCCTGCATCCCAAATATGTTAAGTACAGAAAACTGACTCTTGCTTAAAAAAAGATTGAGAGTTGTGGGGTGATGCTTCAGTTTTCCCTCAGCTCCTCAGGTAATTTTTTCATCTTGCTAACATCATTTTAAGTTTTTGCTATAAAATCTTGTAAGCAATCTCACTGAGATCTTCCAGGACTGGAAACTTGAATTTTGATCCATATGTGCTTTCAGTTTTGTGAGGTCAGCCTAGGTCTGCAGGGACTTTGTTCCTGTTGCTAAAAACACTAGAAAAAAAAAAGGCACAAACAGCTGCTGTAAGCAAGATCTCATCCGTGTTCCTACATAACCTAAACTAACGTAACTTGTCATAGGTTATGCTAATGACTATCCTCTTTGCTGCATAGCAGTTTATATAAAACCCTGAACTGAATATAAACCAAGTCAGATCCAATGACTGAGCAACCCAATAAATGCTAGCTTTGTGTTATTCAAGTAATTTCATGAATATTGGAACTAAATTTATTTCCTTTTGTCCCCTTGCTGATTTATGTCTAGTGACATTCAAGGTCTGATCAAACCATTGGCTTTGGGGTTTTCAGAGCTTCCTCTCATGTGGATTCACTCTGGTTTAGTAATGTCTGACTTTGCAAGATCAGAATGCAGCCTTTCTCTCTGTTACACTGTGGTTAGAGCCATTCTCCTCCAGTGTAGAGCCTTCCTCTTCTAGCCACTGATCTTTATGGATTGTACTTAGTTGCTCCCTCTATCACTCTCTTAAATTTCGTCAGAGACTGGGGTTAGACCTTAATTAAGCAGGCGAGCAGAGAGGCGGACAGAGAAATATAGTCAGACAATGTGGTTGCACAAGTTTTATTTCCTTTGGAAACCAGACAAAAGAAGAAATTGTCTCAAATTGCATTTTACAAGCCTGCCTAATTTTACTCCCTGGATATTTGAATCCTCTGTGTCCAATATGAATAAAATGCATTCAACATGATACTGATATAATGGAAAATCAAACAACTCAAGCCCAATGGCTATGATGGAAACAAACATTTTTTTATATGTTCAACTTGCCAGAGGCCTACAAACAAAGCAGGAGTAGATACATAGATGAGATTAATAATTAAACTCTATTTTGGGGGCTTTCAAGGTTTAGAGCTCCCTCTTTCCCTCCCCAACTCAGATACAGTGCATTTTCATTCTCTTCCCTCATCCAGGGACCTCTGTGCAGAGCAAGTTTCCACCAGCCAAAAGGCAGTAGGATGTGACCCTCACCAAGTCCTGGCAATGCCATACAATCAAGGCACTCCACTTCAGAGCCCACCAAACGAGAGCCACTCCTGTTCTTCTCTACCTGGATGAGGGCCATCACTGCATCTTATTGGCTTTCAGCTGTCAACCACTTTCCTCTGTTTCAGAATCCCAGAATTGAGCCAGGCTTTTTGGAATATTTGGACCAAATCCAATCCACCTCTGGAGATGTGGATACCTTGGTGCACTGTATTTTCGAATCTCACCACATGTGGACATCACATATAATGGCATATGTGCTGTATTGCAGCTTATACTGCTCTATGTTGCTACTGGAGACATTGTGCTGAAGTGTCATTCGGAATAAGTACCGTAAGTGTATCTACAGCTGTAGGAACCAAATATCAGCAGGCAATAATCCATGCTATACTAGTAAAGCTTTGTACAGTAACAGTGATAAACACAGATCAGAGGCAGACTACATGCTATTTTTATGATACATATTATTATTTTGATACCTTCTCCACTTGACAGTTAGAGGAATGATGGGATGAGTGTTGATATTTCCATAGTAGTATTATGTCACATGTTAAATCTCTGCCAACCAAACTGTGAAGTCAGGCATTACTATTTCAGATTTACTCTGACTAGTTAAAACTCATGAATTCTGTCTTGGGGATTACTTCTCTTTATCACAAATGAGTTTACTCTACCTATGCTTACCTTTTCCTACAAAAACTTTCTTTTTTTCAATTGCTATCAGCAACGGTTCCTTTACTTGATTGTCTTGCATTTTACCAGATGAACTTCTCTGACGTGAGTGTTCATGTGGAGCTAATAGAAAACACTCTTTCTCTTAAATATTTACATCTCTAAACCATATTTACTTCTACTAAATATTTTCTGTAATGTCTGAGAATTAGCTGGTCAGGTATTTGTTAGCATACTACTAGGAACATGCCCTTCAGTTGAAAAAAGAGCTTGAAGGCATACTATGTCAGATACCCTGTGCTAACAAATTCAATTCTGTTTCGCCCTCCCCTCCCCTCCTCTCTTTTTTTCAAAATCTCTTTTTGCTCTCTTAATAGCAATCTGCATTTTGTCTATGACTTTGATAGATTTTTTTTTTAATGTCACATCTCCTACTCTGTATTTTACTCCTCAGTGCTTTCATCAAAACCTGCATAGAATGTTCTAGCAGCACATTTCCCTATTAGCCTTTTTTTTTATTAGGCATTTATAATCTCAAACAAAAATCACCTCTGTATTCACCAGGGGGAAGAAATGATTTATGGGCAGATTCATTTAACAGTGGCTTCTCACAGGCAAAGTTAAAATAGTTTGTATGTGAGGGGCTGAAGCCAAAGGTGCCCTCTCCAATACTGTTGATCAGTGTTGAATCTTTGCTGGAGCTCTGATGCACAGCAGCCACCACAGCTGTTTCCAAAGATGCCGGTGACCTGGGGCCATGCTCTGCTACAAAGCATAGCTCTCTCCAAACTCATTTCCCTTTTGGTATGAAAGGAGCCCAAAAGAATTCCCAGAGAAAAGCTGAGTGGCCACAGTGATCTGCAGTGTTTATTTGAGGGCCCCTGCCAGAGCCCTGCTGATGCATCAAGCGCTAGGATATATTTAGTACCAGCCACCTCTGCAGAAGTGACTCCTATTTTGAATGGTGCAAAATATTTTCTTTGTACTTTTTTTTATCCTTTGGGGTCTATGCAATGAGAGGACCCATTTTTCTCCCTCAGGTGTCCAGTTCTGGCCCCTCTGCCATGAGCAAAGAGGCAGTGAATTACCCAGCTAACTCTTTCAGCCCCTGTGTGAGGGGTTATGGGCTGCACTACTGTGGTCCTTGAACTCTGTCATTTCGAACACTTCTTTTTTTGGCCCCATGTCTATCAAATGAAAGAAAACTCCTAAACAGACCTGGAAACTGATACATTCCAAATACAGCAACTGCTGCTTCCTCCTCCCCTGTGTGCTGTTGCTGCTTCAGTAATACTGATTTCACAGAATGCCCCAGTGAGGATAAACAGCAACACTGTGTGCCCCGAGTTCCATGTGTTTATGCTCTACTGACCATGGCTTTTCCTTCAATGTCACTGTCACGGTGACAACATTATCATGGACCAACACGCAGCTCAAAAGGAGGAAATATTTCCATTGTTTTTGCACTGATACCCCAGGCATCTTCTGCTACAGTGTAATCCACTGGTCCCAGGCAGAGCCCCAGCAATTGTGGCATCGCCATCCCCTCTCCCGCAATATACACTCTCTGTGGGTGTCAGTAAATGTCATTTATCAGCAAATTCACTTTCTGCAGTATTCCCAAGTGCTGGGCTTGGCTCATGTCTCACAGCATATTCAGCTGTTTTCTGGGCTAGAATTTGGAGATCCTCAGTCCTTTCTGACTTATGTCCCTTTGCCTGTGGTGTTTTGGGCTCTCCAGCAGCAGGGTGAGCACACTGGTCATCCTGGGAGATTGTCTGGGGAGCCAGTAGGAACCTTTGCTCTCATTGTATGCTCAGGCAAACCAGAAATCTCCAGGAGGCTTCATGTTTTGGGACAGCTCCTGGTGTCTATCTGGTCTCCTACCAGGGGCTATATGAGTCCCTCTAGTTTGCCAGCTCAACTTTCCTGCTTTCAGCCATGCACCAAAGTTTCTCCCTGCTGACTCACTAAGCATAAACTTATCACAGGTGCTGCCACTGGTGGCACAGCCTCACACACTCCTGGTGAGAACCTTTCAACAGCTATCAGTGGCTGCCAGAGTCACCAAGGCAGATGGGAAAAGAGAAGGGACTCAACTGATCCAAGTGGAAATCATCCATCAATCCATGGTGCCACACCCCCTGCAGGTATTTCTGGGATAGACAGACCTCAAGTGCCTGATTCTCTGCAAAAACTCCTGATTAACAGGTGTGGAGGGATTTGATTTGAGCCCCATTTCAAGCTTACTTTCAGGAAAAGGAGACTGTAATCTAAATTTCTGCTCACACAGTATTTTTTTTTTTTTTTCTGTTAGTCAATCAGCTAAGGAAGGCAAACAGCATTTTTGCAATGCTATCTACATTTTCTGCAGAATGTGCTGTTACCTGCCTCAGCCTGTTGTGTGTGGGAGGGACCTGCTGGTCCTGCTGTGAATAACCACCACTGTGCTTGTGGGGCTGCTTAGAGGGCTGACAAACCATGGGGAATGAGAAATACACCTCCTACCCAAAAGAGAAGGAACAATTTCCGATATAATTTACGTAGCTACCTTCAGAGTTGATCTTGCAACTGTGATCACCTTTTTTAGCAACAGCACCAGAAAGATACTTACATAAGCAGAGCATCCAGACACAAGAGTAGCCATACTTGATAGGCCATTAAATGGTGATTTTTGTTTTGTTTTGTTTTTATGGGAAAGTATATATATGTGCAGTTCATTAGAACTGGCGGGGGAGGAAATTTACATCAGAAGTCCCATAAAGAAACATAGCAGAGCTGTCCACCATGAACTTTAAGTATGATTATATTATCGAACCATCTTGTTTCATGAACATTCAATTCATTTTTTTTCCATGTAATTTATTTTCAATTTAAATGTCTTCTTAATTTCTCTCTTGGCGGTAAGCAAAAGAAAATATAATTTACAGCGTTTCTAGTAAGAAATCCTTTGTTCATTTTTCTATAGAGTTTAACATACTGGCAAGGCAATTTTAAAGCATCTTGAATACAGACAGATCTGTTTTGTTTTGTTTTTCAAAGAAAGTGTGTGTCAGCTCTACAGCCTGAGAACGCACCTTTTAGCAACAGTTCACACAGAAACATACAAAGTGTTGTCCCAGCTGAAAGGAAGGGTTCCTGCAAGGCTTTCAGAGAGACTACACAGCACAGGAACACAGCAATTGGTAAATTCCTCTTTTCAGGTAATTGGGATTTTCATAAAGAAATGATACAATTCAAAGCTTCAAAGAGGAACTATCACAGTACACCAGACATTAATTAAAATTAAATAGCAGATTATTTATTTAGAGGTTATACCTCTTTGCCATTATTCAGCACAGTGAAGTTCCATCTGAGTTAAATTAATTAACTACATTCTCTGCAGTCGCAGATACCATGCAATCATGTAATGAAAGATGCTACTACAAAGATCTTATAGCTGAAATGAGCTATGGACAAAAACGGGAAATCTAACAGAGACACAGAGTTATCAGACCCATAGAAATTATTAAATTAAGATTTGATTCTATAGCCATCCCAACCAAACTTTGACTGAAGAGCAACATTTACGAGCACAAAGACCAGAGGTCCCATGTAGATTTGATGAGAGAGAGATGTTTCACAGAATCACAGAATGGCCAAGGTTGGAAGGGACCTCGAGGATTACGAATCTCCAAGCCCCCTGCCACATGCAGGGCCATCAGCCTCCCCATTTAATACTAGACCAGGCTGCCCAGGGCCCCATCCAATCTGGCCTTGAACACCTCCAGGGATGGACAGGGCATCCACAACCTCTCTGGGCAGCCTGTTCCAGCACCTCACCACTCTCTCTGTAAAGAACTTCCCCCTCACATCCAACCTAAATCTTTCCTCCCTCAACTTAAAACCATTTCCCCTTGTCCTGCAGTTATCAACCCTTTAAAAAAGTTGATTCCCCTCCTGTTTGTAGGCTCCCTTTAGGTACTGAAAAGGAATGAGGTCACTTGAGCTCCCTCAGCCTGTCTTCGTAGGGGAGGTGCTCCAGTCCCCTGATCATCTTTGTGACCCTCTTCTGGACCCTCTGCAACAGCTTCTTGTCTTTCTTGTACTGGGGGCTCCAGACCTGGACGCAGTACTCTAGATGGGGCCTTACAAGAGCAGAGTAGAGAGGGACAATCACCTCCCTGTTGCTGCTGGCCACTCCTCTTCTAGGGGAGCTCAGTCATACTGAGTTGTGCCTTTCCTACTTTGCATGCAATGTTGATGAGGGGGAGCTTCAGTTGTGCACTTGGCAAAGCTTGGTGTCCCACTTTTCTTAAGGTCCTTCTCCCCAAGGTGATGTTGATTATTCTTGGTGTCTTTGAGGGTGCTGATTTGAGCACTCTGTCAGAGGAAGTCTGCATTCCACTCCACCAGGGCTGCCTGCTGTCTCCCAGAGCTGTTCCTGTGCCAGCATCTGCCACCAGCCATGCATGAGTGCCATCAAAGATCCTGCTGAACACTATCCTTCTGTCCACTCCAGCAGCATGACACCTTTCCAAGTGATGTGACTGTTTTTTCCAATCAGCACTGAATTGCATGCTCTCAATGATAAATTTAGTTGATGTTCCATGTCTTTTTGTTTCCTTTTTTGTTTTATTTTTGGTTGATGCTATGGAATGTTTTCTGAGTCATAAATTCATTATTCAATAATCTTCTTCTGTTCCCCATGGAACATTTTTATCTAAATCTCCATTATTCTGCATTAAGTAACAAGAGAGTTGTGTACCTGTCATAAAGCCATTGCCAGCCTGCAAAGATGTGTCTTGAGTAACAGCCAGAGTTCTAATGTTTTGGGTGGCCTTTTTGATTAAACCAAGAAGTAACAGCTTGCAGACAAAAAGCAGTCAACACTTTCTTTAAAGGAGGCAATATTCAGATACTTTGGTGAAAGATGTGTTATTCATCAAAATTATGGTTTTTAGGAAGACAGTAACTATACCTAGAACTGGTGATTCCTTCAGATAGAAAAAGCATATTATACTTTTACATGTTTTTCTAAATAATTGGAATAATTGTTAAAAATGAAGGGATTAAAATCTCGAAAACAAAACTTAGCATTTCCTTTTAGTTAGAATATTTTCTTTGTAGCAAGCAAGTAAAAATTCTTTAGAAAAAAAAAGTCACACAAGCTGAAAAATGTCTTTTAGGCAGAATGTGATTCAGCCATCAAGTTGAAGAACATACACTTCTGGTCTTAGCTGGGGCATCAGTAATGAATCTAGCCTTAAGAAGCACCTCTGGACATCTTGGCTAAGTCCTGACATCATTCAAGTGCTGCTGGTATCACAGTATAAGAAGATGCATCCAATACAGACTGATCTCTATCTGACAATGTAAAAATCCTTCACAAAGACATGCAGTAGTTGGTAAAACTGTAGGAAGCTGCCACTTATTCCAGCCCAAGCCTCAGAAAAAGACTGAAGCACTTGTCTTTGGCAGTCATGAGTGCACCTGTCTTGCCGTTGTTTTTTCTTTCATGTGTTCTTCACTCCTTTTTAACAGATGTGATTTTATTGATTTGATGTCTCACAGAGATCTCAGAGGAGCTTGGTTGCAGCTGGAACTGGAACTGAACAGAAAAAAAAAAAACTTCAACAACAAAAATTGGACAAGGTGGGAGAAAGAATGAAAGCTGCTCCCCAGGCATGATAATTCATGCAATTGCCAATTATGGAGACTTGACATCCTTATTGCAGCAGCTGGTGCTGACTGCTGTAGGAAATTGTGAGACAGCTGATGTATTTCACTCTGACAATTTTCTCCAACCTAAGGAGCTCAGAGTCCTGGTACAAGGACCTTCCACTTTGACCGCCAAGCTTTCCCCTGTGCTGGCAACACTGATGACTCCCCAGTCACAAAAAGACAAGCCAAAGCTTGATGTTATCTGAATTTCACAAAATTTCTACTTTTCCCCTGCTTTGAGCAGGCTGTAAAGAAAGGGAAAGATGTTGTTACTAGTTCTGGAATGAGTCCTTCAGTCCAGAAGAGTAGGATGGATCTAGCTAGTGAAAGAAACATCATAGAAACAAAATCCACAGAAGATCCACAGGGAAAAGAACTCCTGAAGTGAAACACCAACTGATCTTGGTAGTATGTTGCAATCCAGACTTGATAAATATTGCACTGCTGTAGGGCACAGACAAGGTTCAAATCCTTCACTTTCTCTTACTTACACATGGGTGTGAACCAAAATCTGCCACATCCTCAAGTGCTCTGTCTGTAACTAATACATGCATCTTTTCCAGTTTCTCCTTCTGAACTTATTCTCTTCTGAGTAAAAAAAAAAAAAAAACAAAACAACACAAAACACAACAGCATTTTGAGAAAGAAGAAATGATGCTCCAGCCTTAGAAGCTGAAATCTTACAGCAGTTGGGCTGTTGTTTATACAGCTCTTGCTTGTGCATCAGGGAAAGGAAGTCTTAGTAGAGGTGTGCTGTGTCTCTGGCCATCTAACCATGTGCTGTTGACAGTCTCAGGTGGGTATGTCCGAATCCGTTTTGTTTCACAAGGAACTCCTGGGCTTGGTAATTGCCCCAAATCTTGTCAGACTGGATGTGAGTTTCTGTGCCAGCATAACAGTATCTTCTGATGAAAGCATATGCAATTGGTGGAGGTGAGAATGGAAAGCTCCAGGTGTGTTTTGTGTGTATTTGATTATGTGAGAATTGTATGTGGTTGTTTTTATTAAAAACAAACACAACAAAACAAACCAACCAACTAGACAAACAATGAAAATATCCAGATAAAACATGCTTAGCATATCTCACGAAGACTAAATTTCCAGGGATTTCAACTGGATTTTCCTAATTAATTTAACTGAAAGCAGTACTGACTCACAAGTCCTTCATACTTATTCTGCCATTCTTGTACCTTGTATATTTCTTAAAATCAAAGCTACTTATTCCTACTGTTGAAAGAAAGGAATGGAAGGCCTCGGTTAGACTGGCCATTGCATTAAGAGTTCAAATAGCTTCAACTTTATTAACAAGTCAGTCACTCATTGTAGTTCTGTTAAGTTGGCTTCCCCTGCTTTTTGATTTATTTGGAGGGACCAAGGTGAAATGTGATTTTGAGGTTTAGATTTCCAGGATTCCCCTCTTCTAAAAACATAAAACACATGAAAAAAACAGTCTCACAGAGAGTCTTGACACATACCACTAATCTCACAAGCCATAGTTTTCCAAAGTTTCCAAATACTGCATTAGTGACCTGGAACTGCTGTTTGGCAACCTGGTTCTTCCTGGAGCACTCGCACCTTCTCCTGTGAGAGGCTGATTTCTTGCTTGGGTTGGTTTTGGAACACAGAGAGAACTGAGACTGGCCACCACACCATTTCTCATTTCTTTTTTCAGAGAATTTCCTACTTTTGAAATTGTTGAGAGATGAGAAGGCCTAGCTAGGGGCAAAGTTTAGAAGTATATACTATATATACATATATATGTATATATATACATATAAAATGAGGTTTTCTGTAAAATTGTCTCAGTTTTAAGCAGCGGACGTTTGCAGTAAGCTTGCCGCAAGCAGTGTACAGGAACCCGAGAACTAACGTGTACAGGAATGATTGTAACCTGACGAACCTGATATAATAAACCACCACATTCTTGTGGTATTGCAAAATATCTAAATCGTTTTTAGAACCTATTTTAATTATACTCTTTTTTTTTTTTTTTTTTTCCTGGTGAAACATCGCTGAGTCATTATTCTTAATGTAAACTATCTTGGCAGTCAAAATATCTACGTTTAAAATTCAACAGTTCCAACATATTTCGGAGAATGCTGGAGACAAGAATGAGGAAACATGGGAAATATCACCATCAGCACTCAACTGATCTCACTGCCTCCTTGCTTGTCAAGACATTGCTGATTGAAAAGCTGTTTTGCTTCCTGCCCTCAGAACCAGAGCCCAACAGCTTGGCAGCACATTGGCAGGGTCTAGCAAAGAGCAGCCTGAGGAAGCACCTGGTACAGCCATGGACATTAAACATGCTCAGGATCCTCTTGGGGTCTTGTTGAAGAGTTCCTGCAGCACTGGTGTTCCCTCCAGCCTGGTAGGATGCAGTAACATCTCTGACAAGTGTGGCCAGGTGCTGCAGCTCCCATGTAGCCTGCAGGAAGACATCAGCCATTCTGCACACTGTCTCACCTTGGCTTTGAAGAACAACTTAGAGATTTTTATTCCAATGGTTGCTTTCTCTTTGCTGACAAAAATCAACATACTTTTCAGTTTTTTAGCATTTTTTCCCTTCTTTTATCCTTTCTTTTCTTTTTCTCCAATTGGTATTAATTATGATTTTATGTTTACCATATCTGAATGCATTTGGAATTGCTTTACGTGTTTTACAAATAGCTGCTTGACTGCCTGTAATGTATGGACTTTGTGGCTTCACTTTACTGTGGTGAAAACTAAAGGAAGGAAAAAAAAAAAAGAACCAAAGACTACACAGAAGGAGCTTTGGTTTCCAAATCATTCTTGCAACTGGGCAGGAAGTCCCTCTCCGTGATCATGCCGCAGGCTGTTAAGCAGAGAGGTTGCACAAGTCATTTAGAAATTAGAAAAGAGCATCATGTGTTTCCTGTGCAGATCTGAAACTGGAGAGGTCCTTAGCGACCCCGAGCTCCTGCCCTGAGCTGCTGCATGGGCCCAGTGAACTGCAGCCTGCCCATGCTGCTGCTTCTCAACACAAACGTACATTTGGGGTACCTGCTGGTTGTTCCTTCTGGAAAGGGCCTGATGTGCTGTGTCTGACCTTCAGAATTGCAGGTTTGCTTGTACAAAACCTTTAGACTTCTAAGACAAAATAAAAAGCAATATTGTTATGATTTTTTTTTTCCTTTTTGGGGTTTATTGTTTTTCAGCTTCAGTTTCAGTATCTGTCATGGTGGAAGCAAAGACATCTCTGCACTGTGTACAAGCTCATGAATCACTAGGGCTGCTTGGGAGGTACATGATGAATGATCCACATTATATACAGGCAAGAGGAGATTAATAAACCCATGCATAGTTTATTGGCTGTTCATCTCACAAGTTCACTGCTTAGGAGTCAAAGGACCTGAGATTTGGATGTAAAACTACTTTTCAAAAGCCATTGACACGAGGCCAAATTTTCAAGTGTTCTGCACTTTAACAGAAAAAGAGTTTCAAATATTAAAAAATATATATATATCTCACTTTTTCATCAAAGTGTGTTTTTTATTTTTTTCCTTCAGAAAGAACTGCGGCTTTTCATAATTTTCTTATGTTTCTCAGAAATTCCTGAAGTCCAAATTATTCTGCAACAAAAAGCCTTAATTGCTGTTCAAGTAAAAATTTCAATAGCAATAAATACATGCCTTTGCTAAATCATACCTAACAAGTCTTTAAAAATGTTATATGCTCTTCAGATCTTTTTCCTTGCTTTTCTTACCCTGACAAAGGTAGCTCTCACATTTTAAATAGGAAGAAAGAGGGAAAGGGGGAGAGGGGGGAAGAAAGGGAGAAAGGGAGAAAGAGAATACGGGAGGAAGGAAGAAAGGAAGAAAGGAAGAAAGGAAGAAAGGAAGAAAGGAAG